>NC_069659.1:165979848-166282878 GCF_027244095.1 Hemicordylus capensis | reverse complement strand
CCGCCCTCTCTACAGCCAATCATCTAGCTTGTATTGCTGCAGGAACTCTCCTATATAAGTACACCTGATAGACAATCGAAGAAGAAGATGACACATTTCTTTAGAAAATGTCCACATCTCTTACAAAGGCATTTAGAATGTCCATGCATGATCCTCTACAACAGGAAAATGCCACTTGGGTGTGACCAATCTCCATCATTTCCCCCACAGTCACACTTCCTTATGAACACACACCTATGTGGTCAGATCTTCATTTAACCATGTCCTAGGAAGGATTAAGGGTTTTTAGAAACAGATCTGAAGTCACAAGAGTAACTTTGAGTTATTAAGAGTTTGTGTCATAAGAGTAACACAAACAGATCTGAAGCCACAAAGAGTAACTTTAGATTTATCGTGAAGTAACTCCATAAATCTAAGAACAGCACATAGTGGTTCAAGTGAGTGCAGGACACATACCTCTTGCAGGTATGCCATGCAGCTGTTGAACAGCTCTACTTGGAGGGTGGAAAACACCTGTTTGGATCACTTTGTGCTGTCTTTAAATATAGACTCTGACCACATGAAACCCTCTCATCACTTGGTAGAGCATGCAATGCAACACAGAGATAAGTCACGCTATCCTTAATCCACCCTTTCTGCTGCTCTCCAAGTGCTTGGAAGACCAGAGGAAAAGGTGAATTAGGGAATCACAGGAAGCTGCACTTCCCAATTTTGGGAGGGGTGGGGTGGGCAGATCATTTCCCAGAGAAATGGGGGGGGGTGCAAAGTGAGGATGGCACCATAGACTTACTATGGATGATGAAAAATGACCATCAGCATACATTGTTAATTCTATATACTTAACTGTTTTTATTTGACTGTTAATATGGAGACGGTTGGGAATATGGAAAAACCCTTTCATCCATCACTGGCCACCACATGTGTATATAAATTGTACACACAGATGCAGGAAATGGACAGTAATGATCCTGAATGGTGTATAATACAACATTCAGGATCATTACTGTCCATTTCCTGCATCTGTTGAAGTAGGCATCAGATAAAAGCTCAGGCCATAATAAATGTATCAGCATTTAAGGGGATATACAGGAACCCTCTTCAGGGGTTCCTGTATTTTAGGGATAAATACAGGGAGGAGGTGATTGAGGTGGGGTTGCACCAACTTGCTCCACACCTCCCCAGACCTCCAGGTGTCCACTGTAACTTTTGCACAGAGCTTATGCAGCTAAATCCAAGTAGTGTAGTTCTCCCATACATACAATCTATAACATCCACTTTTTCAGGGTATGGATTATACATACATGGAAGATGTTACATGCACATGTGAAAGAAAGAGTAATGATAAACAAAATATATTACGCTATCTTGGCCTATGGATGAGTGAATCTTTAATAATCATGCATCCATCTTATTTGTTTGTTATTTCTCTTTGTAAACCACCCTGAGCTATTTTTGGAAGGGCAGCATAGAAATTGAATGAATGAACGGGAAGTTTGTGATGAGTGTTTTTAAAAAAGCACCACTGTTTTGTTTTCCAACATAATACTGTACTTCCCAGTTAAAATTATCTGTGTGTAATAATGGTGAATGCAGAGGGTACAACATGTTGGTGCCTCAAAGCTAGCGGCCAACTATGGGAGAATGATGCCACCTGCTGTTTTTCTGTTGGATGGCAGCTATAATGAGAGCAAACAATCCTGTTTCTCTATAGCCAATACATACAGGATAGAATGTTATAGACTAGGGGTGTGCAATTCGGATTTTCTGTGTTTCAATTTGTAACCGATTCTAAACAACCCTGATACGATTTGGATCCGAATCTGACCCATCCGGATCACCCCAAATTCAATTCGGATCTGAATCGTGGCTGATCCGAATCGAATGGATTCGGGTTTCGGATCTGTCCTATTAATTTCCCCAGATTCCCAGCTTTCATTTAAAAAACAAAGCTAAGCTCCAGCCCTTATAGAAGTGGAGTTATGGAGCAAAATGTGTGGTCACTATTTTTTAAGTGTTCGGATTCTTTGGTGTATAATAACTTTCACTCAATGAATCCTTATGAGGATTCATTACACACCTTCATTTCTTCTGTTCATTTTGACTGTCTTTTAGACAGTGCCAATTGTCAACTGCCATGTGCCAACTACACCCCACTTCCACCCACAAGGCAGTGAGGTACTACTCAGTTTAAGTTAAGTGCCTAATGGGTGGAGGCTACCACCCAAATTGCAGAGGAATTGGACATAGTGCTGATTTTTGGTGAACTGTTGAAGGTTTGGTGTCTTTGAGGCAGATTTGGGGCATTAAGTGGGATCTGGGTTGGAAGAGTGTGGTGAGGTGGTAGTGCCTAATGGGTGGAGGCTACCACCCAAATAATAATAATAATAATAATAATTATTATTATTATTATTATTATTATTATTATTTATTTTTATCATTATTTTTACATTTATATCCTGCACTTCCTCCAAGGAGCCCAGAGCGGTGTACTACATACTTGAGTTTCTCTTTCACAACAACCCTGTGAAGTAGGTTAGGCTGAGAGAGAAGTGACTGGCCCAGAGTCACCCAGCTAGTTTCATGGCTGAATGGGGATTTGAACTCAGGTCTCCCCGGTCCTAGTCCAGCACTCTAACCACTATACCACATTGGCTCTCTAATTGCAGAGGGATTGGGCAAAGGGCTAGTTTTTGGTGAATAGTTGAAGGTTTAGTGTCTTTAAGGCAGATTTGGGGCATAAAGTGGGATCTGGGGTGGAAGAGTGCGGTGAGGTGGTAGTGCCTAATGGGTGGAGGCTACCACCCAAATTGCAGAGGGATTGGGCAAAGGGCTGGTTTTTGGTGAATAGTTGAAGTTTACTCATCTTTAAGGTTTTTCCCTATAAGGTATAATGGAGGTTTCAGCAGCCCCATAAGTGCACTTGGAGGGTGCTGGGGTGGCCCAGACTCGGTGGTGTAGTTCACATAGGGTGCCAGCCATTCCCATGGGGTTGCTAACCCATGGGGTACAGAGTTCTGTTGTTTCTGAGGTGGTCTGAGTATAGATTCTATGGTAGCAAATGAGAGTGGATTCATGGTTTGTATTGAAAATCTCATTTGCTACCAGAGAATCTACACTCAGAACACCTCAGAAACAACAGAACCCTGAACCCCATAGGATAGAAACCCATGGGGGTGGCTGGCACCCTCTGTTCACTACACCAACACTCACTCTGGGCCACCCCAGCACCCCCCAAGTGCAGTAATGGGGCTGCTGAAACCTACATGATTTCCTATGGAAAACTTCAACAACTCACCAAAAACCAGCCCTTTGCCCAATCCCTCTGCAATTTGGGTGGTAGCCTCTACCTATTAGGCACTTAACTGTAGTTGGCACATGGCAGTTGACAATTGGCACTGTCAAAAAGACAGTCAAAATGAATAGAAGAAATGAAGGTGTGTAATGAATCCTCCTAAGGATTCATTGAGTGAAAGTTATTATACATCAAAGAATCCGAACACTTAAAAAATAGTGACCACACATTTTGCTCCATAACTCCACTTCTATAAGGGCTAGAGCTTAGCTTTTTTAAAAAAATGAAAGCTGGGAATCTGGGGAAATTAATAGGACAGATCAGAAACCTGATTCGATTTGTACCCGAATCTAGCCAATGGACCACAGGGGTGATTCGTTTTGTCTCCGAATAACCTGAATCAGCTAGATTCGGGTACGAATCGATTTGTATCCGAATCGATTCGCACATCCCTATTATAGACTATGCTAGAACTCAAGATTCTACCATCTTATGTGGAGGCCCAGGCCTTCACCACTTAGCTTTGGCTTTGATAGGAAACCTTTCTAATGCACATAGGCAAAATGGAGAACCCCTTAGGGAAGTGATGACAAGATCAGACAATCAAGAAGAAGAGTGCCCAACCTGCTGCACTTGAGCGGTAGTTGACATTAAAGCTGAAGCTGAACAAGCTGAACGAGAAAATATAAGCCAGATGAAAAACAATGGCTTGATTACCAAGCTTAGAACAGTTTGTTTGTTTATGTCTGTTTGTTTGTTTAATGAATTTCTGTACCGTCCTCTACTGAAGTCTCTAGGTGGTTTACAGCATAAAACAAAACAAGAATAAAACAAACCAAGAACTTAACAGTTAAAACATAAAACCAGATTAAAATATCCATAAGAACACCAACTAACTAAAAAGCTTGGCTGAAGAGATGTGTCCTCAGTTGTTTCCTAAAAGTCAACAGGCATGGGGCAGCTGTAATCTCAGCAGGAAGTGCATTCCACCGTCCCAGGGCAACCACAGAGAAGGTGTGCCTTTGAGTCACCACCAGACGAGCTAGTGACACCCTCAGACGAATCTCCCTTGAAGATCTTAATAGGCAGCAGGGTTCATAACAGATGCCAGTCCTTGGCCCCACATAACTCAAACAGCAAACCTAAGCAAGCTTTACCCAGAAATAATTCAAGCAACTGGTGACCATTTAAAAAGAGAGCACTGGGATCCTGGTCATCTCCATTCATGTTCAGTCTCTCAGGGAGGTGATCCTTTACTTGTGCTCTTCCCCTAAGCCTATATTTCAGGCTGGCGAATCTATGAAAGAACCTTAATGGACCACTTATTTTGGGGAAAAAAATATTATTCATTTTGAAAAATAATATTCATTTGAATGCTAGGTCAGACATGACTGACCTATCATTTTAAAGCAAGATTGCTAATCAGCTAAAAAAATCTTGGATCAGTCAAAAGCACTTAGAAGCACACAGCACTCACAGCATTGACAGTAGGGATTTGCACGAATCGAAAATTGCAATTCGTTCCACGTTTGAATCAAAACCAGCTGTACATGTTTTGAACATGCATGTATTCTGCTTGAAATCAGGTCAGTTCAATTTGGACTTGATTAGATTCAAATAGAATCCGAATTGATTTGACCTTTACTGTGGGGGGCAGAGCGGGGTGGGGCAGGCGGAGACCCTCATTTCAGCCTTAAAAAACAAAAAGTGACGTGGGGGTGCCCTGAAATTACCTTTAATGTACAGAGCCCACAGCGGGGGGGGGGGAGCAGTGCCCTGACCCACCATCCCCCTTTGACAAAGTAGGGGTACAGAGGTGCTTTGCAGAGCTGGCAACAGCACTGGCGCGGAGGCAGCGGCAACCTGACCACCCAATGCCCTCCATTCCTCTGTGGCTGCCGGCCACTTCTTTCTGGAAGAAGAGGTGACGAGGTGCCTTTGAACTGCTCCTAGGAGGAGCAGTTAGACTGCAGAGCTGGAGGGGGGAGGTAGTGACCAGATCCTCTTTCCCTCCCAGTGGCCAGCCACTCAGGACAAACTGACACCACCGGGCTATTAAGTCTTTAGGGAGGCCATTTAAAGGGATAGACTGGTGCTCTTTTAGCTAGAACAGCAGTGTTTCTGTGCAAAAACACGGGTGTTCTAGCTAGAAAAACACTGGACTATCCCTTTAAATGGCCTCCCATGCCTGCACAGAGGCCATTTAAAGACTTAATAGCCCGGTGTCATTTTGAGTGGTCAGCCAGGCCAGCCATGGGAAGGGATGGTGGGTCCTGTCGCTGCCTCCCTGCCGCCACCAGCTCACCCAAAGTGGTTCAAAGGCACCTCTGCACCTCTTTCCCCCCGAAAGAAGCGACCAGCGGGTGCAGGGGGATGGCGTGCGCCAGGAAGTCAGGTCGCTGCAACCTCTCTGCCAGTGCCGCTCCCAGCGCTGCAAGGTGGCCCCACACCTCGACTCTGTCAAAGGGTTTCGGTGGGTTGGGTCACTCCCCCGCCCCCTGCTGTGGGCTCTGCACATTAAAGGTCATATTGGGGCACCCCAGTGCCCCTGTGTTTTGGGGTTTTAAGACTGAAATGTGGCTCTTCTCCTGCTCCCTCCCCCCCACCCCATACGCAAATTGATTCAGGTAGATTCACCTCGAATCTGGCTGATTCGCTTCAACTTTGAATCTTATCACCCCTTTTAGGGGTGATTTGATTCAAAGTTGAAAAACTTGAAACATCCTGCTTTGAGATCGAAATGTTTTGCACATTCCTAATTGACAGGCTCTTTTTGTGACTCAGCCATTGTGGAAAGTGAAAATCCTCTCTGGCAAATTTTATTCATTCATTCATTCATTCGATTTCTATACCAGCCTTCCAAAGATGATTGAGGGCAGTTTACACAGAGAAATAACAAATAAATAAGATGGCTCCCTGTCCCCAAAGGGCTCACAATCTAAAAATAAACACAAGATAGACACCAGCAACAGTCACTGGAGGAACTGTGCTGGGGGTGGATAGGGCCTGTTACTCTCCCCCGCTAAATAAAAGAGAATCACCACGTTAAAAGGTGCCTCTTTGCCAAGTTAGCAGGGGTTAACAGCAAATCAAAGTTAACGGCTTAGCAACAAATCAATGTCATCTGTGGATTCTGGCACGTGGTGAAGTAAACAGCTCTCTGAGTACTTGGATTTGAAAGTAAAATTAAAAATGAAAACTTCCAATAAATATAGCTTAGGTAAAGAATGGTATGTTTAAAATGGACTGCTCTCAGTTATGAATGAGATTTTTTAAAAATCCTATATATTATTTCTTTTTCCATTTTTTTTGTATTAAATAAGAATTACAGCTACAGTTGTAGCAAAAAACAAAAACAAAACCCTTTCTCTTAAATGGGAGCAGAATAAACTTCAAAACTATAAACTTCAAAAGAAGATGCCTATATACAGCAAGATAATATTGCAGCAATGTTGCAAAGGTGTTGTGAGATTTCTAGTTTTCAATAAAATATGGGACTTTGATTCACTCCAGTGAAATGATATCTATGGAAAATACAGAAGACATACGGAACCACGGGTCCAGTGGAACCGTGGTTCTGTGCCCCCACCAGCTCTCCTGAGTTCAGACCTATTGCAGTCACGCTGACTGCAGTCAGAGACTGCAGAGAGGCAAGGGAGCTGGCTGTATGGACTTCCTTATGTCCTGAGGACAGCCCACACAGCCAACAGGATCCAGAGCAAGGGAGGAGCTTCCTCCCTCAACTCCGGATTGAGTCACGGCAAATCCCAATCCCTGGATCAGACGTAACGGAGGCGCTGCTGAAATGCAGTTATCAGTGGCATGACTCAATATAAACTGAAGGTAACAACTGTAGTTAGGGAGGGAAACTGCGGGTCCATTTCTGTGTTTGGAACTCCAATTCCTGGTTCAGATGTTCAAGTTTGGGAACCAGAGGTGAAGGGACCTCCAGTTTCTTGTTACGTCTGAACCCCCCCATTGATACTAAATTGATGTTCTGTAGATGGTTTCTGGTTTGTGGTCCTGTTCTGGACTGCTGCAGATAGTTTTGCCAGACTCCACCAGTACCCCATTGGCCCCAGCCTTGAACATCCTTGAACTTTCCATCTTTGAACAATGGGAAGCAGAAACCATGGCACACATGCAGTGTAAGAATGGGCTTTGATTTGCTTTCAAAAGAAATTTTTTAGTATACAGTCTTGATGGAAGTAGCAGTTTGTACTGCATATTATGAACTGTTGTTAGCTGACTAAAGGGGTTTTTTTTAAAGCAAAAAATGAATGTAATTTTAAAATTAATTATGTATGATCCAGCTGATACAAAAATAGCAAATATTACATTTAAATATGTTCATTAACATATTACATATTATTCAGTATATACATATATACACACACACACACATGCACACACTCTTTGTAAACCAGTACAGACCAGTTTTCATTCCAAGGATAACCACCAAGTTGTGCTATGCATTTTCTTTTCTTTTGTATCTTTGTTTGTAATTTCTCCTTGCTGCTTGTCTTTCCCTCCTTTTTTTCTTAAAGTTTCAGACATACGTTAAACGTGATTGTTTGTCAATGGCAAGAGAGCCTTAATTAGGGGTGTGCATGAACTGTTCAAAGCAAACTGGTTTGCTACAAACCAGATCGGTTCGATTGGTTCAATCGCAAACCAGACCAGCCTTCAGGAAAGGGGGTCAGTCTGTGACTGAGCTGAATTGAGCCCAGTTTGGTTTGTGCTGCTATGTAAAGGGAAATCCAGTGATTCCCGTTTATCAGATTCCCCTTTACATAGCAGCACAAACTCATGAACCAGTCGAGCTGGTTCAGTCAAGTGGACTGGGCCATCTGGTTGGTTTGACGGAACCAGTTTGTGGACGCCTGGCTCAGTCCAAATTAAGTTTTAATTGGACCAAACTGCACAAAATAGTCCATGCACATCCCTAGTATTAATATCTCCAAGGCTGGGCAACCTTGAAGGGGTCACTTCCTTTTCAGATGGAAAAGGGCTTCTCTAATTCATCTCTTTGTGCTGCAAGGACTCAATTCATTAAGCAGCACTTACTAGGGCATTTTGTTGTTTCCTTGAGCTTTATACTGGCAGCCTGCTGAGTGCAGTAAGCATTTCAGAAAATAGGTGCATGCTGTGCAGGAAGCTCTCCTTGTAAATAATGTTCCAATTAATAAGATAATTATACAGCCAGGAAAGACTTTATTGATGATCTCTGCAAGTACAATGCTATTCTTTCGACATTTACGAAGGATGCATTAACCTTCGCTCATTGTCTTCAGAAGTTTGAGACAAGAAAGACACAACATTGAAAAGAGACAGCGTGCAGCTAGTGATGAAGCATAGGTTCACAGCAAACTTGAGGGGTATCTATTGGACCAGCTTGCAACTAGAAAGAGAAGAATAAAAGCCAGCTTTCAAATCTGCATACTTCTTCAGGCTAGACAGAAATGGCCAGAGTGAGTAAATGACAGTGTACTCCAACTCAGTCAAATAGGATGGCTAAGTAGTTTTAGACTGACTAGCAGGCAGCCTCTTCCACAGAATGACAATGTTATAGTATATTAAGTACCAAGAGTAGTATTATTTCCTGTGATCAAGGTAGAGTTCTGCTCAGGAACAGGAGCTTGTAGCAGGGGTCATTTTGTCTACGCTCTAAAATAGTTAAGACCTGTCTGCAATGTTTTAACTATCTTTGAATATGGTACGACACAAAATGACATAGTGAGGCTGTTCACATGAGGAGCCCTATCGAGGTAAGGCTGCTGATGTGAAGTGCCAGGATTGTGGCCAGTCCTGGCACTGCTTCGCAGGGTAGCTCAGGAACAGCTCCCCCCCCCCCGGCTTTTATCTGGGTGGGGCGGCACAAGCAGGTCCTGGTCCTCTGTCTGCTTGGGCGGAAGGCTACCCAAGCAGACACAGAGATGGGTGCCTAGAGCATCTGACTTATGGAGGAATTTCCCCATGTGCTCCTTGTGTGGTACATTGTGGGATTTCTGTAGGCTGGTCAGCATTTCCCCAACCTCCAAAACACCATGCAGTTCATGACAGTCCTGGTTGTGTGGGCGCGCAAGCTGCTTTAACAATGTTTGGGGAACTATTCTAGTCTTAAGAAGATTCCCCTCCCCCCAGAGATACAAGAATGGCCCATCAAGTAGGAGCCATTAAACCTAATGATTCCTGAGATGGAGGTGTTCCAACTCAGAACTGCAGTAACACCTAAAAACCCTTAGGCTCAATTAATTTATTTTTCAAACAAAACAAAACTCTAAGGCCTAATTCACTCCTTTTAAAAGCAAACTAGCCTGTGGTATAAATATGCCCTTTATATCAAAAACATCTGCCTGCCCAACACCTGATCTTCCTGATCTGTCCTCTCAGAGACATCTCTTCATCAAATTTCTAAGCTTCCAGCATACTCAACACTCTGATCCATAAATCTTTGACTCAACCTTGCTTGATTATCATTTGTCAAGCAAAGTCTGTTAGGCATAGTGAGATATAAGCACCTTCTTGTACACTGGCCAACTGTACCACCTAGTGCTGAAGTTTTATTCTCACAGTGATTAGCCAGCTATTGCTGATATTCATATGCTAATACTTTATATGATAATAAGGTAAACGTCATCTGTAGTTCACAGATATTATACAGGAGAAGGCAGTTCCAGCGTTCTGATAGGTCAGGTTTCTTTTTGGTTTCATATAAGTTAATAATCACATGTAAGAGCAGGCTCCATTTCCTAGCTTGGATGTGAATGCATGGAGAGGACCATGCTCCCAGTGATAAACTGCTGCATCCTGCTTAAGTCTCCAACTAGGAACCGCATGAGCTGTACTCAAGCACATACCCCAAGATGGTCCGTGCTGACACCTTTGGTCAATTCATGTCAAGAGCTACTGCAAGATAATGCAGGGGACAAAGCAAGATCCTTCAAGGAGTACAGAAAGATAGAGCAAAGGAGAGAAGGAGGTTAGGGGTGTAGCTATAATTGAGCTGTTGGGTTCAAAGAACCCGTGAGCCCCCAGCTCCTGATCACCCCCTAGCTCCACCCCTCCCTCTTTTTTTCATTATCTCCCTCACTCTGAGGGGCCACCAGGGAGAGGGGCGAACATGGGCCCCATCTCCCCTAGCTATGCCCCTGCAAGGGGTCATTGCAAAACATGGCAGAGGGCTTAGAAAGACCTTTTGGTAGCAGGAGCAGAGGGAGGCTGGCAGAGGCCATGTTCGGCTGCCGCAGAGGCCTCCTGGCCCCACCCCCACGTCTGACATCAGGCACGGGGGCATGGCCTCCCTCCTTTAAATGCAGGGAGAGCCATTCCGGCCATGCTGCCAATGAAGTGTGGGCCACGCGGCCCTGTTTGGGAGGGAGATTGGCCCCGCCAGGAACGGCTCTTCCTGCCTTTAAAGGCAGGGAAAGTCACTCCGGCCTACTCTGCCTAACGCAGCGTGGACTAATCTCCCTTCCAAACAGGGCCGCGCAGCCCCATTTTGGAGGGAGACCATGCCCCCGTGCCTGATCTCAGACGTGGGGGTGCGGCTAGCCACCTCCTGCATCTGAAATCAGACATGGGGGCAGGGCCAGGGGGCCTCCATGGCGGCCAAACACAGGCCCGTCAGCTTCCCTCCACTCCTGCTACCAAAAGGTCTTTCTGACATCAGACGCAGAGGGCATGTCTGGGGCCATGAGGATTCTTTGAACCTGTTCACCCAAGGGTGGCTCCACCCCTGTTTGGTAGGGCTTACAAAGTTATGGCAGAAGCATAGGAAGTTCTTTCAGAGGACTCAGCTATCTCTATTAATGCAGAATAATTATAATCTGGGATGTAATGAAACTTACTAAATTAACTAATTAAGATCAGGTAATGAGTTTCAAAAGGTAATAACTGGAAATTGGTAATAAGTTACATATTACGAACATCTAATAATGTGACTATAAAGAATGATCTCGAATATCTTAATTTAATCTAAAACTATTAAGCAAACTAGAACTACCAACTGTGGTAAATGTAATAGCTAGCCATAGGAAAAAATCTTTTACTTTTGAGTATTTTCACCAGAAGTGTGTCAAGAAGATATGCTGAAAGAGGTATCTGTAGGTTCATTTATAATTTCTACTTGGCTGCTAGAAAAACATTTGAGATACTGTGAATGGAAATTAATATGGTGGAGGTGTTAACCCCAACATTGGGAAAATTTATTTTGTAATTGTTTAAAGGAAGAAAAATGCAAATTTTATGCAAATGAAGGGGGAAATTGTATGGGAATTAAAAAAAACACCCACCCACCCACCCACATTTCTGTATAAAAATTAAAATGAGGTTTTGAAATTTATGACAGGGATGTAAGAAGTTATTTTAGAGCCCATTGTAATATGTGGCAAGGGAATGTAGCAAGACCTTTTAACAGGGTTTAGTAAAAAATGACAAGAGCTGTAGCTCCCATAAGCATTTTTTGCCTTCCAAAAATATGTTCCTGAGGGCCATGCAGCCCAAAGGGACATATTACTGGAAGGCAAAGAGCACTTACAAGGGCAAGGAAGGGCAGTGAAAGTTGCTTTTCAGAGTGCACACTCTGCTGTTGAGGAACACTATGAGGGTATTCTCATGATCCATGGAAAGCGGGCTAACTACCTCTCCCCTTAGCCCAGGTTAGCAGAGAGAGTGCTCCGCTAACCTGGGTTTTTTGGTCGTGTATTGCTGTGGCGCGGCTCACATGAGGAGACCCCCGGCCAGGAGGCTGCAAGCAGCCTCCCGGGCTTGGGGGTCTCTCCAGAATGCCCCACGCACTCACACAGGGCATCCTGGAATTTCCGGGGTCCATGATGCCCCCGATCCTTGCAGGCCCCACCAACTCTATGACAGAGCAGGCAGTCATGTGGGCGGCCGATCCAGCTGCCCAGGGCTGCCTTCTGCTCGTCTGCTGGGAGAGTGGGCTCAGCCTGCTCTCCCCGCTAACCCCGTAACGGCGACTCTCTCTGCATCAGGATGCAGTTCTGCTGCGTCTTCCAGTGGCTGCTCTGGATCTCAGCCAAAGTGTTTGAAGTCATAACTGAGTTGGGTTGTACTGGCAAGGTCTTTAAGTGGGGCTTGGAAGGGGCAGTACATGTACAAGTCCAGTACAAGAAGATCTTGGAAGGGGCAGTACAAATAATTTTTAAGAAGATAAGAAGGTGTATATGAAGATATTGGAAGGTATAGAAAGAGACAGCAAATTTTAAAGGGGGTGTAGCAAGATATGTAACGGGGCATACTGCAATATTTGCTGAGTGTGTAATGAGACAATGCAGGAGAACATAGCAAACTATGGTAGGGGCACACAGCAAGACATTCAGGACAGCCAAATATCAGGAGGGGCTAACAAGATCAAATTCGGAGCGATGCATGGCAGGAAACCGAGCAAGATCCTGCAAAAGAACGGCAAGATAGGTCAGTGGGTGCAAAAAGGTTTTTCAAGGGGGCTTACAAAAATCTTCCTGTGAGTTTTAGAAAGAGATAGCAGTGACACAGAAAGTTATTTCATAGCAAGATTGCCCTCTGTTGGCCAAGGAAGGGCTGCCAAAGGCTGGCCATCAGAATGTAGCTGTAAATATTTTTATTACTGAATTCAATAAACTCAGAGTAATGTTGGCAAAGGAAATGGCAAACACATTTAAAGTGCCCACAGCCAGGCATGTGAATGATATACACCTAGGAAAGAATGTGCTTCAAAGAAGATAAGAACACTACTCGGAAGTGTGCAATATAAACAAGGAAAGAGAAGGGTTTAACCCCCTCAAGGGCATATTTAAAGAAGGTCAATATTCTTAACAGCCAAAGCAGAACTAACAACAAAAAAAGCAGGCTAAGGAATATCTCGAATACAGGTGGCCTTCGATATTCACGGGGGTTCTGTTCCTACGTATTTCTGTGGATAATGAAACTGCTAATGAAGAGACCTTAACCCTATGCAGATTGGGGGGTTAGGTTCCTAAGCACACTGGAAATCACACGGGGGAGCAGAAATAAGCACAGTACTTGCTCTCCAGTTCTCCAGAAATGCCACCAAAACTTCCCAATCCTCCAATTCTTTTTTTCTTTTTTGAGGAGGTTTTTTTAGCCTTCTTTCCAGTAGGCTTATGAGATCACCCAGCATGCCCAGGGGCACACCTAGGCGATTTTGGAACCGGGACCTAAAGGCCTTTGGAGCCCCCCCTCTGGAGGCCCCCCCACAAGTTAACCATCATCGCCTAAAGGCCTCTGGAGCACGCCCCCTGCCCCGCTGCATTAAGCAGCAGCATCCCACACATACACACACACACACACCATGACACACACATTATTTTTAAACGTGAATTCTTGATGGCACAAATAGCAGCTGAACTCACAAGAATGTAAGAAAATGAACAGGTATATTTATGCAAATATGCATTAGCAGAAACATTTCAACATGATGCAACTTAAAATAGGGGCGAGACAAAGGCTCTCAGAATGTTTCCTTAAGCTGGGCAGGTATGCACTCAATCAGTCCCTTGGATGGGAGACCAGTGGGTGGGGACAAGGCCCCCCTCCCCAAAATAAAGAAGCCATAGTAAAAAGGCTATTATTCAACAATAACAGACCACAATAGCACTGGCAATGCAAAAAGATAATAATGAAATCCAGTTATAGGACTGAGCTCTAGAAACCCTCAAACAGCATAATATTATACAAAGGCTCCTATTGTCCTCTACATATGCCTTGTATTGGACTAGGACTGGGAAGGGAAGACCCAAGTTCAAATCCCCTTTAGCCATGAAACTCACTGGGTGACTCTGGGCCAATTGCTTATCTCACAGTCCAACCTACCTCACAGGGTTGTTGTGAGGATAAAAATAACTATGTATTCTGGGCTTTCCAGGAGAAATGCACGATATCAAAATATATATATTAAAAAATTATACAGCATCATATTGGAAGAGAATCATGGACCAAGGGGGGAAATGGATCACAATCAAATTGCCCCCCCCCACTGCCAAACCAGCCCTCCCCCAACCCAAGACCCCAACCCAGAGGCCACCACATAGGCAGCCAAACCAGCCTGCTCCCCCTCCCCCAACCCACAGGCAGACAAACCAGCCCTCTCCGCCCCACACACACCCAACCCACAGGCAGCAAGGCTGTCCTTAGAGAGTCCTGGTGGGGTGCAGGGCCGGGGCAAATCAGCCAGTGCAGCCCCCTTGCAGTTAATTCTAATGGGGGATAAAAGAGCGGGGCCCAGGACAGTCACCCTCCTTGCCATGCCCTAAGGACGGCCCTTACAGGCAGACAAACCAGCCCTCTCTACCCCCCCCAACCCACAGGCAGCCAAACTAGCCCTTTCTCCCCCCCAACCCAAAGACAGGTAAACCAGCCCACCCCCCACAACCCCACTCAACCCACAGGCAGCCACACATGGCATAATAGAAAGGAGAGGAGTCTCTGGAGAGCTAGTAATAGTTATAAGTAGACAGTAGACTCTCATTTACCAGTTTAATGACTCCGTTGCTGGTTGCTGGGCTTTCGTTTAAATGCAAGTTTAAACACTCCGCTAGTCCAGTTCTTGGAGCCAACACCACTCCCTTCTGCACCCAGGGAGATCATCCCCTCACAGTAGGTAAGAAAGAGGCAAGGGGGAAGGCAAGCAGCTAAGAGCTGTCGGATGCTGAGCTGCCTGCCTCTCTCGGCTCGCTCACTGGTGGCTGGCTGCAGCCTGCACAGTGCACGAGGCAGGCAGGCAGGCGCGGAGAGATGGGGCTGGGGTGCGTGCACAGCCAGCTGAAGTGCCACCTGTGCAGATGGCCCCTGGCACCAACACTCACTCACTCGTCGTTATCTTGTTGGCCAAGCAGCCCACCACGGAGCCCCCTACAGTTATAGGGACCCATAGAGACATCTCAATGGTATAGTTTCTGATAATTTCATCCACCCTGATTCATGGTGGCGGACACGTAAACTTTTGAGGTGCAAGTGAGCTAACTCGTGAACTGGCTAACCGATTTGAACCAAATTTGCTACAGCCTTAGGGACACATAAGGATGCCTCAGTGGCATAGTTTGTAATGATGTCATCCATTCCAACTCAAAATGGTGGACACGTGAATGTTTGATGTGCAAGTGGGCTAACTTGTGGACCATCTAACCAATTTGAACCAAATTTGGTACAGTTGTAGTGAGTGACACATAGGGACACCTCAGTGGTGTAGTTTGTAATGATGTCATCCATTATGTTCCAAGATGGCGGACATGTGAACAGTTGAGGTGCGATTGGGCTAACTTGTGATTCGCTTAACTGATGTGAACCACATTTGCTACAGGTGTAGGGACACATAGGGATGCCTCAAATGCATAGTTTGTGATGATGTCATCTACCCCAATTCAAGATGGAGGATGCATGAACGTGTGTGGCACTAGTGGGCTAACTTGTGAACCACCTAACTGATTTTAAGCACATTTAGTCCACTTGTAGACGGAGTGAAAGGAAAGTAGGCAGATTAGTTCTTACTAGAACAACTTGTTTGTTTTGCTTTGTTTTGCAGAAAAGAGCAACAAAACGGCTCAGCACTACAAAACGGCAGCATACAATGATGTCAGAAGTCATTTCTGGCCATTCAAGAATCATAGATAGGGTTATATTTTGCCTATTTTCACCCCACAAAAGGAAACTGGGTCCCTATGACCCAACTGCAGATACACACAACCACCTGTGCTGGGACTATGGGTAACGAGGGCCACTTGTATGTGTCAGCCTACTACTAGTGCTTTGGGCTTATATACACATAAATTTAAATTGCCCACAAATCACATTGTTCAGAGTTCTACAGCCTAGCTTACAAAGTTTACAGTATACTCTTCTGTCTTTCCAGCCCTGAACCTCCCTGCTTTCCAATGCCCGACGCTCCCAGCAACAGTCTGGCATTATAGCACCTGCTGAAATATCCCAAGTTACTTCAGGGGTAGCCCAAGAGAAAACTCACTTCTGGAGTTTAGAATGGCTGTTACAAAGGCATAGAATTACATGGCAAGGATGGCATGTATCTTTGCATGCAATATGGCTGTAACAGCTCAATAAATTGAAAATATCTAGTTACATTTGTGTTGTCTGTTGAACTTTGCCAACTGATTTAAGCTCCATTCAGGTATTAGTAACATAATAGGTTTGTTCATACGACTCCCTGGCCTGCCTAATACAACTCCAAACACAGTCGTTAATATGACTCCTAACACAAATTCCTATGTTCCTCAAAGTTTGCACAGGATTTCTGCTAGTCCATGGAATTGAGGGAGGTGGGATTCTGGAATCTGGGTTGTATTTAAGGGAACAATGCAGTTTAATTCTCTCCCTGGTACAATACTATGAGGCTAGTCTCACAACCAGCAAAAATTGGGCTAGGAGACCCTAGCCCAGTTTTTGTTGCTTGTGTAAACCACTTGAGAAGCCCTGCCCTTAGCCCATGTTAGCGGAGCGAGTGCCCCACTAACCGGAGTTAACCGATTGTGTACTGCTGTGGTGCGGTTCCACACTGTGGTAACTCATGAGGAGACCCCAAACTGGGAGGCTAAAAAGCAGCATCCTGGCTCGGGGGTCTCTCCAGCATGCTCTGCGCGTTGACGCAGGACATGTTGGAACTTCCGGGGGCCGTGCAGCCCTCAAACTCTCAAGCCCCCGCCAGCTCTGTGACGGAGCCGGCAGTCGTGTGGGCGGCCAATCCGGCCACCCAGGCAGGGTTTGCTGATCATCTGCAGGGAGATGATCAGGGTTTGCTGATCATCTGCAGGGAGACTTAGCCCGCTCTCCCCGCAAACCCTTTAAGTTCAGGGGACTTAATTCATTTACTGTTTTTCTTTGTGAGCCTTTTATTTTTCATTCGTGCAGTTCCACAGCAGCTTTCTGTTAACTCACAGGGGGAGTGCTGAAGGGGGTTGTGAATCCTGTTGGGTTAGCCGAGCTAACAGATTTGCGACAGCTTTCCTTTAAGTTGTATCCAGCCAAGAATGTCTGGACCTTGTAATCTTGTACTTTCAAAGCGAAAGGGATAAGACAGTGAAGTGCACTAATTTATTCCAAATTTAGATAAAGCCACTTTAAAGTATTTTTATGTACCAAGGATATTGAAAGTTTATGCATACATGTTAAAGAAATGCAAATATCTAGAACTGGTCCTGAAAGCAATTTCAAGGATGTCAGGCTGGTGTTGCGTTCAGCTTGTGTCAGCTGAAAGGGAACGTGTGCAGACACCTTGACAAAGGATATATGAAATTGTTTTGGAAACACTGACCTTTTGTGGGGAAAATATACGCTAGTTTGAGATTCTGGCATTTACTGGTGTTCAGAAATTGCTAATGCATTATTGGGAAAAACTCACTTTTGAGGAATTCGGTACCATTTACAATGACATTCCTTTTATGGATTAATTGAGAGCAGCCTCCTTTTTACTGTGCATATTTATATCCTAATTTTAAAGATAAAAGTTCACATGGTAGCTTCCAATAAAAATACAATAAAATCACAAATGGTAGCAACAATAAAAACCACAATAAAACATGAAACATTAACACATTAACTCCTTACTGCCAATATTGTTATGCATGCTCCCTCCCTTCTCCAAGTGGTAGGAAGATCTAGGCAGGCCTGAATTAATCAGATTCTGGCTTCCTTTGAAGGAGAGGCCAGTAGTGACTTACTGTCTTTGCAATATTTGGTGCATTTACAAATATACACATTGAGCATTCAATGAAAATGAACAGCAGTGAGTTTCTACAAGCAACAACAAATCACATCAAATCCCCAGAGATAAGAAAAGCCTGAATTCTATAAGATGCTGACAGCCCTCAGCCTTCTCCCTCGGCTTCTCCATTCAGTCTCCCTCTCTGTCTCAGGTGGAGGAGGGATAGGATGAGTCACCTACAAGTTCTGATAGCTTTCCAACTTCCAGAATACTCCAGAGAGACCTCCTAACCACCAGCTCACATTAAAAACAAAACAAAAAACAAAACATTAATTGGTCTTCCTCTGCAGCCATGAAGAAATATTAGCATCCTTTGACGGATCTTAGGCACTCTGACCAGACTTAGTAAGAGTCCACCCACAATAATCAGGCTATTAAGTTCATAATACTATGGTACTCTCTTTATTTATTTCACCTGTCACCGAATAATTTCATTTTGTCGGTTACTGAAAGAAAATATAAGCTTCTAAGATGCAAAATCCAAGTGGTGATGAAGAAAAAAAATCTTCATGTTAAGAAGGTCCATCAGAGACAAGAGGAAGGAAGTAGGAATTGCACCCCCAAACCCTAAAGAAGATAAGACACACTTAAGTGGAATAAACCAGGGCCACTTTATTAATGAACTTACATACTTAAATTGACTTGCAATGAGATACTTAACTAACCAGAGTGTGGATACTCCTCACTGTGTGATATAGCCTCCTAAAGAGGGCTGTCTGACACCAGGGCAAATGGCCAGGTGTTGCTTCTGTCAGGCACCAACTCCTGACACCCTGTCACCATCTGGATTCCCCATGCCGATGGGAGGGCTACTCAACTCACCATGGCCCAGGCTGCAAAACTCTGTGTTGGTGAGCAAAGCAACCTCCCAAGGGGGGCCATTCCCACCCCTCCAGGCCAAAAAAAAACCTGAAGGGGTGTCCATGATTACCCCATCACCTCAATGGCCCTCTGGCCAAACACAGTTAGGTAGTCCTACATAGCCACACCCACACTCTCCTGCCACAAAAGGGGGGCAAACCTCAGTTTAGCCCTGTTTCGCCCACCCTGCTAAAACCTCTTCAAGACCCTGTTGCAAGTCCCAGAGGAACAAGTCATTCCCTCAGTCTGAAAGGTGTATGCCATCTGCCCTGTAAAGTGAATTGCCCTGATGCCATATGTCAGCATATATAATCACCTTGTCTCCTAGGGCAGCGATTGCCCTGCTAATTTCCCAGTTTACTTTTCTGCATGCCCTGTTGAAGCAGTTCTGGCAACCAAGACCCCTCCAGCTCAGACATGGTATCATTTTGGACCATACCAAAAACAAACCTGGCCAGTGGGTCACCAAAATCCACCGTTCAGCAACTGCTTGAAAACAAAAGGCTTTGCCCTTTAGCAACCCAAGGCCATTGCCCCCACTCCAGGTGAATGACCAGGACATGTGGGGGCCCACATGACATGATATACTCACCCTCAAGAGGTAGAAATTGGCTCCACAGCATTCCAAAAGGGCCAAGCAAGCCCATTTCTGCAAACCCAGCCAGACAGTGCAAGTGCCCAAAACCACTCCTCCTGCATCCGAGACAGCACATCCACATTGCTGTTATCCAGCCTGGGATTGCGCGGCGCTGCAAACAGAATGTTGTGCTGCAAACATTACAACAAAACTTTGCAGCAGGCCCATCACCCTAGGACTCCCAGAAGTCCCAGAATTGATCACCTGAACTGTAGCCATGTTATCACATCAAAACTGCCAATTGGCAAATTCCCTGGACCAGATATTTATTGCCACTGCAATTGGGAAGAATTCCAAAAATGTCAGGTCACACATGACCCCCCCGTGCTGCCCACTCCACTGGCCACCTAGCTGCGCACCATCTATCTGAGAAGTAGGAACCAAAGCCCTGGACCCTGCTGCATTGGAATGAACTTGCAGCTCCACCTCCAGCAAAAACCTGGAGTGACAATGAGAGACACACAGAAATCTCTCAAGAACTCAGTCCACATCCAGGAGTCCTCCCTAAAACCCTGAATAACTCTTATCTTGTGATGAGGTGCTTTGACTTCCTTGATGGCATCACACTACCTCCTGAGGAAGGCTCTGCTTGGTGCAGACAGGGGTGTGGTGGAGGAGCACCAGTAGTTCTCAGCTTTTTTGGCTGTTGGGTGGGCGTGGCCATGGTGGCTGTCATGGAGAGCATCTGCACTTCTGAATTTGCAACTATATCATTGAGTGCAGATGAAATTCAAATGGCCTATAACGCCTTGCAGCTCTTGTAAAGTTACCTTTCTGGCCATCAGCATACTGGTCAGCTGCAATCCAAAGCCTGGACCTTTTTGGCTGGCAGCATTGGGCTACCATATCATTCTCAATACCCAGAAAGGCTAACCTCGTGGCAGGCCCCTTGGTCTTCTCCTCCATCAATGGGACACCTAACTCCTGCGCCAGCCTCTGAAACATGTGCATCAGACAGGCGCAGCTAGGGGAAGAGCCTGGGCCGACAAAGAGAAATGAACAACCGACTCCAAACAATGAACAACCGACTCCAAGCAAGACCTGTCCCAAATGTTTGAGTGAAACACTAAAACGCGGAGCAAGAGATGGAACACTCCATGGGCATTGCCCTAGCCATGTAAAATGCCCCGTCAAAGAAAACCCCCAGCAATGCCTGCTTTGGAGGGGAGTGTTTGGAGGCCAGGTGTTGATTATATCAGGCACCAACTCCTGACATCCTCTCACCATGTGGATTTCTCATGCTGAGCGGAGGGCTACCTGACCCACCGTGACCCAGGCTGTAAAACTCTGGGTTGGTGAGCAAAGCAACTCCTCAAGAGGGGCCATTCCCACCCCTCCATACTGCAAAACACTGAAAGGGTGTTCCATGGTCACTCCCTCACCTCAATGGCCCTCCGGCTGAATACCGTTATGTAATCCTACCTACCCCCACTTGGTAGTTGGTCCTATCAAGTGACAAACTACACCCATAGCAGCACCACCACGAACATTACCCAGGAGAGCTCAGTGAGAAGTAGGCAAAAAAAGGCCACACCAAGTGCCAATCCGGTATGACACAAAAAAATCCTACTTGGCCCCAATGGCAACCGGCTATCCCCCACTGAATGAAGAGATGGGTGGGTGGGTGCTACATTGTAGAGCAATGCCTGCTTTGGAGGCAAGACTGGCCATTACAAGCCAGTCTACCCCCTTTCTGGATTGGCCTACATGCTCGGCTGGGGAAGATGGCAGTGCCTATGTCTGTCCCTCATGTTGAGAGCACAATTCTATGTGCAGCGGCAGGGATCAGCAGCAGATAGAAATACAGTCCACTAAATTATGACCAATAAGAATTAGCAACATAATGGAAACAAGAACCTCTGTGCCAGTAACGACATAGGGCAACTACATGCCAGGGCAACCCACAGCGCCCATCCATAGAGAAGGCTACCCACTGAGCTTCTGCATGAGTCACTGATCTTTGTCAACTTCTACGGGACAGGTGTGTGTTGTAATTCTGCCACATCTCTGCATGGGATGTGGTTAAATGAGTCAATCACTCGTGATGCAGAGATACAGAATGACCCACCGCAGAGTTGGTCAAGTATTCATCTCTGGATACCATCACTATGGGTTTACTCCTTCCAGGTCAGGAAGCCCACTTAGAAGAAAGACATAGGAAATTGACTCTCCCAAGGAAAGGTCTCTTTTACTCTTTCATACTTCCAAGAATTTTTGGAAAGTCATGAATGGGTCCTCCTAAAGTTTGTGGGGGAAAGTATGCTTCAGTAATCAGCAGTTTGGTTATGAAACTGCTTATGCAATAGAGACACAATAAACTACAGGGAGGAGGGAAGAAAGCTGGTCTTATGGTAGCAAGCATGACTTGTCCCCTTAGCTAAGCATGGTCCACCCTGGTTGCATATGAAAGGGAGACTAGAAATGTGAGCGCTGTAAGATAGTCCCCTTAGGGGATGGAGCTGCTCGGGGAAGAGCATCTAGGTCCCAAGTTTCTTCCCTGGCATCTCCAAGATAGGGCTGAGAGAGATTCCTGCCTGCAACCCTGGAGAAGCTGCTGTCAGTCTGTGTAGACAATACTAAGTGAGATGGACCTATGGTCTGACTCAGTATATGGCAGCTTCCTATGCACAGGTATCTTACAGCATCCTGTTCCATCTTGCTTCCACTTACTGTAGGGAATAGGAAAAAAAATCCACAGTAGACCAGACTAAAAAGGAGAAGCAACAGCCTATAATAGAAAAAAGAAAACTGTACTATATCAAATTCTTCTGCTTAGGAGAGCAGAAACATATATAAAATAACAAACAGTCACTTTTTGATTACTGTCATAACCTCAGGGGTTTTTTGTTTTTTGTTTTAATTACTACTAGTATACCCATTCCTAGAAATTATTTGGAAACTAGATATTTACAAAGAGATTGTGTTAAGGCTGCTTCTTAGCTTTAGAATGTTTGCCTTTGATCTCCATCAAAGCCTAAGTTTTGACAGTTTTTGTAAGCTGGTTTGTCCAGTTAGATATATGGGCATCTCAGATAAGCTGTTTCACAAGTGGATTGTTCTATAAATTATTATAAGGCACACTCAATTGATGGGATGGGCCAAATAATACATTTAAAGTATGACTAAATTAGAAGACTGAATCCTCAAAGTGTGTGTACAGTCTGACTCATTAGATCCTATTTATGCATTACTATAAAATAGGGGATATGGTTTATAATTATAATTATATTTATAATAAGGCTTATAAATATTTTGTCACCCGCATTCATGAGCCCCTTAGTCATGAATGCTAACTTGGCAAAGAGGCACCTTTTAATGTGGTGATTCTCTTTATTTAGGAGGGGGAGAGTAACTGGCCCTATTTACCCCCAGCACAGTACCTCCAGTGACTGTTGCTGGTGTCTATCTTGTATTTCATTTTAGATTGCCCCTTGGGGACAGGGATCCCTCTTTATGTATTTATTATTTCTCTGTGTAAACCACCCTGAGCCATTTTTGGAAGGGTGGTACAGAAACTGAATAAATCGAAATCAAATAAATCAAAATCGAATAAACTGAATTATTCACAAATAGCGAATCATGCAAGCCAATGAAGCATGGGAATGTCATTGTGTTTAAAGTGTTTATATTCACTTTATTGCAGCATGTGTGCTTTGTTCGTACACACACTCCATGCATGAGGTCAAGATGTCCGTCTGTGCCTCCCGATGCAACATTTATCTCCAATTTATTACAGTTTTTAAATGCACAGGTGCAGATGGTAAAGGGAGCAATAGGCCCAAAGGAGGTAATATGCAGAGAGGTACAGAGTCGGAGCAGGGGGGAAACAGAGGGAGATACAAACAGAAGGCAGCACATATCAAAACAGAGACAAGCACTGAAGCAGAAGAGGGGCAAACAGACATGACCATGGATATTGACAGAGCCAGCCCTGGGATAAATAGTGCCAAGGAGTACTTGCCACACATGCACGTACACACACACACACACACACACACACACACACACACACGTACACACCATGGTTAGTTTATCAGTGTTGCCAAGTTGTCACTTGTACTGGTTTGCAAAACTTAGTAGAGTAACAAGCTCTACTCCTGTTCTAAGCAAAACTTAGTAGAGTAACAAGCTCTACTCCTGTTCTAAGCAAAACTTAGTAGAGTAACAAGCTCTACTCCTGAACAGAACCCAGAGCTAATTCTCAACAATTTGCTGCTTTGCTGCTAGTCCTCTCCTGCTCCAGTTCTGGGATCCCACTGAAGTCTTGCAGGCCTTCAGTACACTCAACAAAACAGGAAGCTACCTAGCTCAGCTTGGCACCCCCTCCAAGTGGGCATGCTGCGTGACCTCCCAGCTCACCCACCCCAAAGGGTATCTCTAGGTATAGAGAGAACCAAGTGGCAGATGCAGATGTGGGGAGCGGGTGAAAGACTCAGGTGGCAGCTGCACTCCATATGAAAAAAAACCCTAGCAGCCTTGGGCATCATGAGTACATGGTTCAAACCATCCTAATTTAAAACCATACCTCCAGCTATTGAATTCATTAGAAGTATTAACCCAAATAGTTCAAGCTATTGATTTCTTCTCCAGAGACAGCAGCATCCTGAAAGTCATGTACGAGACTAAGTGAAAATACTAAGGACAGTGGATATTATATATGTGAACACATTTTGGTTAATCCCTTTATTGTGATTTATCTGATCTGCATCTATGTTCTCGACCAAACAAATATTGCATCACATATCCATGTGTCAAATGGAAAGGAAGGAAGAGACAGGCTTCTAGTTTGAAATCAATGGACGTTAGTAAAACAGCTTTTGACAGTCTTCTCTTTTATCACCATCATCATCATCATCCAATATTCATATGTTCATGGCAACCATTCAAAACACTTCAACAGCAGTTCTATTAAATGGTTGGGGAATTAAAGGTACTATACCTCTATGGAATCAGAATCCTACCCAATATATAACTTAATATCTTTCCCACTGCTGTTTCCTCCATTTGGTATGTTATGAAATGGTGACATTTTTGCAAGTGGGAGAGGAATCTCAGACATTTCTCAGTCTTCCCTCTGTACTAACATGCAGTTCATTGTAGAGAAAACACAAACAGATGTTCTGAGGAACAAAAGAGTAACGTATTTTCTGTACATCAGTGATCCACGCTGACCTACAGGAAGATTAGTTTCCAGTTAGAGAAATCATCCTTAATGGGTTGTTGAAATGGAATGCTTAGTCACCTTTCTCACCTTTCCCCCCCAAGACACCTTGCCTGACAGACCTTAGACACCCAGAACAGCTAAACTAGACAGGCTGTGAGCAGTTTCTGCTGCTAAGGGTGGGACACGAGGCAACCAGACACAAACATATAGAACTCCACTTCATTGCACAGGAGTCAATACATGACAGAACTCTTCCCCTTTTATAGTGGATATACTTATTTCTCTTTTCCAGCAAAGCTGAAAATGGATCTCAGTGTATTCTCAATGTTGCATCAATAGCTGAGGAGCACTCTTTTTTGCCTTCTAGCATGTTTTTTGTCCAGTGCAACAAGTTCACTCACTGTCTTCTAGATGCCACCTATGGAGAGAATCAATGAAGATCTAGATCTCTGACAGGTAAACTGCAGTTTCTGTAGTAAGAATGGTCAAAAGAAAGCTAAACTAATTGGTTAAAGTTAAACAGTAAATTATTTATATCTTGCAGCTGCTGTGCCATTTATAATGTCAGGATACAAATCACTTGTAATAAATTGATTGGTATATTATAAAACTGTGATTTTTCAGAAAACAGACAGACTCACTTGGAGTGTTCTCTTTATCCCTCTTTATCTAAGCTGTCACTTGCTGAAAGAAATCTTAATCAATTAGTCATATCCTTTTTGATTAATAATTTTTGCACATGAATGACATACTTTTGGGGGGGAAACATACTTTTTTAAAAATTGATGCACCTATGTGTCTCATACAGCAGCCCCCATGTTAAAATAACCCCTACTTCCATTGTGAGAGAGAAGGTTAGGGAAAGGTCCTCTTCTAAGATGGATCTGTCACCTATAGTTTTTAATAGTACTTGTACTGAGTTAAATATTTGTTTAAAATGTGTTGCCCAGTTCATCGGGGACATGTTTTTAATCAAAGAAAAGGGTTTGACTAAATCAATCTAACCAACTAACTGACTATATATTGCAGCCCTTATGTTATTTATATATATAATGAATTTTTATTGCCACTTTCAGGACAGTACCCTCACCATATTTACATGTCCCAATGTGGAGTATTGATATATGTGAATAGGGGTGGCCCAAGGTGTTCAGGCACATGAGGGAAGGTATCAAATACTGCCTTGCCCTCTTCCCCCAGGGTATGTTGACTTTTGAGTCACTTCCAGTGCTCCAACTTTCCCATCCTTTGCTTTTTGAAAAAGTGGGAAGTGGTTGGGATCAGGATGTGGATGGTGGAATGTGCATGTTGTGGCCATCAGGAGAAGTTTTGAGAAGCAGTTGGCCCAGAGCCAATGAGACAGCGGGTTGGCAGATGCAACCAATCCACCGTCTATAGCAGCTGCTTTATCCTGCCTCATTATCAGGCCAGTCACAGACATCACCATTGAAGAAGAAGAACTTCAAAAGCTGCCAGAAATATTAGGGTTAACAAAATCTCCAACTTTCCTCCAAACTACCAGCAGTTAGTAATTTACTTTAACCCTAGTCTGCTGGAAACATCTTAGCCTTTGAGGCTAACATGCACACCTTTCCCGAGAGCCTAATTGGGGAAAGCAAAGAGTTAGTTAATATGGAGAAGGATAACTGAGGAAAAAGTAAGGGAAACTGCAAGTGGAAATGCCTGCCTCCTCTACTCACTGGGTGACCATGATCCATAAAGTTAGTCTGAGCAATTGCCAGCTACAATTCAGAGCCAGACTGGTCTAAAGGACCGGGAAGTGATTGTGTGCAATTGTAGTTGGGTACCACACTGCGCTGACATCAGAAATCTTAGATGTGAAGTATGGTGTGGCACCAACTACAATCACAGCTCACAACGATCAATTTCCAGTCCTCCTACCTGTGGTGTTTGGGGTTAATCCATTCCTTGACCCAGGCCAGCTTTGAATGATGCTTTAGTTACTTTTAAGCCACTTAATGGCGCAGAAGGGAAATAACTTGACTAGCAAGCCAGAGGATGCCAGTTCGAATCCCTGCTGGTATGTTTCCCAGACTATGGGAAACATCTCTATTGGGTAGCAGCGATATAGGAAAATGCTGAAAGGCATCTCATACTGCGCGGGAGATGGCAATGATAAACCCCTCCTGTATTCTACCAAAGACAACCACAGGGCTCTGTGGTCGCCAGGAATCGACACCGAATCAATGGCACACTTTACTTTAAGTTACTTTTAGTCCAGTCCTGGAGTAGAGGTGGGGCTAACAAACAACCAGTGCAAGAGCATTGAAAGCAATCTGCACTTGCCTCTCTGTAAATATTATCTATTGCATTAAACCATAAATATTCCTGATTCTACTCCACTGCCTTGTCCTTGCATGCCACAACACTTTCCTCTGGATTCTACACTACCAGGATTTCTGCTGCCATATGTGTGGTTTTGGGGAGTGGCATAGCGCTAGATTATAACTGGTTGCTCCTCAGGCTAACTTTACTGATAGTAAGAACCACAGCCTGTGTGCGTGCATGAGAATGCAAACATAGGTGCAGAGCTTTAAGTCGAAATGAAGATAAATGTCTCAGAACTCAAGTGTCAAGTAGAATTAATCTGCCTTGTAGAATGTGAGAGGAATGTATTGTCTCTCTTAATTTCTGAGGAATATTGCAATGCCTCTCCTTCATTTTATACATTACATCCTATACATGCCAACTCTTCTCACACTTAATTAATTGTTATCAGGAACCTTGAATCCATGAGCCATGTGAAACATAAAGGGGATGCTGTTGAGCAAGTGCAGAGTGTCTTGTATCCCAGAGTAACTATAAAAACTTCTATTACATCTGGTAATAGACGTAGCAGATCTTGCAAGCGTGTGGCTTCTGAGCTGCAGACCCTCTCATTTTAGAAAGTAAGCACATGGACTCCTCATCTCTCCAAGTCAGTAAATTCCCCAGTGACTGTTGAAGGGAGATGTGGAGTGGCGGGGAAGGGAAACAGAGGTGCAATAATCTCCTCTGCCCACTGTTTTCCAGTGGTTGGGCATTAGTGCTCTGCTCAGAACAATAATCAAAACAAAGGAAAATCATTACTGCTGATAACAGTACAATGCTATCTCTCTTTTTGAATTCATCACGTTCTCACAGAACAAAACCATGGGTGGCTCCAGGGGGAGCATGTGGGGGCAAGCACCCATTAAGACAAGTGGCAGAAATCTAATACAGGTGAAACTCGGAAAATTAGAATATCGTGCAAAAGTCCATTAATTTCAGTAATGCAAATTAAAAGGTGAAACTGATATATGAGACAGACGCATTACATGCAAAGCGAGATAAGTCAAGCCTTAATTTGTTATAATTGTGATGATCATGGCGTACAGTTCATGAAAACCCCAAATCCACAATCCCAGAAAATTAGAATATTACATGGAACCAAGAAGACAAGGATTGTAGAACAGAACAATATCGGACCTCTGAAAAGTATAAGCATGCATATGTGTTCAGTACTTGGTTTGGGCCCCTTTTGCAGCAATTACTGCCTCAATGCGGCGTGGCATGGATGCTATCAGCCTGTGGCACTGATGAGGTGTTATGGAAGACCAGGATGCTTCATTAGCGGCAACGCAGCTCTTCTGCATTGTTTGGTCTCATGTCTCTCATCCTTCTCTTGGCAATGCCCCATAGATTCTCTATGGGGTCAGGTCAGGCGAGTTTGCTGGCCAGTCAAGCACAGTACACTGTATACTTTTCAGAGGTCCGATATTGTTCTATTCTACAATCCTTGTCTTCTTGGTTCCATGTAATATTCTAATTTTCTGGGATTGTGGATTTGGGGTTTTCATGAGCTGTACGCCATGATCATCACAATTATAACAAATTAAGGCTTGACTTATCTCGCTTTGCATGTAATGCGTCTGTCTCATATATCAGTTTCACCTTTTAATTTGCATTACTGAAATTAATGGACTTTTGCACGATATTCTAATTTTCCGAGTTTCAGCTGTATGTGGGATACTACTCACCCACCCATAAATATACTTTGTCCCTTCTGTCTCCCACCCCGCCAATTTTTTATCTAGTGCTGCCACTGATCCAAACAAAATAAGTATTTACTATTTACTTCTGGAAAAAACACATTGCCACCCTCTGATTACAAGGCATTTAACTGTGTTTGTCTTCAGAAGTCTTCTTTCTACAGCAAAACAGTTAAGCAGCACAGTCATGTTTGGAACTAATCTAAAAAGAACTAATCCCATTTTCTTTTTTCTTAAAGCCTTATGATAGCTATGGACACAACGGCTTCTGAAGATACAGCAAACTGGAGCAAGACATTGTCAAGTTATGATGTAGCTGCCTTTGAGAACTGCACGGATGAAGTGCATGAACTGAGGAAATCCTACCTACCACCTCTCTATGGCATGATCTTCTTTGTGGGCTTCTTAGGCAACGTTGTTGCGATTTGTGTGTACACTTTCAAGATGAGGCCCTGGAAGAGCAGCACTATTATTATGTTCAACATAGCCTGCACAGACCTATTATACTTAACTGGCCTTCCTTTTCTGATCCACTACTATGCCAACGGAGAGCACTGGGTCTTTGGAGACTTCATGTGCAAGTTCATCCGCTTTGGTTTCCACTTCAACTTGTACAGCAGCATCCTCTTCCTCACCTTCTTCAGCATCCTCCGATACTTTGCAATTGTCCACCCAATAAGATCTTTTTCCATTCAGAAAAAGTCATGGGTTGTTGTGGCTTGTGTTGCAACTTGGGTAATTTCACTGGCAGCTGTGAGTCCTGTCAACTTTTTGATTACCTCAAAGACAGAAGCAGACAAATTTATTTGCCTTGACCTTACTAGTTCTGAAAACCTGGATGTGATTCGGTGGTACACCTGGCTTTTAACTGCCTTGGCCTTCTACTTGCCTTTAATAACTGTGACTCTTTGTTATACTGTAATAATCTATACCTTGACTACAGGACCCCACACTCACAACCCTCATAAACAGAAGGCTCGTAAACTTGCTGTTCTTCTCCTCGTGGTCTTTTATGTGTGCTTTCTACCTTTCCACATGTTTAGGATTGTTCGGATTGAATTAAGGATGAATCCAGTTAGCTGTGATGCTGAGCACCAGATCCACATGGCTTACGTTCTCTCTAGACCACTGGCAGCACTGAACACATGTGGCAATGTGATACTTTATGCCATGATCAGTAATAATTTCCAGCAGGCTATCCAATCTCTTTTGAGATGCAAATTGAGCAACTTCATACAACAGACAGGGAGTAACAGTGACTTGAACAAGCCTGGAATTATATTAAAGTTATGAATCAATGCATTTTGCTTTAGGACTTCCAGTTCTGGTTCTCTCCTAATAAAAGCATTATCTTTGTATAAAGAGAACTTATGTACAATTGCCCAGTCTTTGAATGGTTTATAAGAAGCTCCTGAGCAAAGCAGCCTAATGAGAGAGCAGCCCTTTCATGTGCCTTAATTCAGTTATATAATGAACTTGAGCCAGGAACGGCTCAAGGTTTTTGCTGTCTCTAGCAAATTAAAATCTCGCTCACCCCTCGTGTCTTATCTTATGCCAGTCAGCAAAACAACTGTACATGGAGTGATCAAGGATCAGGATACCATTTTCATTTTTAACATCTATAGTTTTTACAGATGTGTTGGTGCCCTGGGTGGCCACTGAGATCAGAAAAATGTTGACAGTCTCTCTCCTTGAATACAGGAGATATCACCACCAAGTCAAGACCTGCTAAGCTGCTTCGGCCTGCCTCCTCCAAAGCTGCAGGCAGTGACTATTCACATAGCTAAGGCAAGGTTCCCCTAGAACATTGACTCTCCAAGTAAATGTCTAGTTTTCCTCTATGACTGGGCTAGACCCAACTTGGGCCTTAAAATAAAGAGTAGAAGGACTGACACACCAGAGAAGAAGGCAATCTTCAACTAGCGGAGTCACTCAACTAGTGTTGTACATCACGACGCACAAAGTTCTGCTGATATCTTTATCCAAACTTATGTGAGAGTATAATAGACCAGGGAGTGCCATCTGTATGTGAAGCACCCAGCAGCTTGTCAGAGAAGCAATTAAATCTGTGAAGACAAAGCCAGACAGCAGAGGAACATGATAGATCATGCAATAGGCTCTAAAAAAATGTTTTGTTAGATTATTCTCCAAGGGCTGCAGCTGGCCTTCTTTGAATGATTGTGCTAAAAAGCCTCTGATGGTGTCCTAGAATAAAAGGTGGCCATGATGGGGAGGAGCCACAGTTCAGTGTTAGTGCACATACCTTGTACAGAACACCCCAGGTTCAATTCCTGGCAGCATCTCCAAGTAGGGCTAGGAAAGGCCCCTGTCTGGAACTCTGGGGAGCTGCTGACAGCCAGTGCAGACAACACTGAGCTAGATGTGTTGACTCGGCAGAAATGGGCTGACTCAGTAGAAAGTAGTTCCATATATTCAATGCAATCAAAATAGTTCCCTTTAACACTGGATGAATCGAAAGCACAGCTGAATTGAGTGATGCTTCGGCTATCATGGGCTATGTATAGAAGATCTCCTGGTAGCTGCTTAGTCAGGTTCCTCAAGTGTATAGCCTTTAAAAATCAGAAGTAAACCACACGGAGGACCGCATTCCCCCAAGGCAGTGAAGGTCGGCTAGCTCCTATTATTTTCCTTTCTTTCTCACCAGTTTTGCTTTCACTACTCATGGCCAGATCACAACTCTTAGACACTTGACACGTTTCACTACCCATATTCCAGTGTTTGCCTCATAGATAAGTAGGTGGCAATCTATGAACTCTGTGGGGGATGATGGCCATAGCATATATCAATAGCATATATTCTCAAGGATGCCCTCAAGGATACCAGCAAAAGTGCTGCGACACAGCATGTGTTCATCACATTTTGTGAGACTGCACATCTCCAGCCAACTAGCAACAAAGCAACAAACATCACTGCCATAGAAAGTGTGAAGCATTCCTCAAAAGCTGCATTAAAAAAAAAATAGTTAAGGTACACAAGGATTCAGTTCCATATGATGGCCTGGAAAGAGAATTGCTAAGTGTAAGAACATGGTTCTGCGAGAGTCATCCCTTTTGTACATTAAAAAGAAAGCAATGGCTTGTAAAGGGGTTTAGATAAATTCACGGAGGAAGGTCTATCAGTGGCTACTAGTCTGGAGGCTATTGGCCACTTCAAGCCTCAGAGGCAAGATACCTCAAAACCAGCTGTAGGGGAGCCACAGCAAGAGAGAGGGCATGCCATCACCTCTTGCCTGTGGGCTTCTCAGGGGCATCTGGTGGGCCACTGTGGGAAACAGGATGCTGGACTGGATGGGCCTTGGGCCTGATCCAGCAGGGCTGTTCTTATGTTCTTAAGTTGTCTATATGTTCTTTTTTTTAGAAGCTGTAATTTTCTCTGGAAAAATAAGGAGGTACAGTGGCTGACATCCAGACTAACGAAGCACCGGTGCTTCTGAAGAGTTCCACTAACTCAGCTCATGCAGTGCTGAGTTAGCTCATAGCCCTCAAGGACATATTTTCCAATGGTACAGAGTGCTTCTGAGGGAAGGTAAAATTCCTTCCTGCCCCCCTCACAACATAAGGACCAGTGTAGCATTAGTCTTGGACTCTTCAGAAGCACTAGTGCTACACTGGTGCATCTCCTGTAGCATTGGTGCTTCTTCAGTCTGGATGTCAGCCACTGTATTTGCTGCAAAAGGGAAGCATTTTTCCTTATCTATTCCAGGGTTTCTTCTTCTTCCTAATTTAGTTATTGAGAAACCATAATTGACTGATTGGCATATTTCGAGTTAAGCTATGGAAGGCCATCAGTTAAATACACTTTTGTATATTTACATAGATGCTTGATATAGATCTGGTGTCATCCAAATACATGACAGTGCACTGTTACACCCCCTTGTCTAGCTATAGATACTAGCCACAACCTGGACACTTAAAGAGCACCTAGCATTCTCAGGGTTGGGATTAGAATCACTGAAAACCTGAAGTGCTACATCATCCATCGGGAACAAACAATGAATATTTGTTTTTTGGGAAGCTGTTAATGAAACTGAACTAATGTCGCTAACTACTTTAATTGCACATAGAGACACATTCTTTTAAATGTTGTAAAAACAATTCTTCAATGTGCAGTCCAATCGGATGCATGTTTACCTAGAAGGAAGTTCCACTGGGGTTCAACAGTGCTTAGTCCAAGGTAAGTGTGCATAGGACTGTGGCCATAGTCCAGCAATAATTCCAAACTACCTAATTTAATAGTTACTGCTCATTTCAAAATTAGTACTCTGCATTTCCCATTCTCTCCCCCCATAACTGCATGGAAATGCTAGATGCCTGTTGAAAAGTATTAGAAAACAGGAGACAAGAGAGACAAAATGAATAGCCTAGCTACAGGTTTCTGTCCTGGCTGACTGCACTAATTGGTCTCTGCTGTGAAACTGTTTGTACCAACCTTTGAATGTTGAAGCACTCTGGGGAGATGGCTGGGGACAAAATAGCATTTTGCTTTTCATTATTATATACGACTTTATGAAAACATGGATGATCCAAGATTTCATGCCTTTATAATGAGACACATAAAGTCTCCAGTTCCATGTCAAATATTTTCACTGTTTGTGTGGAATGAGTAGCAAAATATTGATTGAACGGTATACACGGGAGGACAGCATTAGAACAGAGGAAAAGCCCTGCTGAATCAGACCAAAGGTGTATCTAGTCCAAGACTGTGGGAGGGTTGGGACCCGAGAGATGGATTCGATCTGCCTGTTCTGGATGGGGTTAAACACACACACACCCCGTGATAAATCAGGTATGTAGCTTGGGAGTGCTCCTGGATCCAAAACTCTCTCTGGTTTCTCAGGTTGAGGCAGTGGCCAGCAGCGCTTTTTATCAGCTTCAGCTGATACATCAGCTACGTCCATTTCTGGAATGACCTTAAAACAGTGGTGCATATGCTGGTAACCTCCAGGCTTGACTACTATATTGCACTCTATGTGGGGCTGCCTTTGTATGTTGTCCAGAAACTACAATTGGTACGAGGCGCGGAGCGGGACATCAGACACAGGGGGTGTGGTCTGGCTCCCGAACGAGCCTTGAGGGGAGAGGAGAGCTGGTCTTGTGGTAGTGGGCATGACTTGTCCCCTTAGCTAAGCAGGGTCTGCCCTGGTTGCATCTGAATGGGAGATTTGATGTGTGAGCACTGCAAGATATTCCCCTCAGGGGATGAAGCCGCTCTGGGAAGAGCATCTAGGTTCCAAGTTCCCTCCCTGGCATCTCCAGGATAGGGCAGAGAGAGATTCCTGCCTGCAACCTTGGAGAAACCGCTGCCGGTCTGTGAAGACAATACTGAGCTAGATAGACCAATGGTCTGACTCATTATATGGCAGTTTCCTATGTTTCCTATGTTTCCTATGAGGCTCCGTTTGGGAGTTGGAGTTTAACTCCCGAAGGGGCCACGCGGCCCCTTTGGGAGTTAAACTAAGGCTGGCGCTGCGTTCGCCAATATTCATAACTTCAGATTTACATAGATCCTCACTTGGCAGTTTGTTGCCCATTCACTGAGTTTGGAGAGATCCTTTTAGGGTTCTTTGCAGTCCACTGGAGCTTTTATCATACTGAATAATTTAGTATCATCCATAAACTTAGCCAATAATATTGGAGAAAGAAAGAAAGAAAGACAGACAGACAGAAAGAAAAGGACTGCCAGCTGCCTTTGGCCACTTGCCAGAAGAGTTTCACTTGATCTTAGCCAAAAGATAGAGAAGCAACATCTCACTAGTGCCATCGTTACACAAAAAGGTGTAAAACAAGGCTGCGTTGTGGCACTGTTACTATTCAATTTCTACATCAATACAATGGTGGGGCAAATTAGCAACTTAGACTTCCATCCCCCTAAACTCGCAGAAGCCCACAACTCCACCCTATTATATGCAGATGATACAGCAATACTCTCAAGGACCCCAATTGGCCTTAAATGAGCACTGAAGGCATTGGCCCAGTGTTGCAAGAAAGATTTGCTGGAGCTTAATTACCACAAAACCAAAATCGTGGCCTTTGCCAAAAGGTTCCAAACCTGCTCCTGGTTTATAGATGGGCACAAAATAGAACAGGTCCCTTGCTTTAAATATCTGGGGATAGTCCTGCATTCTGCCAGCTCTAGGAAGACACATGGGGAGTATGCAGCACTAAATGCACAGAGGAACTCCTCTGCTATTCTTAAGTTCCTCTGAACAAGAGGCGGCCACTATATACTCGCAGTGCTAAAACTGTATGAAGCCAAGCCGATAGCACAGTTACTCTACGGTGCCCAACTTGGCCCCTTCCCCAACTTTTCCACACTGGAACATGGTCAATCAAAGTTCCTACAGGAGCAGCTCTTCAAGTACCAAGATGTGTATCTAATGCTATCCTGCGACTAGAGACAGGCCTAATGAAAGTGGAGGCAAGGGTATGGATGACCATACTGAACTACTGGTGAAAGCTCTCCCTTTCCCCTTCAGGTCTAGCCCCCCTAATGCTATGTGATCATGACTTCCAATCCAGTTGGAAACAACTATGAATAAAATGAAGTCCCTGGGCCTATCCCAGCTTCACTTAGTTAACTTGGCGTACGACCTGGCCAAGGTACTCATCAAACAATGTATTACGGATTATTATTTCTTCTTTACACAGTCAGACAGGTGTTATTGACTGGTTTGTTTTATCCAGACATCGAGTCCTTCCCAAGGACCTGGAATGGCTGAATTTTATCATCAGTACTGTTGGTTATTATAGATATCGTCGCAAAATATAGGCTGTTCCCAGTAAAGCTGCTTTTTGTAATTGGCTGATGGTGATTTCTGTGGCCCCTATGGTGTTGAGGTATTATTATTATTATTATTATTATTATTATTATTATTATTATTATGCCAATCTGACATAGGCAAGGCCCCTAACTTCCCTGTAAGTGAAGGACTCAGTATGTCAGCACTCCCTTGCCATACCTAACGCAATTGGAGTTCCCAAAGCATAGGAGGGCCATTACTGGCATGCTGCCATGTGCTTCCCTCAGCCATGCTTGGAAGTCGCTACAGGAAGATCCCAATCTCAGAGCGCAAGTGCCCCTGCAGCTCAGGGCAGGTAGAAACAGCAGGACACATTCTTCTGCAGTGCCTGTTCTATAGGGACATCCATGCCTCCCTCATCTTACCACTATTACATGGCTATCCTGGGGGAACGGACCAGTTTTACACCTCTTTGCTGCTCTCCAATAGCAACCCTGCTGCCACCTACAGTGTCGCCGGGTTCTGTGCAACAGTGATTAATATCTGGCAGACAATGATCACATGTGCACAGAGCCCACCTCTATGAGCTGGAGGACAGCCATGGCTACTGCCATGGACAGGACAGTGTGGCAACCCAGGAGAGTGTGGCAACCCAGCAACCTATAGACCCTCATCTTCCTGGCTACTATTTTACTGGCTTATATTTTTGTGTAAATTATATGATATCCTTTTAATACATATTAGCACTTATTACTTTAAATGATGACTGTCATGATTTTATATGTTTTAAATCTTTTTAAACCTTTTCTTACTTTATAAGCATGCAACACAATCTAGGGTACTGCTACATGTTTTATTCCTATGCTTCTTATTGCAGCCATAGTTAAATAAAAATGTAGCCCCGAGTATACTGTGTCTCTTATTAGAGCCATAGCTAGATTTTTAGTGCAGTCACATCTATTTTTTATATTTTAAATCATTTTATGTTAGTAATCTATTTTAGCATCTTTTATATTACTTATTGTATATTTTAAATCATCTTATGATAATCTTAGAGTGTAAAATCTATTGCTACTTAGGTTTTAAAATGTACTTTATGCTGGTCTATCTATCTATCGATAGATAGATTGATTGATACAGAAGAGTTTCACAGAAAGTTTTCTTTTCTTTGAATTGTTTTGTTTTGTTTCTGAAGATATATATGAGCAACCAGGATGACTTCATTTGATGCATATAGAAATCTGGTTGTATCTTGACTTTTAGTTTCTCAACTTTTCCTGCTCTCTTAAATGTAAGTTGATAGGGTTGCCAGTTTTTGAAACTGCCCTGTAGTACCGTTGGGAACCGCTTGATCAGCTACAGCAATTAGTAGGGGATAATATTAATCTTTGTGCTCTAGAAAGCTTCACCTACTGATTCCTGCATATTAAACTGCTGTTAAAGTCATAGTTAGCCTACAGAGATTGTTTCAAATGTTGGCAGTCATAATCAATGATCCCAGAATGAATTACGAACACATAAGACCCACATCTGGGAGGTTTTTAGAAATGTATTTTGATGTATCTAGGCTTTGATACTCTGACACTTTAAATAATTGGGAAGATACAAGCACAATGGATATGAGGCTGCATTAAAAATGTAACCCAAGGTGGCAGACTACAGAGGAGAGGAGAGCTGGTCTTGTGGTAGCAAGCATGACTTGCCCCGTTAGCTAAGGAGGATCCACCCTGACTGCATATGAGTGGGAGACTAGAAATGTGTAAGCAGAGGCGTATCTAGAGAAAATAGCGCCTAGGGCAAGCACTGAAATTGCGCCCCCTGTCCAAATATCTGACACCCATCTTTCAGATAACTTTACCATAATATCAGCTGAGAAATACAAATCAAGCTTGTTAATCTTTTAATATTTCAAAAACTATTCAGCAGTGGACATAGCCAGACCAAAAAATTCTGGAAAACTACACACTTCAGTATGCTGGGGCTCATGAAATACCCAAATACTATGTGGAGGTGTACTTGGAAAACTAAACTGAAGTGCCTGTTTAATTCTCTACTATGCATTGTAGCATCACTATTACATAAGTTTTAAAATTAAATGGAGAATTTGACTTTTCCCAGATACTCTGAAAATAATTAAAGGATATGCAGTGTAAACTGTGTCACTGCTTGGAATATATTCAAGTCTTTCAGAAAGACAGTTAAAATGAGAGAAAGAGAGCAAGAAACTCCCAGTGGGCCTTAATACTAAGGATTTCACACAGATTCAAAGACAAACTCACCATTAATAGCCATATTATTAAGACGTCACATTTAACTCACTTATCATAAGAGCAAATGAATACAGTTCTAGCTCATAAGCTTCAGCTCAGTATTCACAAGCCCCGATTCTCTGTACATACTGCCAATCTGAATATGTGTACAGTGTCTTATATCATATTAATTTTTTTAAAAAAAAAACTTTTTACCTGTAGCCCCTTCAGGGGGCTTTCTAAAGGCCGTGGGGGAATGGGGGGGTCTGCAAAGGTTTCCCCTCCCCCACTGGCCTCTAGGGCCTCGCAGGGACAATTTGAGCATGTGCAGTGGCCATTTTTAAAAATAATCTTTTTTTAAAAAAAATGGCTGCTGAAAACAAAATGGCCACCAAGCATGCTCAAATGGCCTCTGCAAGGCCTGACATGGCCTAGGGCCTCACAGAGGCCATTTGAGCATGTGCAGTGGCCATTTTTTTATAAAAAAAATAATTTTACAAAATGGCGCCCCCTTCAAGTGGCGCCCGGGGCATGTGCCCTACCTGCCCCACCCTAGATACGCCCCTGACTGTAAGATATTCCCTTCAAGGGATGGAGCCGCTCTGGGAAAAGCAGAAGGTTCCAAGTTCCCTCCCTGGCTTCTCCAAGATAGGGCTGAGAGAGATTCATGCCTGCAACCTTGGAGAAGCCGCTGCCAGTCTGTGAAGACAATACTAAGCGAGATGGACCAATGGTCTGACTCAGTATGTGGCAGCTTCCTATGTAATTCAAAGTAAAGAGAAGAGCCATTTTTGAGCCCTTCAGCATCTACTTCCTCCCGCACTCTCATTCTCAGTCAGATTCTGCAGCTTTTAAGGAGATGGTGGTTGAAACCTTTTCTTTCTACCAAGCCAAACCCAGCAAATGTTCAAAAATGAATTTATGGGTAATACAATGCAGCAGCCTCCCTGTATCTGAGCCAGTTTGTGCCAAGAGAGTAGAAAGAGGGACTATGACAGCATAGGTGCGGATGTTGTGCAAGTGAGCAAGAAATGGATGAATTTTTAAATGCTGCACATTACCCCATCATATTACATATCTGGACATCAACGCCCCATGTTCTTCCCTGATTTCTCTCACCACTCCCTCTTACACATGATATCATCTTCCTATATATGTCCTAGGTGCTTCTTGGGGATGGGGATGGAGCTCAGTGGTAGAGCATCTGCTTTGCATGCAGAAGTTCCCCGGTTCAATCACCAGCATCTCTAGGCGTTTAAGAGAGCACCATTTTCTTCATGAACCCTTCCGCACTAGCTATTGAAATCATCTGGGGTGGCCCGGTTGTGGTTGCCACTGGCATGGTTGGTGGCGACTCGAAACTGGACCTTTTCTAGGATTGTTCCAGAACTCTGGAACACACTTCCTAACAAAATTAGAGTTTCCCCTTATCTAGATGTTTTTAAGAAGGATCTGAAAACATACCTATTTAGTCAGGTTTTTAAGTTTATAGTTTTAAAGTTAAAAGTTTTAGAATTTTTAATCTGTATTTTGAACTGCTTCAATTGTGTTAATGTTTTAATGGTTGTGTTTTTAGATTGTGAACTGCCCAGGGACTTGCGTATGGGGCAGTATACAAATATGTTCCATACATACATACATACTCCTGCCTGAAACTCTGGAGAACCATTGCTAGTTAGTGTTGTTAGAAGTTGTTGATTTTTATCCACAATAGGTAAAACAGCAGAGCACTAAGGAAACAAGTGTAGACCAGGGATTCTCAACGTTGGGTCCCCAGATGTTATTGGACTTCAACTCCCATAATCCCCAGCCCCAGTGGCCTTTAGTTGGGAATTATGGGAGCTGAAGTCCAATAACATCTGGAGACCCAACGTTGAGAATCCCTGGTGTAGACAATACTGAGCTAGATGGTCAGACTGACTATCTGCCTAAAAGGTAGCTTCCTATGTTCCCATGTTCTATGTTTCAATATCCAGTTCATATATCCAGATTAACATGATATTTAGGCCCCACTTAAGATCAAAATTCTTAAGACAAATCCACAACAGGCAGAAGGCTGGACATCGGTACATGTATATATTTACTATAGTAAATGTCTGGTCCAGAATTCAACTGGTCAAGCAATCACTTGCCACAGATTTATCTGATAGATTTCTGCCTGACCGTGATATTATCCACAGCATCACACAAACAAGATGCTAAGAGAATGTGCTATCAATACCATACAGTAGATCTGATTGTCACAGCAATAGCTTTCATTGGATGTCAGACAATGATGATAGATCTTTGGATTACAATGCAAACTGAGGTAACATCTTTGACTTAATGTCAAGGGATAGAAGGAGACAAAATACAAAGAGTGGCAGCAGCTGCCATCTACTCCAGTCAGAGTTAAGTCAAATGTACTAACACCCTCAGTTACCCCACTTACTAACTGAGCAAAGAAGCATCTTTTACAGTGGAGATTCTCTTATAGTTAGCAGGGGGAGAGTAACCGGCTGTATTTAGCACAGTATCCCTGCAGTGGCTGTTGTTGATGTCTACCTTACATCTCTTTTTAGACAGTGAATCCCTGGAGACAGGAAACTATCTTATTTCTTTTTCTGTGTAAACTAGATTTGAATTTCTTGTTGAAAAGTGATATATACATATTTCAATAATAACTACAACTAAATAAAAGGACCTTCAGATTGAAACTGAGCGGCTCTGGAAAAAGAAAACAACAGTGGTGCCAATAGTTGTTGGTGTCCTTGGTGCAGTGTCAAAAGAACCTGAACACCATCTTGACACCTTGGGCATCAATAAAATTATAACACATCAACTACAAAAGGCCATACTACTTGGGACATCATGAATATTACGACGCTATCTTCAATTTGTCTTTAGTTATCCTAGACCCTTGGAAAGGGCCTGATAATTAAAGTACCAAATCCAGTCAATAACATCTGGTAGACTGTGTGTAAATAGAATGAATGAATGAATGATAAAAGCAACTTTACTGGGAACAGCCTATATTCTGCAACAATATCTATAATAACAGCAACAACATTGATAATAAAATTCAGCCATCCTAGGTCCTTGGGAAGGACTCGATGTCTGGATAAAACAAACCAGTCAATAACACCTGTCTGACTGTGTAAACAACAACAATAATAATATAAGAAGTAGTAGTAGGGAAAACATAGTTCCTAAATATGTTCAAGTCCATCACAAAAACACAATGAATCTTTTCTATTTTGAGGGAGGGAATATGCCAGCATGTGTGGAGGCAACCAGAGAACACTCCCCATTTTCTTGTTCTGCACTGGCAAGCATGTTATTTAACGTCTACATGAAACCATTGGGAGAGTTGTTCAGAGATTTGGTCTAAAGTGCCAGCAGTATGCTGATGTCACACAGATCCACCTGATCCTAAGGAGCCAGTGGAGGCTCTGAACCAAGATTTGGAAGCCGCTATGTGATGGTGATAGGGGGATGAAGATTTGGAGGCTATCTGTGGACTAAAAAGCGGAGGTTCAGTCTTGACAAGATGGAAGTGCTGTTAGTCAGTAGGAATACTGATCTGGAACTGGATTATCAACTGGTTCTGGGTGAGACTGTACTCCCTCTGAAAGAACAAGTTTGCACTTTGAGGGTTCTCCTGGATGCTTCAGCATTGCTCCTGGATGTTCAGGCTGCAGCTATAGCCAGTAGTGCCTTTGCTCAGTTTTGGCTGGCGTGCCAGCTGCACTCATACCTAGAGAGGGCAGATCTGGCTATAGGTTGTGCACAAACCAAAAATCGTGGTCTGACTCGAATTTGAATCAAATTCAAGCCGAACTGCATGCTGCCAAACTAATTTAGTCAAACTGGTCATCCGGTCTGTTTGACCAAACTGGTTCAGATGGCTAATACTTGTAAAGGGGAAATCTGGTGAGGATTCCCCTTTACAAGTAAAAGGACGGAGATCCTGGCAAGAAATATGGTGTGTGTGGGGGGAGAGATAATAAACAGGTCTTCTTACCCGCCCGGTGCAGCTGCCAGCACAGCTGCCTTTGCTGTTGTAGTCCCCCAGTGCAGCCCATAGTCCAAACATATGCGATTCTGCCTCTCTTAGCAAGCTGCTACATGGCGATGCCTTGGTTCTGGCCTGATGATGTGTGGAGGCCATTTGCATGGTGTCCGTGCATGCGCAGAGGCCATTTGTGTGGCCACTGCAGATGTGTGAAGGCTGGAACCGAGCCACTGCTGCATTGGTGACTTGCTAAGAGAGGCAGGATCATGCACATCTGAGCTATGAGCTGCACCAGTGTGTGTGGGGGGGGGCATGGTGGCACTGGTAGTCATGCCTGGCAAATAAGAAGACCCTTTTACTACCTCTTGCTGCCGCTGCCTCCTCCTCCAGCCAGATCTTTCACTCCCTGGCTAGAATGAAGTTTGTGTTATCAGTTGGAGATACAGACACACAGACACAAACACACAATTTGAGAATGTCAAGTACAGCACATCACATACTAGTTTGTAGTCTGCGCATCTGGAAGTTTTAAAGGTGAGTTGAAAGATTCTTATCTTTTCTGATCTGATTTTGATATGCGGTGTTTCCACAACAGTCACTATCTCGAATGCCAAAACAAGACCCCAGCAAATGGAATCACTGCAACACAGATAACATCAGCACCAGAGGCGTATCTAGGGAAAATAGAGCCTAGGGCAAGCACTGAAATTGCGCCCCCTGTCTAAACATCTGAAACCCATCTTTCAGATAACTTTACCATAATATAAGCTCAAAAATACAAGTCAAGCTCGTTAATCTTTTAACCTTTCAAAAACTATTTAGCAGTGGATGTAGCCAGACCAAAAAATACTGAAAAACTACAAATTTCAGTATGCTGGGGCTCATGAAATATCCAAATACTATGTGGAGGTGTACTTGGAAAACTAAACAGAAGTGCCTGTCTAATTCTCTACTAACTATTGTAGCATCACTATTACATAAGTTTTAAAAATAAATGGAGAATTTGGCTTTTCCCAGATACTCTGAAAATAATTAAAGGATATGCAGAGTAAACTGTGTCACTGCTTGGAATAGATTCTAGTCTTTCAGAAAGACAGTTAAAATGAGAGAAAGAGAGCAAGAAACTCTCAGTGGGGCTTAATACTAAGGATTTCATACTGATTCAAAGACAAATTCACCATTAATAGCCATATTATTAAGACATCACATCTAACTCATTTATCACAAGAAGCAAAATAAGAGCAAATGAATACAATCCTAGCTCATAAGCTTCAGCTCAGTATTCACAAGCCCTGATTCTCTGTACATAGTGCCAATCTGAATATGTGTAGAGTGACTTATATTATATTTTAAAAAATTAATTTTTTAAAACCTGTAGCCCCTTTGGTGGGCTTCCTAAGGGCCGTGAGGGGGTCTGCAAACATTCCCCCTCCCCCCACTGGCCTCTAGGGCCTCACAGGGACCATTTGAGCATGTGTGGTGGCCATTTTAAAAAATATTTTTTTTAAAAAAAATGGCCGCTGAAAACAAGATGGCCACCACACATGTTCAAATGGCCTCTGTGAGTCCTGGCATGGCCTAGGGCCTCACAGAGGCCATTTGAGCATGCACGGTGGCCATTTTGTTTTTGGTGGCTTAAAAAAATTTTTTTTTTCAAAAATGGCGCCCCCCCTTCAAGTGGTGCCTGGGGCACGTGCCCTGCCTGCCCTACCCCAGATACGCCCCTGATCAGCACGCTTAGTTTATTAGAGGGGGGAAAAATATAATCCTGTTTCCAGGTTTTGAAGAACAAGTATACAAGGAATTGCCTGTGTATTCAGAAGTTTAAAACTGCAGCTCTTTTGAGCTGGACATGGTTAAAACAACACACTGGGTTTGCAGTTGCTAACTCTGCAGTCATGAAGGCTGGAAGGTAAATGAAATCTGAAGTTTCCAGGAGTCCAAGAAGAGCCTTCTGATAGCGCACACACACACACACGGCTGGGGCCATTGGCTACCATGTTTTTAGTCCACAGTTCTTGAAGTGTAAGTGTAACCTCTAATTAATAAGGTTCAAGTTGTTGCAAAGGGAAACATGGGCTACCTGATCTTTTAGTGTAGTCTGTTGCAGATGACTGGAATTTGGGTACAATCAGCATATGACAGGGGGAGCAGGATTCTAGCAGTAGGACCTAACCTCAGTCTCAACACATAGATTGAACATTGTACGCCTAAGTTATGCATGCAAAGAGGCTGTTCACACAAATAGCCATACCTGGGCTTGTACACCCCTACCTGGGTAGGGCTGCTCACGTGGAGCAACAGGATCAGGCCCAATCCTGGTGCTGACCCGCTGGATAGCTTGAGTTTTTTTACTTGGCTTTCTTACCGAGGTAATGTGCCATAGTGAGAGGAGAGCTGGTCCTGTGGTAGCAAGCATGACTTATCCCCCTAGATAAGCAGGGTCTGCCCTGGTAGCATCTGAATGGGAGACTTGATGTGTGAGCACTGCAAGATATTCCCCTCAGGGGATGAAGCTGCTCTGGGAAGAGCAGAAGGTTCCAAGTTCCCTCTCTGGCTTCTCCAAGATAGGGCTGAGAAAGATTCCTGCCTGCAACCTTGGAGAAGCCGCTGCCAGTCTGTGAAGACAATACTGAGCTTGATAGACCAACGGTCTGACTCAGTATATGGTAGCTGCCTATGTTCCTATGTTCTATCTTGGATCCCAGTCATGTGGCTACTCAGGCTGCCTGCAATCCAAGCAGGCAGAGAGCTCCTGGCAGTGGGGAAATCCCAAGTGTGGTGCATTGTGGGATTTCTGGAGGCCGGGTTGTGCTTCCTTGGCCTCCAGATGTCCACGCAGCTCCCAGCAGCATGGCTTGAGTGGGCACACAAGTGATGTGGAAATGAGAAGAAGAAGAGGATTGTCTGGGAGGAAGGTAGATGTGGTCCTGCCTACCCACCCCGCAGCCTCATGTGAATGACCTTATAGTCAAATCTATGTGTGGAGGTCAGGGTAGGGCCTGCTTCTACAATTCTGATGCCCAACCCATACATTGTTTGTACCTGGATATCAGCTGTCCTCAGTGTGTGTGTGTGTGTGTGTGTGTGTGTGTGTGTGTGTGTGTGTGTTGTTACATTACTGTTGAGCTGGAATACTGAACGATCTTTGAATGAGACCATCAAGAGCAATTTCCCAATGCCTCACATTTCCCATACCCTCTCTACACTATTAATTTACACTCAGGGGCGTATCTAGGGTGGGGCAGGCAGGGCACGCGCCCCGGGCGCCACTTGAAGGGGGCACCATTTTTAAAATTACATTTTAATGGCCATTTTATTTTCAGCGGTCATTTAAAAATATTTTTTTTAAATGGCCACTGCACATGCTCAAATAGTCCCTGCAAGACCCTAGAGGCCAGCGGGGGGAGGGAGAACCTTTGCAGGAACCCGCCCCCCCCACGGCCTTTAGGAAGCCCCCCGAAGGGGCTACAGATAATTTTTTAAATATATATATATAATACCCGTGTTTCCCCAAAAATAAGACAGTGTCTTATATTAATTTTAGCCCAAAAATGCACTAGGGCAATTAGCGGTGCATCAGAAATTACTGCTAGGTCTTACTTTCAGGGAAACAGGGTATAAATCACTGAAAACATATTCAGTTTGGCACTATGTACAGAGAATCAGGGCTTGTGAATACTGAGCTGAAGCTATGAGCTCTGAGCTTATGAGCTAGGATTGTATTCATTTCCTCTTACTTTGCTTCTTGTGATAAGTGAGTTAAATGTGATGACTTCATAATATGGCTATTAATGGTGAGTTTGTTTTTGAATCAGTGTGAAATCCTTAGTATTAAGGCCCACTGGGAGTTTCTTGCTCTCTTTCTCTCATTTTAACTGTCTTTCTGAAATACTAGAATCTATTCCAAACAGTGACACAGTTTACTCTGCATATCCTTTAATTATTTTCAGAGTATCTGGGAAAAGTCAAATTCTCTGTTTATTTTTAAAACTTATGTAATAGTGATGCTACAATGCATAGTAGAGAATTAGACAGGTACTTCTGTTTAGTTTTCCAAGTACACCTCCACATAGTATTTGGGTATTTCATGAGCCCCAGCATACTTAAATTTGTAGTTTTTCAGTATTTTTTGGTCTGGCTACATCCACTGCTATATAGCTTTTGAAATATTAAAAGAGTAACGAGCTTGACTTGTATTTTTCAGCTGATATTATGGTAAAGTCATCTGAAAGATGAGTGTCAGATGTTTGGATAGGGGGCGCAATTTCAGTGCTTGCCCTAGGCGCTATTTTCCCTAGATACACCTCTGTCTACACTAGCCAGGGAGTTATTCGCACATGGCTTCATGCTGCGGGGTAAATATTGAGCAAAGCCACTTCAAATTATACTTGCAACATTGAGGGAAGCAGCCCCTCCCCTCAGCTCTTGGGTTTGCTTTTGATGCAAGTTCACATGGCATGCCTCTGTGCCTTCCTTCTAGCCAATAGCGGGGTGGGGGGAGAAATTACTAAAGAGCTACATCTGCATTTGTAAAGAGAGTATCCCTCTCATCATGTTAATGATTCTATGTCAGTGCCTCTTCCTATTTGCTCTGGCATTTTCAGAAAAAGTAGCTTAAAACCAGCATTTTAAAAACCCAGAAATAACTCAAGATAAGCTAGAATTCGCAAGACAAAGCCCGATTTCTGTGTGGAGTGGTCCAAGGATCTTGAAGGGACTTCAGGGTAAGTTTGGCTGGTGTGTGAATGCACACACTCTCTCCTGAAGGAGATTTGGGGTAGAAGCCCTGTGTGTAAAGCCACCAGGTGACAGTGCACAACACAGAACAGGCCCAGCACAGTAAACTACCAGCAGTGCCAGACAACTCCCACAAGTGACAGTGAGTCAAGAAGCAGAGAACTCACCCATCCATTGCCTGATGGGCTGAGGCTAATCTGACTTATCAAATATAAAACTAGTCTGATTATCAAAGATGATCATGGTTCAGATCCTGGCAGAACCCATTCACCAAGGCTTTACAAGGGAAATTTCAATTTTATCAACACTGGGCATATCTTATGTCTCATTGAGAGTCCCACAGCTGTGAAGAAGGCAGTAGGCACTGATTCTCCCTTCGCTCACATCTTCTGCTGGAGCAAGCGGGACTCCTGTTCCCAACAACAGGTAGACATAGGTAGGTGGGTCAGGATAATAGAGAAGTGGGGGTGGGAGAAGCCAAGTTATATCCTCCTATGTCAAAAGACAGGAGGATGACAATGTGGCAACCTCTGGGAGAACTACGGCATGAGATATCCACAGAAACGAACTAGATAGTGTGGAACTACAGAAGGTCCAAATTGAGATAAGTTAGCCTGAAGGTTTTTCACACATGGCTCTAGGCCTCAGGGTATCTGAAGAGCCAATCTGCTTCGCAGCAGATTCGGGCATTTTAATTCGAGGGATTAGATGGACCATTCGGATAGAGAGCACCTCCATCAACACATTCGAAGGAAGTAGAAGCCCTGGAGTTTTTTTCAAAAGCTGCTAGAAATAGAGGATTTTTTTACCCCGGACATAACTCGGGCTAAGCCGGATTTTGCAGCCTCCATTTGGGGAGAATCAAAGACCTGTCTGTCCTGGTCCCTGATAGCCTGCAGGGTGGTCAGGTTAAATCCAGCGAATATGTGGACTGGCACACTCCAATCAGGATTGGATTTGGGGGGGAAAGCCCTGTCTGTAAAACCTCCTGGGAAGAGATTTTGCGATTCCAGGCCAGTGACACAACAAGTCCTCAAGTCCTCTCCCCTTCACTCAGTTCCATTAGCTCTGCATTATGTCCGTTGACATTATAAGGGCTGTTTGGGTTTGTTTGTTTTTTGGCAGGGGTGGGACTTAGGTTTTTTCCTTCATATTACTGTCCATAAGGACCGTAATGCTTCCAGCTCTTTCAGAAATTATATGAGAGAGAAACCAGCATTGTTTGAATGGTTTTGTTGATGACATTTCAATTTTTACTGCAATTTCTTATATTGGACCAGCCCAGAATTTGTGCAAGAAAGCTGCTAGCTCTTGCTGCCCAACTGTTGCTCTCTGTGTGGGGGGGGCGAATCTCTATGTCCCCCGGCACAGCCCCACACACAAATACCCACACACACAATATTCAAATTCAATATCCTAAAATCTGTATGAAACTGTACTTTTCTTTTCACAATAGTCTTATCCAAGTACAGCCTTGGTAAGTATTTCATAGCACATATTATATTTATTATAACCATGAGATGGCAGCAAAGAAACATCACTGGAAGGAGGATAGTCCCTAAAAGCTTGACTAAGAATTGCTGCTCTCTACCATTAGAAGCGGGAATGGGTGGAGAAGCAAGATAGTGAGTCATGCTGTCTTTATACCTTTTATCAGTCAAAAGTATTAAAATTATGCCCATGACATAAGAGTTATTTGAACATTTCCTCAAAAGACTAGAACTCCAAATTAGTTCTCATAAATTCACAATTGATTTGAGATAGATATATATATATATATATATATATATATATATATATATATATATATAAACCTCAAAGCCTCACAAGGTAGAATACAAAAAAGTAGGGTGGGGGGGTTTCTCTCTCCCTCACGTATTCATTTCAACAAAATGTTAAAATGACGTCAGACTTAAAACAGCTGTCTAAAAACAAGACCAGCTAAAATCCTCATAAAAGAGCAAAGTTTTTACCACCCTCTTCAGTGAGGTCAAAGACCTGACTTAGCAGAACACTCTGGGAGCGTATTCTGTAATGCAAACATGGATCAAGAAATACAAATATCATCTGAACTGAGGGTGGATTAAAGTATCAATAACAGTTCAGTATCAAAAATAGTGTCAGTTCCTATTATAGGGACTGTCCCTGCTGAAACACTGTCTAAGGTCATTCATACACTCAAAAACTGTTTTCTACCCAGGTTTGGGAGCTGTGTATGCTCTCAATATTTGATTGTGTGGAAGCAAGATAGGAGGAAAACCTGGGTTGCTTTTCCTCCTATCTTGCTTCCAAACAATCACTTCTACCCAGGTTTTCCTCTTATCTTGCTTCCACACAACTGAAAATTGGGAGCACACACAGCACCCAAACCCGGGTAGAACACAGTTTTTGATTCTGTGAATGTCCCTCTATATTTTCTCCCTTAGGGAGATACTGAGAATGCCTTTTAATTTGTGAAACCTGTTTGTTGGTATCTTCCCCACCCTTTTCTTTAAAAAGATGGATTTTTTTTAAAAAAATTTAAAAATAAAACACATTTTGTTAATGTTCACAAGTGCACTAGAGTTTTCCAGGCTACAGGCTTTTCTCTCAGGCTTGAAGACTTTAACCATGTGAGTGGGCTGTGGCTATATTTTCGCTCTAGTGTATATGCATATACATGCATGCACATAATGCAGGGGCATGAGTGTGTTACAGCTATTTTTATTATTATTAGTTTTTTAACATGAAATAATTAGACCCATTGTGAGACTAAAGATACTAGCACACTCAGAAGAGAAGGGCTATAGCTCAGTGGTAAAGCACATGTTTGGATGCAGAAGATCCCAGAAGTATGCTTAGGATTGCACTATAAAGAAGATACACATTGCTGGAAACAGACATTATATTCAAAAAGGGCCCACAGAGAGCACTCAAAGTGCTACATGCCTATCTTGAACTGTCAGATGAACACAGCCGCAAACGGAATGCTGGTTCAAGCCCCTCAATCTTGTTGATCAGTGCCTCTTTTTTTCTTACAGTGAAGGAAGTCAACAAAGCCCCCCTCAACTGGTGCCTGTGATGGGAAGTTGTGTAACTGCTTTCATCTCAGGTGGGTTGCCAAGTTAGCTTTTTCTAAACAGAATCCGCAGCAACAGTGAGCAAAGGGATGGGGTAGAGCAAGACTGTCGGGCTTCAACTGGTCTGCTGGTATCAAGAGTACAAATCCCTCTTAAGCAGGCCCATAGCCAGCTGGTGGCATGATGTGTACCTGCCACACCAAAAAGATCTCTTTCCTCCCCAGTCACACCAACTTTTTTCACTGAACATTTTATAACCTGCCTCCCCTGACGTCTGCAATCCCCCCCTGCAAAAAAAAATATGTTGAGGCTGGTTACAGGCCTGCTCCTAAGCATCTGAGGAGTTCCACCACATTTTACAAAACTCCGCCAAAACATATTGCCCCTACCACTAAAATGTCTTCCCCCACCCCTCCAAAAATTGATATGAGGATTTGCTCTTCAAGCTTGCTCTCTGTCTGCACCCCTGGTTGGTATGGCCATCTGACAATTCAGTTGTAAAGGCGGGGTTGGACAAAGGCTGAATAATGCACAGCGAACCCCCTCTTTTTGAATCTCACTAGTCTTTCGGCTTGGCGAGGCCCATGTTAATCAAAGCTCCATATCCCATCCCACATATCATATGGTGGGATTCAGACCCTCTGCTAAGTATGCTGCTTCACAGTACTACAGTTCATTCACAGTGCTTCCTGTAGTTCAGAAGATAGTGGCCTCATCCGTGCAGTGAAGCACATTTCTTGCTACAGGGAAATGCAAAGTACTGGTTGCCTGGCCAGCTTGCAAGGAGAATATATAGATAATACTGCAGGGAGAGTGTATGGGAAAGTGACAGAGGCAAAGCCACCATGCGATGGATCCTGTGGCAGCACTTGTGAAAGTATTCCCACAACTGCCACAGCATGAGGTAAAAGTGTAGGTTAAAGTGCCAAAGAGTAATTGAGTCTTAAAGTATGATTCATTATCAACTCCTCTGCAGCACACAGTCTCTCAAATACAGCAGCTGAAGGCAATCTAGAGACCATCTCATTTGCAAGCCTTTCTCCCTATATAATCTCACCTATCCACTGTTACAGTCAGTAAGTGTGAGATGCAACATGGAGGACAAATTCTCCACATGCATATCCCATCTTCTACTGTTTGTAGGTTGCTCATTGAAACCTAGCGATTCAATTTCCAAAGGTGACCGTTGCTCTGAAATGCATAAGGGCCGTTCACATCTGTCCCTTTCTTACTGCTCAGTTTACTGACAGTCCCAGCAGTGAGGTGGTTTCAACCCACTCTCCCCTCTTTCCTCATCTCCAGCTGTATGGCAAGTTACGCTGGTGACTAAAACAAGCCGGGAATGGTTTCGTGATCTCTTCCTCCTCCTCCTCTTGTGCTATCTCCTACCAGTGGTTAGCTATCATCTTGCTCTAATTCCTCAGAAAGGTTTTCAAAATAGACTCTGGAGACATGGGATTTCACAGGACCTTTTCAAGGTAGTGTGGGAAGCTGCAATCCTATTTCAACTTACCTGAGAGTAAGCCTCATTGGATTCAAGGAACTGGCTCAATCCAGGTCCGGGGAACTACCGCCCTTCCCTCCTGGATGCCAATGTCTGGGGACAAGATGAAAAGGAAGACAGGGCTTTAGAAGAGAGGGGTCTCTACCTTTAATGGCTGTATTGCACGGGAAATTTGTACTAGTGCAGTCGTTCAACAGAGCATGTTGGGGGCACCCCAACATTAGACCCAGAAGTACCGGCCCAGAAGTATATGGAATTCAGGCCTGTGTCTGATTTCATTTTATATTAAGGAATGAATTAATGCCTGGATTCAGATGACCTAACCAGGACATGACAACCAGATCTCATGACTGCCTGGTAAATGATTTGTAAAGGCAGGGGTAATCTAGCATTGTTTATCAGTGTTTGTGGAACTCACAAGAGATACAATGGGTCAGGCTTAATTACCAGTCTCACACTCCTGAAATTAACTGGCTCTCCAGTAATCCCCTTACCTCACTGACAAGATGCTTCTGCTTTAGTCAAATGTATTGATTAACTCTCCTCACACATGTACCCCTTTTTGATGTTACTTTAAATATTCTCTTGCTATAATTACACACTAGATAGAGGTACGCTAGAAATAATGTAATTGCTGTCTCACACAAATAGAGCTAATTCTTTCACTAACTCCTGACTTTTAACATTCTTGGGACAAGGCAGGAGAAGATGTAGATTTGTTTTGGGGAGTGACAATAGAACAATACTCTGCTAACAGGAGAGACTCTGTTTACCCTGGACTGACCAAATATCCTGAGCTAATTTTGATAATTAAAAGACAATATCCAGAGGATAACAGGAATAGACACCTTTTGTGATCCAGAAGACTCAAATGGACATCAAAGGATGGAACCACTACAAGAAGGAGTCTCTGGACATGGCAGATTAGCAGTCTTTTGCCTACAAGCAATCTTTTGCCTACAAGCAAGACTTGCTCATGAGTAATGCAAGGGTTTGCTGCCCAAGCCGCGGGGCTAGAGGCAGGAACTCTTTCCAGGGAGAAGGGACTGTCTGTTTGTGACTTCTGCTGCACAGTGAGAAATCAAGACTCCCCAGCCATGATACTCCCAAGCAATCTTGCCTAACAAGCATACTTGCTCAAGAGCCATCTCAGTTTGCTGCTAGGCCGCGGGGCAACAAGCAGGAACTCTGTCAATGGACAGGAACTCTCTGTGACTTCTGCTGCACAGTGAGAAGTCAAGACTTCCCCAGCCATGGTGCTCTGACTCTCAGCCTTGCTCTGAGCAAACTGCCTGCTTGATCATCGCTCTCAAAGCTCCTGTCTCCAGCTACAGCCTCTCTCCTTCACCTGAAAGCCCCACCGCTCTCAAGCCTCTGACCCTGGTAATATGCTGCTCCATAAGCCTTGGATCCCTCCATCCTTTCCCCTCCTTCTCCTTTCCCCTCTTTCCTCTACTAATTCCTGATCTCCCCAACCCATGCCAGTTCTCAACCTTCCTTAACCCCTCCCCACCTTTTCCCGTCTATATCTGAATTATATCAGGCTCTAGGCAGTTTTAATACACACACCTATGTTAGTTAGGACCACTGGGTGAATGTTGTTGCTGGCTATGGTTGAAATATTGTTAGTAATACTGATAGATTGTTCTGTTTTCTGCTCAGTTAGATTGATGTTGTTGTTCTTTTATACTCAAAAAAGCCCATTGAATCATTTAGGATTGCTTTGATCTCCTTTCTTCCTTGCGTGCTCAGATCCTACATGGTCACTGTATAAAAGAACTGGTCACTTTGTGACACTGATGAAACAGGTCTAATTTTGTATGCTAGCTCATAAGCACATTTAGTATACAAATCAGGCCTGGTTCTCTACAAGCAGCACTATGTAACATGACACATTGCATAGCTTATCTAGCAATTCATTTTCTTTTACACTACTATCCTTTATTACAAGCATATGTCACCTGACATACTCCTAGCTGAATATTCTTGGAATAAGCAGCACTCTGGTTGATACCAAGGATGGCAGAACAGTTTGATATGAATGCAGCTCTATGCACACTTATTTGTAACTAAACCCCATTGAATTCAGTAGGACTTCCATCTGAGTAAACAACATGGAGGAGAGCTGGTCTTGTGGTAGCAAGCATGACTTGTCCCCTTAGCTAAGCAGGGTCTACCCTGGTTGCATTTGAATGGGAGACCACATGTGAGCACTGTAAGATATTCCCCTCAGGGGATGCAGCCGCTCTGGGAAGAGCATCTTGGTTCCAAGTTCCCTCCCTGGCATCTCCAAGACAGGGCTGAGAGAGATTCCTGCCTGCAACCTTGGAGAAGCCTCTGCCAGTCTGTGTAGACAATACTGAGCTAGCTAGACCAATGGTCTGACTCAGTATATGGCAGCTTCCTATGTAACATGTATAGGATCAAGCTGCAAGAGTCTGAAAAGCAAAGATTCAGAACAAACAGGGTCACCTTTGACAGCAGATTGATATGAGGTCTTACACAAATGGAGACAAACATACAGCCAAGCAAATATTAAATGCACAGCCAATTGAAGAGCTGGCAATGTAAGTGTTTTTATACACCAGCTGCTATTATATATATTGCCAAATCCACTTAGGGCACACTATTTCTGAAACTGGAATACTATTAGCATGCAACCTGCCATTAAGTGGGCTAATTTCCACATAAATCAGTGGGGCTCACTTCCGAGCAAACATATGTAGGACTGAACTATGTACCTTGCCCACTGATGACACCACTACTGTTGTTGACTTGTCGCGTTCCCTGTAGTTTTCCTATTCTTAGAGTGTTCTCACATTATGATATTATTTTCTTGTTAGAACATGAATTGTTTTAACAAGAGGCTCCCAAAGTACTGCATCTCTACAAAAGGTAACTAATTTAGCAATTAAGCAAGCAGCCATCAGAGAGCCCTAGACCATAACAGCAGAAGTGAGGGCTGTTAGTTGCCTAATTAAACAATCAGCTTCAATGAAGAGGGAACTTTAGCAAGAACCAGCATTACCTGGAGGTGAATGAGAGCAATTTCGGCTTCTGGGTTTGGTTTGGTTTTGAAAATACAATAGCAAATATTTGGAAGAATCCTGAGGAACCAATCCATCAGTCATCTTTATTACGGCCCAAGACCAGCATAAGATAGAACATCCTGAGGAAATCTGCTATTGTATAGGGATAGCAAGTGAAGATTCTAAAAGAAATTCTGGACTAGCCTTAGAATATAAACATTGCCATTTTTGTCCATGAAACAAAATGATATCAAGGTTAGCAACGGTTTGCTGTTCCCACCACAATATAATAAGAGGAAATACATAACTAGGATCAAGCTGCATTTCCACTAACTCAGCAAAGAGGCACAGTGATTTTAAAAGCAGTGATTATCTTTAGTGAGCAGCAAGGGAGCAACTGGCCCTATCTCTCCAGTGGTTGTAGCTTGTGTCTTCTTTACGTTTCTTTTTAGATTGTGAGCCCCTTGGGGTCAGGGATCCAGCCATCGTTCCCTCTAAGGCAGGAGGCTGTGCGGGCGCACACTCCCACACTCCAAGCCCACCGCGCAGCTTCCCCGTACAGCCGCTCCCTTCGGCGGCTGTGGCGTGTGGCTGCTGCTCCCCGCCACCGCCTTTCCCTCGCCGCTTCACCCCCCTCCACCTCTCCCCGCCTGCAGCTGCTCTTCTGAAGGAGGGAATGATCTCCCTCCGTTTGCTGCTGCTGAGCCCGAGAGGCGCCTCCTCCTCTTCACGCCCGCCACTCGGGCTCGCTCTTCTGAAGGAGGGAATCGTCTCCCTCTGAGAGTCTCATTTGCTGCTGCCAGTCCCACATGGGATCGGAAGCAGCAAACGGGACTCCCGGAGGGAGTCGATTCCCGCCTTCAGAAGAGCTGCTGCGGGCGGGGAGAGGTGGAGGCGCCGGGCTCAGCAGCAGCAAATGGAGGGAAACATTTCCTTCTTCACAAGAGATTGATTGGCAGCAGCAACAGCAGAGAGATCCGCCAAAGAGATCGCAAAAAGGATTGGCAGCAGCAAAGGGGAGTTTTGGAGGGTGGCTATTTCCACCTTCAGAAGAGCCCGAGAGGCTGGGTGGGTGGAAAAAGATGCAACTGGGGGAGCTCAGCCAGCCCAGGCAAGGAGAGGCTGAGGGAGCTATGGGGAAAGCGGGGGGTGGGGTGGAGGGGCAGCAGCCCAGGGAATGTAAACTCGACTGTGTGTCAGGCAACCGGGGAAAGGGTGGCGAGCGGGGGTGGGGGTGGGGGGCGGCAATCAGAGGGAATACCAAATGTAGAAACAAGCACAGAACACCTTGGAGTTGGAAGATAAAGAGCAGCTCCCCACAATCCATTCCCAATCCCAAGCACAACAACTCAAAATAATCTTCAACCTTTAAAGCTCTTACTCATCTGTGTAGTCCTGTATCTGATTTTTGTAGTGAAAATTGCTCCTAGCCCAAATTACAGGTGAAGCCAGGGTTCGGCCTCACTCACCAAAAACAGAATGCTGGTACAGCAACTGTAGCAGGACACCACAATTTGCTACTCATTAGGGAGGACAGATTTCTCAAACTGGGGGCGTCCATATAAATTACAGATTCTATAAACATGACACAATGCACTTTATAATGTTGATCCTGGCATCTATGAGCCTACTCAAACATGCTTTTACTCAGATTAATTAGTGGGTACCACAGGCAGGACATTTTCAGAGGTGAAGCCACAACTGCAGAATTCCCTGGCTGAGAACATACATTAGGGCCCCACATTGGCACTGAAGTCATTTTACACTGCTCTGCTTTAAATGGCTGACAGCTGATTTAAGTGATTTTTACCTTGCTGCTTAATTGTTTATTGTGTTTCTTGATCTTTTAAATTTTGTAGTTCTCATTTTTAGTGTGCCATTGTCTTTATATTTTGCTTTTACTGCTGTGTGAGAATTTCAATTTTAAAAGTGGATTAAAAATTAATTAAATGATAAATACATTTATTTATTTATTTACTTACTTATTTCAGCACATTTTTATACCGCCCAAAATGCAAGTTCTCTGGGTGGTTTAAATACATTTACTTTGCACTTTAAAATCCATATCAAAGTAAGAGATGGTATCCAGACTATTGTTGCCTTAGTACAAGAAGAGAAGTTGTGTGCATTTAAGCCTGTGGAACTACACAAAGTTGTGGTGCTCTATGACGTTGTGCACGAGATGTTCTCCAAAACACATACAAGGTTGCACAACACATTGCACAATGTGTTATATAAATATTGAATATTGAAGTATTATCACTTCCAGTAACTGTTTGCTGAAGTATTGCCTTGTTTTTATTATACTTGTAATAAAATCGAGTAGAATTGTAAAATACACTTCTTTTTCCTTCCACATTTATGGTGCACATTTATGGAGTTTAGTAATGTTTAGAATAGTTTCAGTGTGGATTAATAAGCTGCAGAAGAGAGGTGGAGGCAGGGTGGGAAGAGATAGAAAAATTGCATGTCGTGCAAAGCACAGCCCATTGTGTGTGTGTGTGTGTGTGTGAGAGAGAGAGAGAGAGAGAGAGATGTGCGCACACTGCCTTGAAACTTCCACCCAGAACAAAACTGTTTCCACTCACTGATGATAAAAAGTAGAGGGACCACTGAATTCATCTTTATTTCTTTATTTATTTCTCTATGTAAACCGCTTTGAGAACTTTTGTTGAAAAGCAGTATATAAATATCTGTTGTCATCAACCACTGAAAGAATGATTACAATATGTACCCATCTTTCAAGCACCTCATGGCTTTTGGTGTCCTCCCGCTCATCTCCTTGCTCTCACAGGAACATAGTAAGCTGCCTTATACTGAGTCAGACCATTGGTCCATCTAGTTCAGTACTGTCTACACAGACTGGCAGCGGCTTCTCCAAGGTTGCAGGCAGGAAGCCCTGTCTTGGAGATGCCAGGGAGGGAACTTGGAATCTTCTGCTCTTCCCAGAGCGGCTCCATCCACTGAGGGGAATATCTTACAGTGCTCATACTTCTAGTCTCCCATTTATATGCAACCAGGGCAGACCCTGCTTAGCTAAGGGGACAAGTCACGCTTGCTACCACAAGACCAGCTCTCCTCTCCCCTCACCTCTTGCCTGTGGGCTTTTCAGAGGCATCTGGGGGTCCACTGTGTGAAACAGGATGCTGGACTAGATAGGATGCTGGTCTGATCCAGCGGGGCCATTCTTACGTTCTTATATCCCATTTATAGCTAGCCATGGCATTCTCTCCAGTGCCACTGTAACTGTAGCTGTAACTGTTTTTTCCTGTTGACTCCCTATGCCTAATCTTGCACCACCACTTATTTTCCCTCCTTCACATCCCTCCACAATATCCACCTGTTCTGCAAAGTCTTTGGCTCATCCCCCTCAACTGGTGGGTTGTCACCTGAACCTAGTCGGACCTGCTCCTGTGTCTTTAGCAACAGTCTGGTGTGCAAAAGTCATTTAGTTAAGCTTTCCGTAAGGTGGAGATAATCTTCTAATTCCTACAGATCTTATTCACACATTATTTGCAAATCTATAAAAATAAAAATAATAAATAATACATGCCACCAAAAATATCCAATCATTGCAGAGCTGCACAACTATAGACAGAAGAATATGTACAGATATATTGTAATTAAACTTACATTCCAGTATCTCAGAAGGACCAATTTTTGATAAAAATATTAGTTGTTTTATTACTAGGCGATCTGCTTATTACTGCTTATTACTATGCGATCTGCTAATACAGCAGATCGCCTAGTAATAAAACAACTAATATTTTAATTAAAAATAAAGGTCAGTTTTGAAAGAATAGCAGTTGTCCATATCTTTGAATACCAATGATGCAACACATTCTTTTCCATTAGATGATATACACAATTTTGCAGTAGTCAAAAGATTTACAACTATTTCCAAGTCAGACTCCTCTGCAATGCTGTTAAGATAACATAATAAAATATTCCTCTGATCCTGCAGTATCACATAACCAGTCTAGTTTCTGGGAATCAGCTATTAAAGGCAAAACAGCAGGGGTCATTTGGTGATCCTACTGAGGCTGCATCCTAACTAAAATACAAATAATCTGTAGCTGCATTTGTCCATGTGCATTTTTTGTTCCCTTCCTCTTTCTCTGGTGTTTCCCATCTGTTTCCTCTTTTGTTCCTTCCCCCCCTCCCCTAGCAAGCACTATAGCTTTGTTTGAGCATTTTATCAAGTAGGAATGCTATCCTCATAGACAACATTCAGTGTGCCCAAAAACCTCGTCCCTGCGTTGACATCCTCTCAAACCCCACGCACCCCAACACTGACAGTGTTTGAAGAGACAAAAACTGTACTCAAGGAGTAATCCTCCTCCTGATGTGTACCCTGGGGCACCACGATTCCACATCATGGCAAGGATCTCTTCATGTGCAGAGTGCTTGTCTCTTTAGACAAACACTGTCGGTGTGGAGAGCAGATGGCAGGATTTCAGAACACATCAGTTCAGGAGAGGGCCTTTCAAGCATGCTTTCGGGAGATACTGTATGTGAGTACAGTGTTCCCACTTTATATAATGCCTAAACAGGGCTTGTTGCTATTTTGGACGTAGGTCAGGGTTTTCGATTTGGCTTCTGATACTTTGCAAAGTGCCATGTAAATATTAATACTAATGAATTAGAAAATCTGAATGCTCATCACAACTACTGAATCACTTCTTGGAATACAGTGAGTGCTCCTTGCCAAAGAGATGTCTCCTGCTTCTTGAGAGTGGATGCAAACAATAAGAAGCAAAAAAAAAAAAAATGCAAATGAGGGCAGGTCTGGTTAGGTACCTGGTATATAAGCCTTAGCAACATACTAACAGAACCCTTTTGTGAGCTATCAATTTACATGAGTCGAGCTTGGCATATAATAATTGCAGCTAGCAGCACAGCCATAAAGACACTGGACTTTGAATCTCTGCACTTCCAACAATGGCATTAGATATACTATGGACTGCTCAGCCCTCAAGGTTCATTGTTTTCTGCTCAGAATAACTGAAGGAGAATGACGTTTATAACAAATTCCCAGGGAAATGATGCACTGCTGCTTTGTACCACTGCTTTCCAACTTTAGATATTCAGAGTGTGTGAGTATGATCTATTTATAATGTTAAATGAGACAGATATATTACAGAGAGGGGACAATTCTGGGATCTCTGAGGACTTTCCCCAGTTTGTTCTTGTAATATCTTACAGGAAACAAGAAGACAGGAAAGATATTATACATTTGTTTTCCACATAAATCTTAATTGGTCTCAGAATAACTTGGAAATGTTATCTTATAGTAACTTCTAAATCATGGCAAAAGGAAAAATTGAGGTAAACACAAAAGCACTTGAGGTAAATACTATCTATAGTATAGCATAAATCAGTTCCAATTGCATAGGTTCTGTCTAGTGTCTTAGTGTTGGCACAATATTGCAGATACTACCATTGTCTGCTTTAAGGAAAATAAAAGCAAGTATCTTCATTAGCTCTTGAAACAAATGTCATCCTAGATTTGTTTCAAGAGCTAATTTGGAGGATACAGGCCTTTATTTCTTTTTTAAATCAGAGAACTGTCAAATCCGTAACACAATGCCAACACTGTAATGCTAGATATAATCTATGCAGTTTAATGATATAAAATGATATCTATGATAATAACTAACCGATCGTTTCTTAGAAGGGCATGGACCAACTGCCAAATACTTATTGCAGGTTTTGCTCTGGTCTAAAATCAACCACTAGAGAGAAAAACCAAATTAACAACAAAGACAATTCTGTTATCTTTATAGCATATGTAGACTTTTAAAAGTATACCTAGTCTAATGTAAACCTTAAATCTGCACTGAATATTTATAGCTGAGGAATAAGAGAAATGATTTTAAATCATTAAATCAGGTTTTAAATGATCTTAATTGTAAACCACCCAAAGATGCAAGTTTTGAGCGGTACAGAAATAGTTTAAATTAAATTAAATTAAATTAAATTAAATTAAATTAAATGTCTCAATCAAACCCACTGCCTAGAATAAGAGAACTGGAGTTGGCCTTGTAGGTCATTTAATCCAATCTCTTGCTCAGTGCAGAAGAGTAAGAGCATCCCTAACAGATAACTGCCTGAAGACCTTTATCAAGTGAGAACATCTTATTGCACGTAACTGGTTCCATGGTCCAACTGGTCTTTCTGACAAGAAGCTTCTCCTAATATTCAGCTGAAATCTACCTTCCTGTAACTTAAGCCCATTAGATCTAAGCCAGGGCTGCACAACTTTGGCACCCCAGCTGTGGCTGGACTAGAATTCCCATAATCTCCAGCGACAATGGCCAATAATCAGGAATGACGGGTGCTGCTGAAGTTGTTTAGCCCTGGTCTAGGTTTAACTTCCACTTGCAAGGGAGAAAAAGGAAGCCTCAAGCTGGCAAACAAAGTGTTTGCTGACTGGAGAGGATGAAAGGCCACCATGTGCTTGTGCCCAGCACTGGCCATACACCCTGCGTCGGCGTGCTGGTAAGGACATGGCTGGTATGGGGTAGCATGCTTGGTGGTGGTCGTGGTGGCCAGTCTCAGGGCTACCATCAACCTTGCTGTACCCCTGGTTCTTCACCTCTGAATAGAAATGTGCACAAACAGCTCTTTGGGGAAGCGCTGAATCAGCTCAGGCGCCTGCAGCTGAACGGTTTGGCAGGGTGGGGAGCAGTTACCTTAAAAAGCAGATAAGCAGGTTGTTACCTACTCTGCTGCTGCTCTGTTGCTTTTCTGGATGTGGTGTGAGTGCTGTGGGTGGATGTGGCACTCTTCCCTGCAGCCTGTGCATGCTGATGGCATGCACAGGCTGCAGGGAACAGTGCACTCGCAGTTGTGCACAGTGCTTGCGCCATTCCCATAAAAGTGGCTGGGCCGCAGAGGAGCAGGTAATGGCATACTTACCAGCTTTTTAAGGGAACCACTCCCTGCCCTGCCGATCTCCCTGGCCTGCCGGAGGTCCCCCCATGACTGCGGAAGCACCCCCCGCCCAGAGGTGGCGTTTAATTTTTTTAAAAAACTCTAGAACCCCCGAACCATCTTTGAGCTGGCCTGTGGGGGTAATGATTCAGTTAGACCTTGAGCTGAATTTGGCCAGGTCCGGCTTGAGGGTGAGCCCTCAAGTCGGACCAGTTCAGTGTTGAACTGGCTCGAGGTCAAACCAGTTCATACATCCCTATGACCTTTTAGAAACTTAATATTTTCTTAATAAGTCAAAATATTTATTTATTTATTATTAAATTTTTCTTATATACCACCTCCTCCAAAGTCTCTAGGTAGTGAACAACAATATGTTCATTAATCTGGGCAGGATCCAGATTAAGTTAGTCATGGTCAACTCACATCCCATAAATTCAATGGCATTTGGTCACAACTAACTTAGTTTGGATCCTGCACCTTATATCTAGCCTTGCACTAATATCATGCAAAAGAAATACATTTTATCATCACAAATATATGCTTCAGGAAATATTCTAGAGCACAGTCCACATTTCTTTTGGGGTAAATTTCTCTAAGCGAAATATTGTATTGCAATTTACCAGTGAAGTATATGCAGTACATGGAGAGGACTGGAGCATACTGGCATTATTCTAGCATCTTAAAATTAACCACTTATTTTTCCTTTCCTCTTAAAGAATTACCCGTATATATGACAACTATGGATACCGACACTGAAGGCATGGCCAATTTTTCTTCTTTACAAACCCCTACTAATGCTTTTGGAAACTGCTCTGATGAAGATGCTTCATACCAGAAGGTCTATATCCCCATAATTTATAGCATTCTCTTTCTGGTGTGCTTCCCTGGGAACATTATTGTCATTTCTGTATATATCTTCAAAATGAGACCCTGGAAAACCAGCACTATCATTATGTTAAACTTGGCCATTACAGACTTACTGTACGTGTCTTGCCTTCCATTCTTGATTCATTATTCACTTAACGGAGGCAATTGGGTCTTTGGAAGTGTCATGTGCAAGGCCATCCGATTCAACTTCTACTTCAACACATACAGCAGCATCTTCTTCCTTACCTGCTACAGCCTCTTCCGGTTTGTAGTAATTGTCTATCCAATGAGTTGCTTTTCCATTCAGAAACGGAGGTGGGCCATAGTGGCCTGTGTTACAGTTTGGGTTGTTTCACTACTGGCTGTCAGTCCAATGCTCTACCTGATTACTGTAAAACAAAACCATAATAGATTGACTTGTCTGGACCTCACTACATCCGAAAAAGTGCACTCTGTAAGGGTATTCAACTACATTCTGACAACATTTGCCTTCTTCTTGCCGTTGGTAGCTGTGACTCTTTGTTATGCTGTGATTATCTACACATTGGCAAGAGGGCCTCAAACTCACACCTCTTTCAAGCAGAGAGCTCGTACCCTAGCCATTGTCCTATTAGTTGTATTTTATGTGTGTTTCTTGCCATTTCACATCTTTAGAGGAATTCGCATTGAATTAAAGATACACCCTGTGAGCTGCCAACTGGAGGGGCAGATCCGGGACATTTTTACTCTGACTAAATCCTTAGCAGCCCTAAATACCTTTGGCAATTTAATACTTTATGTTGTGCTGGGAGATAATTTCCAGCAGGCCGTTCTTTCTATATGTAAACCGAATATAAAGAAAAATAAGAAATAGATATGGTGTAAAAATGATGTTGCTTGTCAAAGAAATGAAACATAGGTGACATTTACATTTGCTATTGTCCTAAATGTGGATTCTCAGCAGAAGAATAAGACCTGTTCATATGCATGGTAATTCAGTTCTGAAAATAAAACCTTGAATCAACTTTATTTTGTTTTCCAAGATATAGAGTGTGTTGCTTTGAACTCCTTCCTTTTATCATAAAAAGCATCATGCTACATTTCTTGTACAGCTCTGTCAGTGTTGTTTAACTTTTAGGCCTTAATGGAATCAAAAGGGAATGCAGATGAGGTGGTGGCGTGGCTGTGGTCTACAAGAACACTGTCTCCCTTACCAGGACCCCTGTCAGGGAACTGGCCCATATCGATTGTCTGTACCAAAGCCTAGGGACCAATTATAGATTGAGACTACTGTTGGTGTACAGATCACCCTGTTGTTCAACAGAGTCCATAACTGAGCTGACAGACTTGGTTGCAGGGTTGGCATTGGAGTTGTTCAGACTGTTGGTGGGGGACTTCAGTGTTGACTGTGGGTTCTTAGGAGCGGCTCAGGAGTTCATAGTGACCATGACAAATATGGGCCTATCCCAAGTGGTCTCTGGACCAATGCATGTTGCTGGTCACATGCTTGATTTGGTCTTTTACTCCAATCAGGGTGGTGTTCCGTTCCCTCTTGTTATTTCCCTATTGTCATGGACTGACCACCATCTAGTTAAGGTAGGACCTGCAACCACAATCCACCTCTGAAGGGATGAAGGACCCATTAGGTTGGCCTGCCCGAGGTTATTGGATCCAATAGGATTCCAAGAAGGCTTGGAAGGATTTTGAGTTGGCTCTCCTTATGGTTCTGTCAATGCTCTGGTGCAAACTTGTAATATTGAACTCACAAGAGTAGTAGACACAATTACTTGTAAGCATTCTCTCCAACCTGTTTCAAAATTAGCCCCATGGTATTAGGAAGAAATATGGGAGCTGAAGCGGTGAGGTAGACAACCAGAGCACAAATGGAGAAAAACTCAACTCGAATCTGACAGGTTACAACATATAGCACATCTGAAGATCTATGCTCTGGCAATATGCATGGCAAAGAAGCAATTTTTTTCTGCGTAGCTGTCTAGGGTAGAATCAAAATTTGGAACCATCAGTTACATGCTCTGATGCTTTTAATGGTTTCCCCCCCACAAACAACATCACTCGTATTCAGGCCAAACTAGAGCCTACAATTAGGGCAGAGTCTATTATGGAAGTAGCCGGCAACTCCTCTATGTGGACAGACTGGATCACTTTTAGTTTGTGACTCCTAAGGATGTGGACAAGCTGTTTCAAACTGTTTGTCCTACCACCTGCTCTCTTGACCCTTGCCCAACTTGGCTTATTTTATCCAGCAATCAGATTATTGCAGAGGGTCTGGTGTGGTAAGCATAAATGCTTCTCTGAGGGAGGGTAGGATGCCTCCTTGTCTTGAGGAGGATTTCATTACATCATACTTGTGGGGGGGGGGACTTACATTGAACTCCTCAGACTTGGGCAACTATAGGCCCATCTCTAATCTCCCATGGTTGGGCAAGATGACAGAGAGGGTAGCGGCCTCTCAGCTCCAGACAGTCCTGGAGGAAATGGACCCATTTCAAACTGGCTTTCAAGAGGGCTATGGGGTTGAGACTGCCTTGGTCAGCATGATGGATGATCTCCAATTAGATATTGACAGAGGGATTGTGACTCTGCTGACCCTTTGGATCTCTCGGTGACTTTCAGTACCATAGACCATGGTATCCTTCTGGACTGCCTGAGGAAATTGGGATTAAGTGGCACTGTTTCACAGTGGTTCCATTCCTCTTACCTCATGGGTAGATTCCAGATGCTGTCACTTGGAGACTGTTGCTCTGCGAAGCGAGAGTTACTTTATGGAGTTCCACAAGGCTCCATGTTGTCTCAAATGCTCTTTAACATCTACTGAAACCACTGGGAGAGATCATCAGGAGATCTGGTTCAGAATGTTATCAATATGCTGATGATACCTAGATGTATTTCTCCATATCAACTTCATAAGGAAATGGCATAACTTCCTGAAATCCCCGCCTGGAGGCAGTAATGGGCTGGGTGAAGTTGAATCTGAAGTTGAATCCAAATAAGATAGAGGTACTGATTGTGGGGACTCAAGACCTGAGACATGGTTTAGATCTGCCTGTTTCAGGGGATTACATTCCCCCTGAAAGATCAGATACATACCTTGGGAGTGCTCCTGGATACTTAAAACAGTAGTACATATGCTGGTAACCTCCAGGCTTGACTGCTTCATAACACTCTGTGTGGGGCTGCCTTTGTACGTAGTCTAGAAACTACAACTGGTACAAAATGTGGCAGCCAGGTTGATCTCTGGGACAACCCGAAGGGACTATCTAACACTTATTTTTAAAGAATTGTACTGGCTGCCGATATGTTTCGGAGAGAAATTCAAAGTGCTGGTTATTACTTATAAAGTCCTGGACAGTTTAGATCCACGGTACTTAAGAGAGCGCCACCTTTGTCATGAACCCTGCCGCCTATTAAGATAATCTGTAGAGGTCCGGTTATGTTGCCACTGGTTCATCTGGTGACAACTTGGGGGCGGGCCTTCTCTGTGGCTGCCCAGGATTTTAGAATGCACTCCCTGTCAAAATAAGAGCTTCTCCATCTCTGACTGTTTTGGTTGTTTTTAACCTTTGAGACACACTTATTTTCTCAGGCTTTTAATTAAAACTAATTTTATACTGTTTACTTGTTTTACTCTGTGAAATTATTTTAATTGTTTTATTCTGAGAGTTTTATTTTATTTTTATATTGTAATTTGGATTATGTATTATATAGTATATAAATATGATTAAACAAACAAACAAATCTTCAGCTTTTGCCAGACAAAATGTATAACTTGGAGGAGGATTCTTATTGGCATTTAACTACAGAGTACCCTTTTTTGAGTCCACATCCTTATGAGTCACAAATTAAAAGTGATCCAGTCTGTCCACATCAGAGGAGCTGCTGGATACCTCAGTTGTGTGGGCAATTAGGTAGGAGGAAGGGGCAGTGATTGTGTGTGAGACAGGAGTTGGATAGGACAGCTTTTCCTCCTACCTTGGTCAAATGCTGGGTTTGAGAGTTGGGTAGGGCGAGGCTGTCCTACCCAGCTCCTGTCTACCACACAATCACTTCTCCCTCCTACCTAATTGTATGATCCCACACAACCTGCCTAGTTGTTTGATCCCACTGAAAATTGGAAGTATGCACAGCTCCCAAACCTAGAAGCTGTGCATACCAAATTTGTCCTACCTAGTTTTCGGTTGAGTGGTTGAGGGCCAGGGGTCATATTAATGTGCATGGATTGTCAGATCAAATGGAACTGAACTGGGTGTCTCTTGGTCTGTGGAACGGAGCCCCTTGAAGTCTCACAGAATGGAATCGGAGTGTTTTCTTCCCATATCCCGGCATTGCTCCCCACAGGCTGCCCATTGGCCCCTCCTGGCCTAGCTCTAAATGATTTTGGATGATGTCTGGGTCTTTGAGTAATGTCTGGATTCTGTCCTTGCATATGTGGCTTCCTAGTCGTGTTACGTGTGTCCTTATCGATTTGCTATTTCTTTCTCTATTTAATGTGTTCCTCTTCCAGTCTGCTAGCTTTCCTGTTTGTCTAACCCTGTGCCTGCCTCCATCGCTGTTGCAGCCCCCTTTGGAGTAATTTCTTGGATCAGACCCTGGTTTGCACTTGACTCTGCCCTTAAATCAAGAGTGAACATCCAGTGATTTGTCCCAGGAATCTAACATTGTGTTCTGCCTAGAGCCCAGCATCAAATGGAAGTGGGATTATGTGCACTCATATACTGCTGCTGTGCAGAGGCCTCTAGCAGCTGGCACTGTCACAGACTAATGATGTCATGCCATGATGATGTTGTGATTATGGATGTTACACAGGTGCAGAACAGAAGTATCTGCAGCATGCAAATAATAGTTGCCACCATTTTACTAGTCACGCTCCTATGCTTCTAACTCAACTATAGACATTGCAATTTTCTTAATAATAGGAACCTGGTTATTACTTTAGGCCTTATAATACAGTTCTCCCTCTCCAGCTGTGGGTTTGCCAATCACAGACTGGCAAACTGTCACACACCCCCGCCAACCGCCACTTGAGTATTCGTGGTTGGCGCCATTGAAAAAAAAAAGTGGCCCTTGGCCAGCCAATTTCTGCGTCACAAGGTCAATCTGAGGGCCAGGGGTCATTTACGGGGGTTAGGGGTGATTTGGGGGTGGGTGGGTGATTTTAGGGGGTTCAGGGCTGATTTTAGGGTGTTCAGAGGTGTCATTTATGGGGGTCAGGCTACCTTTTCTGGGGGTCGGGGGATTTTTTAAACCTTTTTTTGGTGGATTTTAGGCACTTTGGCACTCATGATTCCACTACCGCACCTGTTTGCAATGTAACCGTATGCCTTGCCAACCACGAATTCACCAACCGTTAGGGTTTCCAGGAACGGAACCATTGTGGTTGGCGAGGGACAACTGTATCAATTCTTTCTCATGTTCGGACATGGCAATTCTGATCTCAAGGAGACTTGGCTCTTCAAAAAATAAAAATAAAAATCTTCCCATAAGAGTTGCTTTGCAAAGACTTAAATCTGGTAAATGGAAAGTCCACTTTTATTAATTTGTGATTAAATGCTCCACATTTCAATTATTCTCATAGGTGGTGCTATATTCCAGAGTACTTTAAAAAACTGGGGCTTTCTAAGTATTTAACTTTTGACTGGCCATATTCTGTATACATACCCTGAAGAGTTTTCCTGCTCATCTCTCTGAGCATTCTCAGGACCTGTTTCAAAGGATGTCAAAGGTCAGGCATTTGCTTGAGGCCTCAAACCTTGCAAACGATCCATTGACTCCAGTGCCAATATTTCGCAGAGAGCATCCTGGGCAGTGTAGGAGAGTTTGCACTCACACTCAGTCTCTGTGAGGAAAAATGGGTCTCATAGGGAGTAGAACAGCACCCAAGAACTAGTTTGTAGAGGCTTTTGCAGAGAATGAGCACTGAATTCAAATCTGAAATCTTGCAGCTGCTCTAAACTTAAACAGAATCTTCTAAATACAAAAAGTGGCAACCAGTTCAAAAACCAGTTCAGTAATCAGACACTCAGGAGATTCTTTTGAGAGGTGGTAAGGGCTCCTCTAGCTCCGGCCTTATTTGGAGAAACTGTATTTCCCAGTGAGCCATTTGAAAAGAAGAGGAAGAGAAGCAGGAGGCTGGCAGTCCTCCTGGTATTCAAGAGGTGGCTCAGCAACAAAACCTCAGAGCAGAAGATTCTTAAACTGAAGTTGGAAGTTTATTGTTGGAAGTTCCCTGGATGGCCTGCCCAATTGCTGCTGGGACCCAGTGCTCTGCCACTTTGACTCAGAGTTCCTGTGGATGGCCTTCACCCAGTGGAGTGAGTGCTTGGCTGGATGAGTGTTCGAGGGAGTGTGTAGTTCACTTGCCCACCTGCCCGCCCTCCCACAGCCTGTCAAGCCACACCAGATTGGATCTCAACCTTCATTTGCATGGAAGACAGTACGGACTGGAGGTCAACATTGGTGGGGGCTTTTATAGGCTGCACTGTTTCTGCTGCACCACTTCTGCTGTGCTTGCTGGGGCTGTCAAACTTCCAAAGAGGATTTTTTTTTAAGCCGGCCATCCACCATGTACACACACACACAATGCCTTGCCTACCTAGGCACAGGGGAATGCACCAATAGGGAGGAGGAGGCAGGGCACCCCTGTTTCCTCTACAACTCTATTGGCCAGAAATGTGTGGAAAGGATGGGGCAGGGGCAAGCCAAATGAACAATCCTAGGTTGGACAAATCGTAAGGAACTGTAACCAGCTGCAATTAAAAGCAGAAATGTGATTGGCCACAGTTTTACTCCCATTTATGCTTAATTATGCTTAAACACGCTTTATCCACTCTTGTCCTAACTCATCCTAACCTAAGCCACTTCCTTCCACAGTAAAGCTTTCAGTTTGGGAAATCTCCAGGAGGTGAGCCTCTGCCCTCACACTTTTTGGCCTCCCCGTGACAGTTGCTGCTACCTGGACATTGTCTGCAGTCTGGTATTAATTCCAGAGCAATGTTGCAGTCTCATGCTCATGGAAAATTCCCACTACAACACAAAGCTTGGTGGCCAGACATTGTATGTCCTTGGATTCCCTCCCTCTGCGCCCCACCCTTCTTGTGTACAAAGTCAAGCTTACTGCTGTTCCTTGAGTTTTGTTTATGGAAATCTGTCACCAACTGGTGCAGGGGCCTGGTGCCCATCCAACTGCTTTGCACCGCAGAGATCTGTTCTTAATACTTTGTGGTGCCAATGAATTTGCATGGAATTTATTCTTTTGTGTGCCTGATTGACACTAAACCTTTGCAAATATTGTGTTTTAAAAATCTCTGCTATATTTATTTCTTGTTCTGGTTGATTTGGATAACACTGACACAGTTTGCAAGGCTTTGGAAGTTTTCTTCACCCTAATTAAACAATCCTATGTATGTGTTGATTCTGAATTAAATATAACAAAGAAAGCAAGTTTTGTGTTCTATATCCACTTTCTTAGCTCCATAGACCCTCATTGCAATTTCATTATATGGCTATTCACATGTTAAGTTCAGCATTAGACCATGGAGTGTGCAGTGTAGACAGGTACAGTCATCCACCTGTTATGTTGAACACAGGTACAGCAGTGCACTTCCCATCTGTACATGCATTTGAGGGCCTGTACCCAGGTTAACAGTTAATAAGAACACAGGTACAGTCACACAAACACATGTACGAGTGTACAGACATCTGTACATTCCTACAGTATAATGTCTGAATCAGGCTTATTACATTATGGCTCTGGGCTGCAGATCACACACACACCACCACCACCACCACCATTGAGCTTTTGAGAAGTTCCCCACTCATTTTACTGAATCCCTCCACAACGCCTAATAATCCACCTGCCCCCGCAAAGTGTCTTTCCTCTGCCTCCCCCCACCCCCAGTTCAAGTGAGGAACTGTTCCTCAAACTTTCCCTCTGTCTGCACCCCTGCTGCTGGATCTTGAATGATCACAAATAAATAGTCTTAGATCCCAGGATTTTTTTTCCAAGAAAAGGATTATTCTATCAAAGCCATTCACACAACAGGTTTGCAAGCGAGGAAGGGAGTGGAAGTTGGAGGAGATCACCTATGAGTGGAGAAACTTTTTATATGAATGAATCCTCAGGATTTATTTCATAGGTCCATTGCAACTGATTGGAAGAGCTATTGTTTGCAGTGGGGGATTTTATTAAACACAAGTCATCATTGTAAGTGAACACCAAACTGGACTGGGAAGTTAGTTTAGTGCTAGTTCCAGGACAGGCCTGGCATCAGCATGAGATAAATAGGGATATAATGAGACATTTTCATGGGGGAGCAGGGAAAAATATTAGAGGCAAGAGATTTGGGAGATAGGTAGTGATTGGATAAACAAACAAATAATAATATGGGGCAGAATTTTCATGAGAGGCACTACTCTATTTATCCCTCCCATCACTGTTGGCACTATTGGACAGATGTTGAGCCCCAGTATTCCCACAGGGCCACCACTAACAACTGCCCTGGACCCCCCTTTCCTTTTGCCTGTGCTCCTCTATACAAATATGACTAATATTTATATACCACTTTTCAACCAAAGTTCCCAAAGTGATTTACATAGATAAAAATAAATAAATAAAATAGCCAGATTAATTTATTTTTTATTTAAAAGCCTTTGTCACCTGGAAGTAGCTTTGGGCCACCATTTTGGTTTCCTCACACTGCCCCATAATGACATTGCATTGGGGGAATTATTGAGAAGCCAAAATGACAGGCAGAGGCTGCCAAAGACTCCATTTCCTTTACTGCTGCCACCAATTGCTGCAGCAATGTGTTTTTAATAAAGCTTTTAAAAAGCTGCCTGGTAGGCCTTGCCTAAGTCCTCCTTGTGCCGGAGGAGGTATGTCAAGACGCAGCATGGAGAATGCTGCAAACCAAACCCTCCCATCAACCCCAATCCTCTCCTCTACTTGTGGCATGCAGAGCACACCAAATGCCAATTTCTGAAGCCCCACCCCATCTATCTCCTTCCCTTCCAACACTGATCTCCGCTTCCCACTGATTCCCATGCCAATTTCCTTACCACCAATCTTCACCACTCCAAAATTCCTCATCCAGCCCACTGTTCTCCGTACATGGTGTTGGTGGTAGCCACTGCTGCCACCACACTTCCTCCCCGCAAAGTGGCTTGTCCCACTTGTCCTGACTTTTGAAAAAGCAGATTTCAGGGCACAGGACTGAAGGAAGTGTGTGGAACATCTCACACTTCCTCTACTCCATTTCCCATCCCCCACCTTGCAGGGAAAGTGGAACAAGACACTATGAGAGGAGGAGGAGTGGTACGGTGGTGGTAGAGGTGCTACTGCCGCCGCCGCCGCCACTGCTAACAGAAGAAGGTGGCCAGAAACAGAAGGCAGGCCAAGGTGGCCAATGCACCACCATCAACAACCAGCCATCTGAGACAATTGCCTCATATTAGTGGCCTAACCGTGGGAGGCATGCCGGTCATAAACAAATAAGTTAGGAGGTATAGGTTATCTTATCTGGACTGAGTAATGTCATGTCTTTGTAACTCACCAGTTTCTGGAGTATTTCTTTCCTTCCGACTCTAAACTTCTCAGGGATTACCATTGATTTAGAACACGTTTGCACCTGCTTTTCACAGATGAAACTCAAATTCAAAGCATCTGAGAATACATAGTGTATCATAATGCCAATACAACCTTTCAGCGGTAAACAAATTCCTCTCACAATCCCCTGAGGTTTGAGGTATCACTAGGTATTTCTCATTTCAGTAACTCTGCTGTCAGCTTCAGTCTGCTGCTGTTTGGGGCTCCTATGAGCAGCTACCAACAGGCCTTGGTGAATGAGATGGACATTCTGCTGCCTGTCAAGGGTCAGGTGTAATGTCAGGGAAGCTGTGACAGAGGGGTAAAGTCAAGTGAACAGACCCAGAGCCAGAATTCCCATAGGGAAGGGGCTTAAGCAGAAGAATCAATGCAGAAAGACCACACACTAAATACAGGTAGCCTAATACATTATTTAATGGTATTAAATGTTAACAACACATATAAGAGCAAGTTGCAGGCTTGCTTGCTTGCTTATTTAACTTATATACCACCCAAACTTACATCTCTGGGCGGTTAAGAGTGACATAAAGACAATTTAAACAAATATAAAAGGTTAAAACAGTTTAACAATTTAAAAACAGCATAAAATTAAAACCTACAAATTTAAAAAGCTGAAAAGGCTTGGGTGAAGAGATAGGTCTTCAAATGTTTTTTTTTTAAAATAGTTAGAGATGGGGAGGATCGTATCTCAGCAGGGAGCGCATTCCACAATCTCAGGGCAGCAATCGAGAAGGCCCGTCTCCGTGTGGCCACCAGATGAACTGGTGGTAACTGGAGACGGACCTCCTCAAGTGACCTCAATGGACGGTGGGGCACATAACGAAGTAGACGTTCTCTTAAATGTCATGTTATTGCAATGCTTTTGCTCTTATGGGCCAGAAGCCTGGAAGGCAGGAGCCAGGACTGACCCAAGAAACCAGGGTCCCACCCACCCACTTGTACCTGAGGTGGCACCCCAAGATGCCGCCTCCCCTTGCCCAGCACCTTGCCGGCCAGATGGATACTTCCTGGTGACATGCATATGCAGGCCCTGCCTCTTACCCAGCAGCAACAGCATGTCAGTGCTGCCGTTCCTCCCTCGCTTTGCTCTAGCCCACACTCTCCTCTCCTCCGCACTTACACTCCCTTCCTCACTTTTTACAATAGTGGGAGGAAGAGGAGGAGATGGTGGGATGCCACCAGAGGCTGGTGGAGGCAATGCTAGCTGGGACCAGTGGGTGGCCACCTCAGTCAGAGTCATGGGTGGGCCAGCTGTAGCAGGAGCAGCTTGGCTTCTTATTGAGCAAATTGCCTGCATGCTTTTCTTTATACTTCCACAAGTAAATAAGCTACTTTTTTAAAAAATGAGCTGGACATTCAGGGAATGAGCCTAGGATATCCTTGAAGGAGCCAGGCCTTCGCAGATCCCTGCAACTACAGCCCTAAAGACTGATCTCTTTTCATCCAGACACCAGGTCCTCCTGGCAGTGGTGATTTACTCTGTCTTAAGTGCAACACAAGGCATGTCTATTAGACTTGTAAAAGAATATTCACCAATGCATTTAAAAGAATGGGTAGACTTCTCTGAAATATTTTCTCCTATTCTAAATAATGCAAGAGAATATTCTTTTCCAAGTCTGATGTCTATGTCTCAGTCAGGGTCTCTAGAAATAGACTAAAATTAAAAAGGGCAAAAATAGGTATGCCAAACAGAAAGAAAAATACCAGTATTTTGAACTAACACCTAAGAGTTTGACTGATATCCTAGTAAGTCTGGTGCTTTCTGACAGAGCTTCAAATATGTACCTGCTAATTAGGAAGCACCAGCCGATCTCTGTGAAGCCAGGAGCACCATGCCAAGCAGATAACAGCTGCTAAGGATAATCTTCCTTGTAAGAAACTAATCCCAAGGCAAGGAGTGTGGCAATTAAATATGCAAATACCGTTGCCCCTTGAGAAACACAAGGCCATCTCACTGTTCCTCCTGTGTTTCAAGGGCAGTCTTCACGTCAGTCTAGAAAGCCCCAGCATTTCTGATTTTTAGTACCTAAACAAGCCACAAAAGGAATAAGACCCAAGGTCCCAACTCAAAGATTCTGTGATCCCTGATCACATGCACTCACAAATACATATTTTTAGCATACAAATACAGCTTATTAGCATTCACAACTTTATATAGGAAGTTGAGGGTTTCTTTTTCATACCCAGGCTTTTTTGCTCTTCTTTTCTTTTTTGATGCTGCAGTTTGGAGTTCTGAGTCATGTGATTCACTAAGGACTTTTTGTCCACTGGTTTTACATGATTATGTCTGCAGTGCACTTACTAGCTACATCTCTGGCTGTCCTTGTTTGTTTAGGTATATCAAAACATTGGTTAACACCTGCCTAATGGTGTCACAGTTCTCCATGGAAATGGTTTACATTTGCCTATTTGGGCAAATGTTAAGACTGTAGACTAAAAATGGATGGGGTGTGCATACACAAGTGCTGTAATTTATATAATGATTTGTTTGTGTAAATTTTGTTGAAAATCATGATAAGCCAACACAAGTGCACTAGAAGAGAATTATCACATTTGATAGTTTCCAATATATACTTTAACAAAAGGGAAGATGGGTTGGGAAAGATTCTGGACAAAGATGTAGGAGACCCAGGGTCAAATCTCTAGACCTTTCATGGCAACCCCAGAAGACCTTGGACAAGAGCAACCTAACGACTTTCCATAAATGGAAGTTAGTAATAACCTGCCACAGAAAGGTGTTAACATGGGGAAATATGATAAGGTTTGTAAAACATTTGGTACAGTGCATAATACTTGTGTCTCCTTGATGCTCTTGGCTCTCATTTCCCTTCTGCTGGGAAATGTACATATGATCTGCAGCCATATAAAAAGCTCTACGAGGATAAGCAAGGGACAACAAGAAACAAGGGAAAGAGAAAGGGATGCTTTCAGAGCAGGACAAAGGGGCTTTGGTGCAGGTTTGTCCTTCATCTATTTGTTATGATGGCCTTGCACATTAAAAAATAATAATAATTAAGAAATCAAAATCAAAATGTACAGAAATAAAAAGCAAATTACCTTCCTAATTAAATCAATTATTTATTTTATTTTATCTATCATATTTATATACCATCTGATATTTGCATCTCCATGTGGTGTACACAATTTAAAACACAACACATATAAAACAGAGTAAAAACAAAACAATTTCCCAAAACATCAAAAACAATCTGATAAAATAAAAACAAATTAAACAGTTTAAAATTAATTTCAGTTAAAGGCCTGAGATAACAGGTGTGCCTTGAGGGTCTTCCTAAAAGCGGAAAAGGGGATGCTCTTATTTTGACAGGGAGCATTAGGGATGTGCGGGCCAGCTTGATTCTGAACCGATTCAACTTTGAGTCATTCCGGATTCCCCTATACCAGTATAGCCCCGAACCCCTGCCCCGAACCAGGCTTGAATTCAAGCTGAACCGGGCCCGGTTCAGGTACGCATAGAACTGGACTGGACCTGGTTTGGTTTAAATCCAGTCTGACTTGAACCAAATCAGGTTTTCCAGTTTTGTGCACATCCCTAGGGAGCATATTCCAAAGCTCCAGGAGAAGGCCCGGTCCCGAGTCTCCACTAAACAAGCTGTTGGCAACTGTAACTGGACCCCTCTTAATAGGCGACAGACAAGGCAATCGCTTAAGTGCCCTGAGCCCAAGCCACTGAGGGCTTTATAGGTAATAACTAGCACTTTGTATTTCGCTCAGAAACATATCGGTAGCCAGTGCAGTTCTTTTAAATTCCATGTTATATGATCCCTTCAGGTTATCCCAGAGACCAGTTTGGCTGCCACATTCTGTAGTAATTGTAGTTTCCAGACTACATACAAAGGCAGCCAGTGCAGTTCCTTAAAATCTGTGTTATATGGTCCCTTCAGGTTGTCCCAGAGACCAGTCTGGCTGCCGTATTCTGTACCAATTGTGGTTTCCGGACTACATACAAAGGCGGCCCCAAGTAGAGTGCAGGACAGTAGTCAGGGGCAGATCCAGGATGAATTACAGGGGATGCAACAGGAATACCACCCACCCACCCCCATAAAAATATCAGGGCTTGGATTTTCTCTCTCTTGCAAATGCACTATGCCAGGGGTGTCAAACTCAAATCTGGTGGTGGGCCAAATTGGATTCCGATGAATCTCTGGGGAGCCGCACATAATATTATGCCACCTTCTGCCACCTTGTGCCCACCTTGCACCACTTCCTGTCTTCCTCTTTCTCCACTTCTCTCATTCTCTTTCTCCCCCACCCCACCCCTTGCCCTGCCATTTAAATTGTTGGAGATGGAGTTCCAGTGCATCAACCTTTTGCACCAACTATCCTAATGACCACTAGGGGCATTGGGAGCAGAGACAGTGAGTAAGGGTCTCCTTACCTGTCCCTGCTTGCCTCTACTCTATGACCATTGATAGGACTCCTCAGGCATTTCCTGTGAGAGTCAGATTCCCTTCCTTTCCGCTTAGAGTAGTTCTATAGACTAGGGTTTGGTCTTTCCTATCCAAAGTGTACCAATAAATCTACTTAGTATTTAGTTCTACAAGAATCTCTATGTGTCTTCTCTAAATAGCTGCAACAACTAAACTCTGCATTCTACTCTGTAACTGGAGACTAGCTCCTTTAGTGCTCTGCTAATTAATTGGGGTGAAAATTACAACCCTCAACATAAATTAGCTGAATGCACTACTTTTTACACTCAAACACACTCAGAGGAATATTGAATCTTTAAAAAATTATTTTTAGAAGAAATTCTGAACATACATGCCAATACAGATTTTGCATGCATAATCCTGCCACTCTCCCCTCTTCCTTACAGAGGTGTTGCTAGCCACTTAAAAGATCCAGGGCTTGGGCTGACAGGGGCCCACAGCCTCCCCACATTTTGATAATTAAACCCTTTCATGCTTTCTAAAAGTATCCAACATTCTTATCCCAACCAGCTTACTTCACCGCTAAGAATCTCCCTTTTCTCCAGCAGTTAATACCCACACACTGTTTAGAACAAGTGTGGTATGGTGATTAGAGTGTTAAGACTAGGACTGGGGACTTGACATTGTCCAATCAGTCATGAAACTCACTGCAGGACTTTAGCTGAGACACGCACACACACTCTTTCTCTCCTCCAAACCTGCCTCACAGGATTATTGTAAGGATAAAAGTGGGGAGGAAGATCATGTACACTACTCTGAACTCTTTGGAAGAAGAACAGGATATGTGACAAAATAAAATAAGTGTCTATAACATATACATATTTACTAGCCGACCCCGCACAGAGCATCTGTGCGGCGCTTTGGGGCCGGCTGTTTCCCCCTCCCTCTTCCTCCTGCCCCGGTCTCTCCTCTCTTCCCTTTCCCTCCAGCCCCGCGCTCTCCAGCCCTCCTTCCCTCCCATTCCTCCCCCCACACAGAGCCTCAGCGGGTGGCCAAGAAGGGCCCCGCCACTGCCATTTTTTTCTCCCTCTCGTCTGCCTGCCGCAGCTTTTATCTCCCCCAACTCCACCCGCCACCGCTTTTCTCTCACCTGCCCGCCCGCCACCGCCTTTCTCTCCCCCCCGCCCGCTGCTGCTTTTCTCTCCCTGCCGCCACTTTTCTCGCTCCCCCTCCTCTGCCCGCCAGCCGACTGGCTGGCTGGCCACTGCCGGCACTTTCTTGCCCCTCTCCTCCTCACTCCGCCGGAACTCTCACAGTGTGTCGCGAGAGTTCCGCCGCCAAATCCTGGACACGCAACGGCTAAGAGAATGAATTATATAGATATTGACTTTTAGCCACATGCACTCCAATCCTCAACATGTAAACTCAGAAGCAAACTAAAACAGCTCTTTTACACCTATCACAGCAGCAAGCAGCCCAGTTTGCATTTTGTTTAAGCCAGAAGCATAAACTATAGTGTATGTCTATACACCACAGTGTATATACAGTGTGTATAGTGTTTGTCTATACACTACAGAAGGAAAGGCCACCAATTATATTTCAAACAGGACAGCAGCATGTCATATATAGTTACCCCAATTTCTTAGGATTTAAAGACAACCAAGAATTTCATTGGCAAGAGTTTTTAAAATGAGCTTCTTGTGATCTGATTTGCAAAAACTTATTTTGAAGTAAGTGTATAAAAATAGACTTTTGGTGGTGGGGGAGGCTTAATGTTCATTTTAGCAATTTGTGAAGCTACTTTCAAAAAGTTGAGGTATTTTAGTCCATTACAAGCTTATTAAAAAGACAATATGTGTTATTTATATATGAGCTACTGTTACTAGCACAAAGCAAAATAAAATAGTAATGATTATAAGGGGAAACATGTTGAGAAAGAACAATTTTCTCATATTTTGCTATTTAAGCCATCTTTGTTGCTAAAAAAGCAGCATATAAATATATTTAAGGGGGTGTGTGTGTGTGTGTGTGTGTGTGTGTGTGTGTGTGGAGAGAGAGAGAGAGAGAGAGAGAGAGAGATCGATCAAAACCCACATACAGAGACCAGATTACAGCTATAAGAAGTTTAAGATCTTCAGGAACAAAAGGCAGAAACAAAAACAGATCCATTTTGTTAGTGCATTTCTTCTTCTCATTCTTTTAAAAGTTTTAAATACATTTGAACAGACTAATTTCCCACAAGAAGATATATTGTTGGGACGGAGAGGGTTTTTCTTATAAGTTTGTATTAGAACCAAAAATGATATATTTTAAACTGTAAACCCTCTCACACAAATACAAAGAAGTAACACATGCACAAAAATTGACATTACTTCCCTCACAAAGGGGTGGGTGGGAAGTTGAATACAGGGGCTTAAGCAAGGGGGCTGGTTGCTTAATCAATCGCAATCTCAATCTCTCTCTCTCTCTCTCACTCACTCAATCTCACTCACACACACACAACACAAACAGATAAGAGTTAGGTTTTTTTATGTTTCACTTTCCTGGGGGAGACAAGCCCAACAGCCAGCAACTCCATTGTCATCGTGGCAAATTGTAGTACTTTCAGAGGAAGGCCAGATTAGGGGCGGAGCACAAGAGCCCAGGAGAACAAATCAGGCTGCTGCGGCTTGCTGCTGCTGCTCCCCCTGCTGGGAAAGAGCAGGCATAGCAGCAGAAAGTAAAGTTAACCCTTTGTATGAAGCTGCTGCCACTGATGAACTGCTGATCTGGATCCAAATTCACAGGGGGTGCAACTGCACCCTTGCAACCCGCCCCCCCCATCCACCCCCAATAGTAGTCAAGCCTGGAGGTTGACCGTGGTTACCTGTATATGCACCACTGTTTTAAGGTCATTTACCTTCAGAAATGGGTGTAGCTGGTGTATCAGCAGAAGCTGATAAAAAGCACTCCTGGCCATTAACTCAACCTGAGAAACCAGAGAGAGTTTGGGATTCAGGAGCACTTCCAAGCGATGTACCTGATCTTTCAGGGCAAGTGTAACACCATGCAGAACAGGCAGATCTAAAGCATCTCTCGGGTCCCAGTCCCCAACGGTCAGTACCGCTGTCTTACTTGGATCCAGATTCAGTTTATTATCCCTCATCCAGCCCATTACAACCTCCAGGCAGGCATTTAGGGAAGTTGTGCCATTTCCTGATGAGGTTGATATGGACAAATAGACCTGGGTGTCACTAATAGCAACACAAACATATAAACTCAATGGCTTACATGTCCCACAATACAACATGGGCAGACACCTGCACTGCTGGGGGTGGGGGGTGGGGGGGGCTACACAGTGCCAGTAGTATGCAAGAGGGCAATACTGAAACTACTGACCTATTGTGTGATCTCATGTTGCACATGACATCTATTGGGAATAATGGAAGTTGCACACAGTGTGAAATTGCAAAAGAGGTCAGTAACTCTGCACAGCACTGTTGTTAGAGACCCACAGTGTTAGAGACCCACAGTGGTGCAGGTGGTTCTGTGATGCATGCATTATGCTGCAGACATATAAGGCAATGTACTCTTTAATTTTCCGTTGACAAGTTTTTCCGTTATTCTAATCTCTAATCAGTTACGACATCAGCACAGCTGTTCATTCTTAATTCATTACCTCTCCCCCAGCACACCCACCCATACACACTTTATACAATTTCCAGCAAATTTCAATCTATCTTCTACAACTCATAATGACATTTCATTTATGGAGCTGTATTCTACTTCCTATTGATTGCATGGACCTCCGTTTCCCTCCATGGTGGGGCAACTAGAAGCCATTAATAAGTAAACATTCACTGCAATGTCCTGTTTAGAACCTAGGACCTCCTGATAACCCAGAATGATGACTAAGGCATATGGTGGAATCACTGTGTGGTCATTTCTGTTACGTTGCCCAGTTTGGTTTTTAATCAGCAACACTCCCCTCAGTGGCTTGCCCTCCATATCCCCAAATGCCACTGGAATTATGTTATGTCATGAGGTAGCATTAGGAACATAGACCTGTAGGAAGCTGCCATATACTGAATCTGAGCATTGGTCAATCTTGCTCAGTATTGTCTACACAGAGTGGCAGTGGCTTCTCCATGGTTGCAGGCAGGAATCTCCCTCAGCCCTATTTTGGAGATGCCCAGGAGGGAACTTGGAACCTTCTGCTTTGTTTGGGGGAAGATTTGTGGAAATAACTGGCAATCCACACTGGTGGTCTCCATTTCCCTGCTGAAGCCTTCCTAGAATGACACTAAATCTTGCTGTAGTGTTACTCAAGGGGTTTTTGGGATAAAAAGGGTGGCCATTGGCAGAGAGTCACCAAAAGGAACTCTGCTTTTGTATTTGTTTGCAGTGAAGGCATAAAATAGAAGTAAAAAGGAAACTGCCGTCATTACCACCACTGCAACAAATAAGCCCTCATACCTTCAGTGAAATTCACTACCTCCCCCACCCGCAAATCAGAACATAAAAACATAGGATCAGGCCCTAGGTTTATCTAGTGCAGATCCTGTTTCCCACAGTGACCTACCAGATGCCTCTGAGAAGCCCACAGGCAAGAGGTGAGGGCATGACCTCTCTCTTGCTGTTGCTCCCCTGCAACTGGTATCTACAGTCATCTTGCCTCTGAGGCTAGAGGAAGCCTATAGCCACCAGAAGAGTAGCTGTTGTTAGGCCTGTCCTCAATGAATTTATCTAAGCCCCTTTTAAAGCTATCCAAGCTAGTGGCCACAATCACAAACTGTGGCATACGTCACACCGTGGTTGTGATGTATGTGGTGCGCGCGCGCGCCAGCGACAAACACACTCACGACACGACGCGCGCATGCGTGCTCGTATTACTGTGACTTCCGGGCAATGACAGGGGCAGGGGCGGCAGGGAGGAACGCTGCCGCCCCAAAAACTTCAATCTAAAATGCAGCGCCGGAGGGGGAAGAGCAGCAGAAGGGGTAAGTTCTACCCCCCGCCCTTAAAGGTAGACCCCCCCTCAGTGCCGGACCACCGGACCGGTCCAGTTCCGAACCGGTTCGGAGGCCTCCAACATGGCCTCCGAACAGGTTCGTGCACATCCCTATAAAGGAGCAAGGATGGAACAGAACAAGGACAGGCTGAAACAAGAAAGAGTGAACAATTCTAAGTATGAGGAACACTGTCTGTGGAAGGCAACTTTGCTAACAGTACTGTCTCAGGAACAGCATCTGCTTGATATAGGGCTCAAGATAACCAGCAGCCAATCAGGCTTTCCTGACTCAGCATTTCTATTTCCTCTCCTGTGAGATCTTGTGCCTGTTTGTTTCCCACTGAGCCTTTCTCTTGAGACATCTTCTTAACACAAGTGAAATTCCAGCTTCCTCCTGATCAGTCTCCTCAGCCCTCATCTCTGCCAGCTATGCAGATTCCCCTGTCTGCCACTGCCTCACCTCAGCTCTAGAGTCTGTTCTCACAGCCAGGTCCTCCTGCTGTGCTTCCAGAGGCGTATCTAGGGAAAATAGCGCTTAGGGCAAGCACTGAAATTGCACCCCCTGTCCAAACATCTGACACCGATCTTTGAGATAATTTTACCATAATATCAGCTGAAAACTACAAGTCTGAAGGTCACATACAAGTCACATATCTGAATATGTGTACCGCGAGATAGATAGATAGATAGATAGATAGATAGATAGATAGATAACCTGTAGCCCCTTCAGGGGGCTTCCTAAAAGCCATGGGGGGGTCCTGCAAAGGTTTCCCCCCCCCCGCTGGCCTCTAGAGCCTCACATGGACCATTTGAGCATGTGCAGTGGCAATTTCTTAAAATAATTTTTTTTTAAATGGCCACTGAAAACAAAATGGCTGCCGTGCATGCTCAAATGGCCTCTGTGAGGCCTGGCATGGCCTTAGGCCTCACAGAGGCCATTTGAGCATGCATGGTGACCATTTTGTTTTTGGCAGCGATTTTAAAAAAAATAATAATTTTGAAAAATGGCGCCCCCCTTCAAGTGGCACCCGGGGCACGTGCCCTGCCTGCCCTACCCTAGATATGCTCCTGTGTGCTTCTGAGCCTGCTCTCCCAACCAAGTTCTCCCGCTCCTCCTCTGACTCTTCTGACTCAGAGGTCTGGGCCATGACACCCGTGAATGTGCATGCGCAGGGCCATTTGAAGATTCAGCAGACACGACCCCATTTGAAGAGGCCAACAATTTTTTGCTGTACTGACCTCTCAAGTAGTGCCATGCATACACTTTGATCAGCTGAGGGGCAAGCAGTGGGTTGGGGCAGCTGTGTGGGATACCAGGCAATGGTGGGAAAGCAAGGAAAATCCAGCCTGGAAGTGCAGAATGGTGGGAAACAAAAATGAGTGAGTGGAGTGAGAGTGGGAAGTGGTGAGCAAAGTGGGGAGTGCTCTAGAGCAGGGATCCTCAACACTGGGTCCCCAGATGTTATTGGACTTCAACTCCCATAATCCCCAGCCCCAGTGGCCTTTGGTTGGGAATTATGGGAGTTGAAGTCCAATAACATCTGGGAACCCAACGTTGAGAATCCCTGCTCTAGATTGTTCACATGAGCCTCCTGCAACTTGGCTACGCCACTGGTGAGAGGCATTTTTATTCAGCTGTAGCAAAAAGTGCTAAGGAAAGGGTCAGCCCTGTTTTGTGTCTCTTCTCCTAAAAATATCCTTTCAAGTAATACAATTTATGATTTAATTAATATTTGCATTCTTATCATGCGTGGCAATGCACTGACTGTTTGCCACTTATTGCCATTTTCTCCAAGACTGCATTTAAGAAAGATCTCTCCACTCTGTTAGGCACTATTTGGCATCAAGAGAGGCTAGAATTGTTGCTTGCTAATCTTTATACCATTGTAAATTAAATGTGTTGCTTTCCTGATGTTGCCCTTTAAGTGGAATCTTTTAGGAAAAAATCCACAGATTTATTGATTGATTTGTCATATTTTTATACTGCCTGATACGTACATGGGAACATAGGAAGCTGCCTGAGTCAGACCATTGGTCTATCTAGCTCAGTATTGTCTTCACAGACTGGCAGCGGCTTCTCCAAGGTTGCAGGCAGGAATCTCTCTCAGCCCTATCTTGGAGAAGCCAGGGAGGAAACTTGAAACCTTCTGCTCTTCCCAGAGCAGCTTCATCCCCTGAGGGGAATATCTTGCAGTGCTCACACATCAAATCTCCCATTCAGATGCAACCAGGGCAGACCCTGCTTAGCTATGGGGACAAGTCATGCTTGGTACCACAAGACCAGCTCACATCTCTAGGCAGTGCACAAAATTTAAAACAGAAAGAAAGAAAGAAACAGTTAACATTTCACAAAATACAATAAAAACAAATTAAACAATTTTAAATTAATTTCAATTTAAAGACTAAGAAAACAAGTGCATCTTGAAGATATTCCTAAAAGCAAACAATTCCAAAGCCCGGGGCAGCCACAGAGAAGGCCTGGTCCCGAGTCACCATCAAACAAGCTGGTCGCAATGATAACTGGACTTCTCTGTAATAGGCAACATAAGACCGTAATAGGCAACAGGGTTCATGACAAAGAAGGCACTCTCTTAAGTACCCTGGGCCCAAGCTGTTAAGGGCTTTATAGGTAACGGCTATATTTAATCAATATGGATGAGTTTAGGTACTCTTTCTGGCTGTTACAGACTAAGCGAGCGATGGAGCGAGCGAGCCTCAGCCAAGGGCAGGTGCAGTGAGCAGCATGAAAGGCTGATTGTCATAATTGTCATTATCTTAAAAACTTTGCACATGTATAATCCATACATGCAAATAGCAGAGGAGCAATGAACAATTAGGTGGAAGGAGGGAAGCATTTCTAACTTTATTTCTGCCAGAAATTCTGTGCCTTTATCACTTAACAGACCAAAAAAATCAACAAATGAAGCTTTCTCCAGCACTATATCTATCAGGAAAAAGGGTCTGTCCTGTGTTTAAAGGAATGGGTTCTTCTACCACACAAAATGGCAATCAAAGGAGGGGCAAACATGTCCTGAACAAGGCTTCCTACTTTCAAGTACGTTTCTTGGAAACAAATGCAGCTTACTCAAGAGTAAGGATGGCTGTAGTGTGCTTTCCTGCCAGTAAATTAACTCATAAATTGGTATAACTGCCTGCAGCCTGAAAGAACACCATGAGTTCAACTAAAGTTGAATTCAAATAAGACATAGGTACTGATTGTGGGTGGTTAGGACTTGAGAGATGGGTTACACTCCCCAGAAGGAACAATTACGTAGCTGGGAGTGCACTTGGATCCAAATCTTTCTCTAGTTTTCAGGGTGAGCCAGTGGCCAGCAGTGCTTTTTTTATAAGAAAGCTTATAGTTCAGCGACTTCCATTTCTAGAGATAAATTACCTTACAATAGTAGTGAATATGCTGGTAACCTCCAGGCCTGACTACTGTAATGCACTCTACAGGGGGCTACCTTTGAACAGAGGCGTAACTATAGGGGGGCAGGGGGGGCACGTGCCCCGGGCGCCATCTTTTTGGGTCACGTGGGGGGTGCTGCCATGACCAATTTTTTTTTTTAAAAAAAATTAATACAAATTTCTCCTGCTCAGTGCAGCAGCGCTGCAGCAGTCAAGGGAGCGCATCGGTGCCCCCTCCCCACGAGCGGTCCCTTCCGCGCTGCCCGTGCGCCCCCCATTGCTTTGCTTGCGGCCAGTCAGTGGCCTGGCTTGGTGGCGGGCGCCGCAGCAGGCGCCTTTCATGCTGCTCACTGTGCCTGCCCTTGGCTGAGGCTCGCTCGCTCCATCGCTCGCTTAGTCTGGAACAGCCAGAAAGAGGTCCTCTAGTGGCTTGCCAGCCAGAGGGTCTCTAGTCAGTGACGCACGCACGACTCGGCCAGCGTGCCATGCATCTGTCCTCCTCTGTTCACCTGCACGTGGTGGCATGGTAGCCGTCGCGGAGGAAAGCGTGGTTGCTGAGGCTGGGGCTGCACTGCAGCAGGCGCAGGCAGGACGACGAGGACACACACGGACACCCGCACGGAAGAAAGGATTCGGCGGCGGGCGGGTGGAAGCAGCAGACCAAGTGTCAGGGTGAGAAATTGAATGAGTTGCAAAAACTACAGAAGCTACATGTGGGGAAAAAAACATATTAAAGAATCAGGCTTTTATTTAGCTGCCTAACTATGGTCTCAGGTGCCTAAAAGGTGTTAATGTTTGCATTATACGCTCCTCTCTCCGCCCCAAAAGAAAGAAAAACAATCATAAAGATTCTTTGGCACTCAATCTTAAATGCATGCATGTATATGGAACTGAGAGTCAATTCCCACCGCCTGGGTAGTACAGCAGTGTGAGTTGACTCAAGCAGTGTAACATAGCTGCCTGTGCATTGTTACAAGGTGTTTCAAGAGAGTTTTACCATGAGTTCTGCTTGCTGGCATGCTCATTTTTGCACTGTGAAAGCTTGCCTTGTGATCTCAGTTTACGCTGAAGTGCTCCTATAACAGCTCCATCTCAGAAAAACCTGCAGTGTTAGCTTTAACAAGTGCCTGTGGTATCCTGCTAAAGACACAAAGTTTGGCAAGAAAAATGGGGGAGGGGGTTGTATGCCAGGAGCTTTGGAGATTGTCTCTTGCTTGTGAGGAAAAACCTAAGTATAATGTGGTGTGTATCATCAATCATTGCATCATAATTCTGTTGTTTGAGAAACAAGCCAACTTCACAGGGTTGTTGCTTCTGAGGAAAAACCTAAGTATAATGTGGTGTGTATCATCATTGCATCATAATTCTGTTGTTTGAGATACAGGCCAACTCCACAGGGTTGTTGCTTGTGAGGAAAAACCTAAGTATAATGTGGTGTGTATCATCATTGCATCATAATTCTGTTATTTGAGATACAAGCCAACTCCACAGGGTTGTTGTGAGGAAAAAACACATGTGTGTCAGTCAGATGTATGCTGGGGGGGCGGGGGGGCGCAATTTCAGTGCTTGCCCCGGGCGCCGTTTTCCCTAGTTACGCCTCTGCCTTTGAATGTAGTCTGGAAGCTTCAACTTGTGCAGAATGCGGCAGCCAAACTGGTCTCTGGGGAAACCCAAAGAGACCATATAACACTGATTTTAAAAGAACTGCACTGACTGCCAATATGTTTCCGAGCAAAATACTTAGTGCTGGTTATTACCTATAAAGCCCTTAATGGCTTGGGGCCAGGGTGTATAAGAGAGTTGGAATGTGCAGGTACCAAGGTTTGTGCACTGGTTCAGTGCCGAGGGGAGGGAGAGTGGGATCTTTAAAAAAAGAGGAGAGCAAGTCCTTAGCTGCTCTCTGCTGCCACATGCAGCTTCCTGCTGTGACAGCATCGCCCCCAAGAACTCACACAAAGTGCTGGCACGCACATGGCATCCGTGAATGCGCGGACACCATTTGCATGGTCAGCATGGTGTTGCTGACCATGCAAATGGCGCTCATGCATGCACAGACATCATGGGTATGCTGGTGCCACACGCAGGTTCTTGGGATTAGCACCATCACAGCAGGAAGCTGAATATGGAGGCAGAGGGCAGGTAAGGACTTGCTCTCCTCTTTTTAAAAGATCCTACTTGCTGCGCCACTCCACTCCCTGTGGCACCAAACTGGTTCGGACTTTGTCCAAAGTGGTTCAGTGCTGAACCAGTACACGATCCTCAGTTCGTGTAGATTCGTATAAGAGAGCTCCTCCTTTGTCATGAACCCTGCCGCCTATTAAGATCACCTGTGGAGATCCAGTTATGGTTGCCACCAGCTCCTTTGATGGTGACTTGGGACTGTGCCTTCTCTGTGGCTGCCCCAGAGCTTTGGAATGTGCTTCCTGTCAAAATAAGAGCCTCTTAATCTCTGGCTGCTTTTAATAAGACCCTCACGACCTGCCTGTTTTCTCGGGCTTTTAATTAAAAATTAGTTTTAAGTTGTTTAATTGTTCTTACTCTGTAAAACCTTTTTAATTGTTTATTCTGTTTTTACATTTGCTGTATTTGTAAGGACACACATATCAGGCAGTATATAAATATGATTGATAAACAAACTAACAAATAAATAAATAAATAAAATGGATAAATTTACTGAAGGAGAGATATCTCAGTTTGGCACTTGGAGGCAAATTTGTCTCTTCTTGCCTGTCTCCTTACATCTTAGCAGCACAGCTTAAAATTGGTGAGACCAATGAAATCATTTCCTCTGATAGCAAGGTGGGTGGCCAGTACAGCAGCAGAATGAGGTCGCTGAGACAGAAGGGGTTGGTTCTTTCATACCCAAGGTATATAAAGAGGATGTTTGACTCTTCCATCAGAGAGCAAACGAGAGCTTTTCATAATACAGTTGCCCATCAGTACACATATGCTCTCAAACAATTACTCATCCTTTATCTAAACACAGAGAAGGGGCTGAACACTAAATGTGTTGAAGGACAGCTTAGTGAAGGTGTAACGCATGATCTCTTTCATCTGATGGACAACTGGACCCCAATACTGTCTCTTATCAGGCTTTCTTTCATAATCACATCCATCAGCAGCATAGTTGTTTCTCCACCCCTCCACAGGCTATGTACAAATGGCACACTTGAGGAATGGATCCTATTTACACAATGCTGGGTGGAGATGTGTTTTGCTATGTCTGGTCAAGCTGCAGTTGTCACCAAGCCATTCACCTACATAAGAAGATAACAAACCACAGGCTGGAATTTGAATAAACATCTGTGCTTAAAAAAAAAATAAAGGAAGAACAACCTCCACTCAATCCACAGTGGGAGAAACACACTGCTCCTGAGAACTGCAGCCAATCATTCCACTTAATACCAAGTCTAGAACGGCTACTTCATAATTGTTAAAAATTATCAGCTAGAAAGACTGCATATACTGTAGATTTGTAGAATCTTTCTTCACTGAACAATTGTGGAGAAATTATCTTTCTTCAGATTAGATGCTACGTATATTTGTATATTCAGATGATACTTTCAACACGTGATTAGATTGCACAACTACCCATGTGCAAATGATCATCCAAATGACCTAGGACACATTCTCTGAAGGTAAAGTGTGCCTTCGAGTCAATTTCGACTCCTGACGCCCACAGAGCCCTGTGGTTGTCTTTGGTAGAATACAGGAGGGGTTTACCATTGCCATCTCCTGTGCAGTATGAGATTATTCCTTTCAGCATCTTCCTATATCGCTGCTGCCCGATATAGGTGTTTCCCATAGTCTGGGAAGGGATTCGAACCGGCAACCTCAGGCTTGCTAATCAAGTCATTTCCCCACTGTGCCATTAGGTGGCTACCCTGGCTTTAAATAGATGGGCCAGTTCAGATGATACTTTTAAACACACGATTAGTATGTCTGTGGTTTTTTAATACTCACTTGGAAAACAGATTCAGGGCCAGTTCAAATTATACTTTCAATGCGTGATTAGATTCCTCTACCCATATACAAATGATCATCCAAATGGAAAACCATACATTCTCTACCTTGGATTTAAATGCTAGATGTAATGTAGGAATTAGAATGTGGGGTAGTCACTATGTGATTAGATGATCATCTGAATTGCAGTCTACCCCCCCACCCACCCAATTGAGTTTGAATTGTAAACAGGACAGGGCCCAAGACTGGATCATCCAGTTATGTAGGCAGGACTTACTTTGTCACCCACCCACCCCCAGCCTGAGGTGGAGAGTTATGTGAGAGTCCTTTTAATCTCTGCTACATTAACTGACATCACTGGGAAACATGCTGCTTACAAGACAAATGTGCTATTTTCAAGTTTAGCCTACTTTCTGGTATAAAATAAATGTGGAACTCTGTGTATGTGCACCTATATGTTTGAGTTTCAAACAGGAATTTTTATTTAATTTTTTACTCTAACAAGAAAAAGGGGGCAGTTTTACCCACCAAGTTTTAAGGGTCACCCCTGGTCTTCACTTCCCCACCTTCCAGAGCCCCACTTACAGCCTCTTCAGTCACTTCCCTCCCCTCACACTTCTTCCTGCTGGGATCTGACAGAGCATTTTGTCCAGGAAGATCCCAGTCAAGTTGGGTGAAGACCCAGAGAGGTTACAAGAGGAGAGAACCCATGGTGAGGTGGGGAGAGCCAGACCACCAGGCAGGTCCCTTAAGGCATAAGAGCCACCCCATGTCCCTTGCCTTCTCTTCTCCACCTTCCAACACCCCACAGTGCCTTTTCATTCTCCAGCAGAAATCTGGGATTGGAAACTGTCCCCTAAGTGGAATGATCTTACATTACTCACATGTAGCATCCCATTCAAGTGCAAATCAGGGTGGACCCTGCTTAGCAAAGGGGACACTTCCTGCTTGCTACCTCAAGACTAGCTCTTCTCCCAGGACCCCCAGATCTAAGTCCCTCTCCCTTGTCAGCACAACTACCTTTCTCTTCCCTCTCTCTCCCCTTCTTGTCACTGTTTCCAGTAGCATGATCAGAATAGTGGGGAGGGAAAGGAAGTAACTGCTCAGCATCCCATCAATGCCACATTTATTCAGTGAGTTGGCCAGTCTTCTGCCGTGTATAACTGGTCAGGCTAAACTGTAATAAACAGGAGACGTCTGTCAGACAGTTGACAATGTCAACCAGTGCATAACAAGTCAAGGTAAGAGTAAAGAGCATTATTTGCTCTAGAACTGATTATGAGCTTTCCTGATGAAGGCCACCTGGACTCTTAAACCAGGCACTCTAGACTATGGCACCATATTTCCCATAGTGGCTTGCCCGGAGAGGAACAGAATAGATCACTGGTATCTGTTGCTCTTCAACTGCTTCAGATTGTGGGTGGGTGAGGGGCTTCATGTTTGAACACTCTTCCATTAAAAATAATTGCACATTAAAAACCAGTATGTTGGAGGAAAGGCTAGGCTCAAACTCTTCTCCCTGATATCTAGTGTTCTTTGAGTGTGGGAGGGGTGTGTGTGTGTGTGGTTTATTTATTTATTAAACTATGTGGGGAGAGAATACAATCATGCCATCTCTTGCCTACATTGTAGAATGTAGGAACATATTTTCGAGGAACAATCGAGGAACATATTTTCCAGTTTGAGTGATCTGTGGTTGTGGAGGGAACCATCCTCTTGGCACAATGAGGTTAAAGTAGTCAGTCACCTAGTGTCTGAAAATGAAGAAAATAATAGTGGTAGCTCAGTGAAGAGGCAGAGGAGAAGAAACTGAGGCTTTTAGATAGGAAGCTAGATCTATAATTTTCAGCATTTTCTCTGTCCAACCTGGCATAACATTTCATGGATTGCAAGTGAGTCTGTTCTGTCCATCTCCTCCTCCTGAACCATTTTAGGGATGTGCAAATTGATTCAGGTACAAATTGATTTGTACCCAAATCTAACTGATTCGGGTGATTTGGAGACAAAACAAATCACCCCTGTGGTCCATTGGCTAGATTCAGGTACAAATCGAATCACTCCTGATTTGATTTGAACCACTTCAAGGTTTGGATCCCTCCTATTAATTCCCCCAGATTTCCAGATTTCATTTAAAAAAACCAACAAAAAACCTAAGCTTTAGACCTTGTAGAAGTGGAGTTATAAAGCAAAATATATGGTCACTATTTTTCAAGTGTTTGGTTTCTTTGGTGTATAATAGCTTTCCCTCACTGAATCCATATGAGGATTCATTACACACCTTCTATTCATTTTGACAGTCTTTTCAACAGTGCCAACTCAGTTTATGTTCCTCATAGGGATTCATTATGAGGAAAAGTTATTAGACACCAAAAAATCTAAACATTTCAATATTCCTAAAAATTAAAATGAGTACCCCACTGCCTTGCAGGTGTGTGTTTGTGTGTGTGTGGCGGGGTGTAGTTGGCACATGCCAGATGACAGTTGGCACTGTCCAGTGACAGTCAAAATGAACAGAAGAAATGAAGGTGTGCAATGAATCCTCATAGGGATTCATTATGAGGAAAAGTTATTATACACCAAAGAATCCAAACACTTTAAAAAATATGATCACACATTTTGCTCCATAACTCCACTTCTACAAGGGCTAGAACTTAGCTTTTTTTTAAAAAAAAAGAGAGAGAGAGAGCTGGGGATCTGTTTTAGGGTTAGGATATGGCAACTTTGAATCCCCATTGTTTCCTAAGGCGGAAATGTTCAAAATCAGTAAAAACTTTTTAAAAAAATCATTAAAAATCAACCAAGTGTTCCATCACCTTGAAATGTGGGTGGTAGGTGGCACCCATGGGGACCTACCCACCACCCAATTTTGGTGCCCTTGTTAAGTGGTCCAAATTGGTCCAAATCTGAAGCGAATCAAAGCAAATACAAATCAAATCTGGGGTGATTTGTAGGGGATAGATTTGGATACAAAACAAATCAGGGGTGATCTGCTTTGGGCACAAAAATTTAAAAAATCGATTTGTGCACATCCCTAAACCATTTCACTGGTATGGGCAGAAGAAATACTGGCTGACATCCTGACTAACAAAGCAGCAATGCAGCAGAAGCAGCACCAGTGCTTCTTAAAAGTCCAACTAATTCAGCTCCACTGCTGGCTCAGTGGTGGGAGCAAATTTCTTCACACACACCCCTTCCTCAAATAGTGCACTGTGCCACCCTGACAGCTGAGCAGCCCTTGGGGATATATTACTGGGTGTCACAGGGGCTTCTAGAGGAAAGGGAGGTTGTTGACATTCACAACACACACACACACACACACACACACCATTCATCTGGAACTCTTCAGAAGCCCTGCCGCTAAACCAATGCTTCTGTTGTGCTAGTGCTTGGTTAGGATGTCATCCACTATCAAAAAGTGGAACAGAAGTAATACACTGTGTCTGGGGAATCTGTGGTCTTTTATTTGGGACAGAGATCCATAGATATTCCATCTGAGAAACAAAGTTAAAACAACAACACTATCAGTAAGGGTGATTGTGACATCAGCAGCAAATAGTCCAACCATCTCCCTCCATCCTATTTGACAGTCTGACATTTGCAAGCTCTAAACAGCAAGCAACGCCAGGTTTCAGCTTTCAAACATTGTCACTGGTGGTGGGCACCTTTGGTCTGATCTGATTCATTTGCCATGCTTGCTTTGGCCCAGCATGTGTTGAGATGGATAGGCTGTATTGATGATGGTGTAAAATTGTGGATAAAATTGATCCTTGTTGTACTTACTTGATCCTTGTGATTTTTATTGGCCTTATTGCAGTGATAGTTCTACACATTTAGTGATTTTCATTGCATTATTATTAACGCCTATGGCTAAACCAACTAATAAATATAATATTAATAATTTCTTTTTGAAATTATTCCTCTCAAGAAAAGGAATCTGGATGCAATGTATTGAGTTTATGTTATACATGGATGCTACCATTGACCACACGAGGGAGCAGGAAACCTTTTGCAGTGTTTTCCAAGCCTGCAGACGGATTCCTTCAGAACGGGATCTTCTTGGACATTCATATTTATAACAAAAAGTCAGTTTCTTGTGACATTTACTTTAATTTTGATCCTGTTTTTGCTCAAGGGGCTCAAGGCAGCTTCAGTCAGTTAAATTTCATCTATATCACAACAGAGGCCAGGCATTCATCCAGAACTTAAGCTGGGCCTAGTTCTGGTGACAAAGAGATTTATAACTGGGTAGCATTCTTCTTACTGATAGCGTTATATATCAAGACACCAGGTGGCTTCATCTAATGGTTACATCACATACATCTTGGATGGGGGTGGGGGCAGGGAGAACAGAATTCCTCTGTAAATATCTCTGGTTTTAATCAAAGGGATTTGAGCCTTTGGCATGAATGTCTAGTATGGAGGTCCCTTTAAGTATTTAGAGCAATAGCGACGCAGTGTGCAGAATTAGTGAGATGTGCTTCTAAAGTCTAATTACATGTGGTCTGAAAGATAGGAGGGCTACCACTGAACAGGGTGACACAAAAACCCAACTATTGGCAGATGGAAAGAGATGCAGCTTATTATATCCCCAAACTTCTGAGCTTGGGATTTGCAGTAATTCAGTGACTTTCTTGCCTGAATCTCTAAAAATACTTTTAAAAAAATCAATATCAATTGTACAGGACACCTTACCAGCTTAAAAAACAATAGTACAAATGGTGGGTCTTGGAGATGAGATGTAGATAAGAAGATGCAAATTAGAATCATGTTTGGTGATCCTGTTCAGAGATGAAGACATTTTGATGAAAGATAATGAAAGAAATTTCAAAGTATAGATTGCCACAAGAAGATATTTATAATATTGTTCCCTCTTGTATTGCCTAACTGGTACTTTTTGATCAGCCTTTATAAAAACAACTGTGACATCCTGTGGCCAGTCAGGAGAATGAGTGTTGTTTCCACTTTAATCATGGTCAAGGCCACAACATTTTATCTCAACTCGTGAGAAGAACTATCTGTGGGGGTACAGGGGCTTGGCAGAATTGCTAATTAGGCACGATGATAAAACAACCCCTTCTCCCACAGACTGCTCTCTCACAAGAGAAGTAAGCCATTGGGGCTCTATATCGAACCAGGTTGTTCTATGGAGGACCGCCACGGGGACAAGTACTCCAGCAACTGCTCTCCCTGTCTTGGCAACTGCCACCAAGTAACTGTCAAAGAGTGCCCCCTGCCAGCCTGTCTGTCCTTGTGGACATGTGCACCCTTGCTTGTGCCCCCAAACAGCGACCCCACTCTCTTGGGGTTGCTGGAAATTGGGGCTCCCCTCTCCTGTGATTTGGTGGGGTATCTTCATATGGTGCAATGCCAACCCAAACATGGTTATTTTGAAGGGGAGTAAAGGTCTCTCCCCTCACCAGGTGTTCCCCTCAGCCACATACACAACCAGGCTCTGACACACGGAGCATCAAAATCCCCTTCGGGTGTGTAGAAGTCTTCTCAGGGTAGGAAGGGGTTGCAGTGCAAAAGTTCTAGCTTTTACCATGGATAGTGGGGGCCCCATGCAAGCGGGGACCCCTTAGTTGGGTTAGCTCAACTCACGAGTGTGAAGTCTGATGCAAGAATGAGGGTTTTTACCCCAATGGTCATCCCCAATAGACTGGCCCTCTCATAAGAATGCAAGCCCACCAGCAGCAAGCTGCCACTGGAGCAGGAGTGTGGTATGGGCTGCTTTGCCAGATGAGCTCTCGCAAGAGCATCCTAGGTCACAATGGGACAGACCGCCCAGGATCTGGGAGAGGAAGAGACCCTCCAGGATCCAGGACAGACCCCACCCCCAGGATCATATACTGTGCATATCCCCTCCAGAAAGTCATCATGTTCCCTGTCCTATCCTGAGTAACAGGGAAAGAGTTCCCATCAAAAACCGCCCCCTCCCCACAAAATAGTGCTTGTGCAGGACTATTTTGGTGCAGGGCTCTTTGGAGGATGGAGATACAATTTCTGGCAGAAGCACTGCTGCTAAGACATGGCATTTAAAGGGATTTAAATGCCCTTTCCATGCTGAGGATAGGCAAACCGTTCCAAAAATGCACAATCACGCTCGCCACACCCCTTTCTAGATTGTGGCCAATCGCAGCTGCTCTGGTGACATGCTGATGTTTTGATCACAGTCTGGCTATGGAGCTCGCTGGGATCTGCCTTGGAGGGCAAGGAAGAGGGAGGAGCTTCCCTCTCATGCAACCGGAGATTGATGGACTGCAGTTGGACAAACATCTGCAATGCAATTCATGGCTTCAAATTGAAACCGCAGGTTTGTCAACTTCCGGTTTCATGTTACGTGTGAATGCAGCCAATATGTTCCTTGAAATATGTTCCAATATGCAGCCAGTATGAATGCAGCCAATATGTACCTCAAGAGGCAACCTGGCAGTAGTTCTTTGACTTCCCAGAACATGCATGAGATGGCAATACAATACCATTTATATGAGACTACATGCAGAGCCTCAGTGCTTCTTTCCCTTATGAGTGAATCTGGGAGATAATGTTTGAATCACACTGATTAAAATTTGGTATTGCCAGTAGGTGCCAGGGCTAAATCTAGTTTTGGAACCCAGATCTCCTGGTGGCCATTCTGTATTAAAGCTCAGGCTGGCTATAAGAACAGAGTGCCAGTTAATCCTTCCCTATTAACTATGCTATAAGTCCTCAGCACTTCACATTAAAATTGCCAATGATATTCTTTAACAAAGAGGATAAGAAGACAGAGCTTCAGCAAATATGGTTCAAAATGGACTTTTCCCTGACAGTTAAATTTGGTGCAAGCCAAGAATAGTATCCAAATGTTGGCTGATGGCAAGACTTACACCATCAAACCAATCTTAGTGCCATATGTGTTTTTCCATACCGAGGACACTAGCTCCTCTGTTTTTTCTTTTTCTTTTTAGAGTTCTGAATTGTACGTAAATTGTTTCAGTGCCTCCAATAGCACCCTTGTTCAGTACAGATATCCAACACTCTTACAGAACTTTGGTCAAGGTCTACTGAATCAATAAATACTCAAATATCTGGTTGAATTGTGCAATTCCTTTCTGCAGAGCTACTTTTGCTGATGAGTTGGAAGCTTCAACTCCTCTTGTGATGAGGATGGTTTATTGGAGATACATCACATTACTGCACTGACTCTAGATTGCCACCAGCTTAATCCAAAGTGCTGGTGATGACCTATAAAACCCTCTATGGTTGCTTGAGCCCAACATATCTATCTGCCGGGAACCACACACTTTACAACTGACCAAGAATACTCTCTTAAATATATCACATCTGCTAAATCCACAAGAGTATGCAGAACAGCATTCGCAGCTACTGCCCCTGATCTTTGGAATTCTCTTCACTGGAGAATTGTCAAAGTGATTAATTATTCCACTCCATCAAAATAACAATATATTAATGACTGCAGACTGTAATGCTACAGTAGTTTGCATTAAAAAATGCACACCCTGAGTGTCTTGGCATACATTTTGTTAAATCAAACTAGCTTTTGGCAGTCTGTGATCATTAATATACTATTTTGACAGAGCAGAATAATTAAATACACTGTTGCCCACCCTGAGCACTTGGGATGGGGTAGGCAATAAAACTGTATAAATAAACTACAAAATACATACATTTCCAAAGGGGAATAGTTGCATAATATGTAGGGATGTGCACAAACTTGTTTGGTTTCTGCACCTTCTATGGGCCGCTGAACAGGTTCAAACACCAAGCGGTTTGGAGAGTTCAAAGGTCGGGGGGATAATTTAAAGGGCAGGAGAGGGTGCACTTAACCCCCCCATCACGTTTCCCCTGCTGGCGCTCGCTGGAAAACCGGTCTGGTGGGGCAGCAATATACCTCCCTGCCGCCCCATCCACTCCTTGGACCGGAAGTGGCACGTGCGCCTAGCAGCACACAAAGTGCACGTACATGTGCATACGCTACTTCTGGTCATTTCGATCTGAGAAGTGGATGGGGCAGCAAGGAGGTATGCTGCCACCTTGCCAGATTGGTTTTCCAGCGAGCGCCAGCAGAGGAAACATGGTGGTGGGGGGTGAGTACACCCTCCTTCACCCTTAAAGTTATCCCCCCCACCTTCGAACCGGCCTCTGCCGGTTCCGTGCACACCCCTAATAAATGTAGTTTACTTCCCCCCTCTTTATAACATTTCCGGCTCTGACTGATTTATGATGATTTTTTAAAAGTCTCTTGGCCTGCTGAAACAAGTTCACTGCTTACTGTTATAACTATTTTGTATGTTGATGTTTGTCTGCTTATTTTAGGTTCTTTATTTTATCTTTCTCAGGGGGATGCAATTTTACTGTTATTTTTAACAATGTTTGATGGAGCCTACTTCTTTGACACATCTGTTCAATCAAAAGATATAAACATCTCCCTTACTAACCTTTTCCTCTCATCGAACAGTCTCACCTAACGCTGCATTTAATGCAGCATTTCGGAGTGATATGTCCTTTCCCCCAACAATTACTCATTCTTTCCAAAGGACACACAGACTATAATTCTTTTTCTCCTTCAATTAGTGTATTGCCTAGAAGAACAGCTATCTGAGAAGCATACCCATGTACACGTGAGCGCACGCACGCACACGCATGGCTCTATAATCCTTATAATCAATAAATTGTTTTGTATTGTGTTTTGTGTTTGTGTGTGATGTGCTTCATGAATGAATGAATGAATGAATTTTATTATTACAGTCAGTGACCAGCAATTAAAAAATAAAATTGAAAATAAAATTAGAGTAAAATAAAATCAAAAACAGGACTGGGTGATAGAGTATCAAAACATATACATACAGAGGTCTCAATTACAATTAATCACCTGCTCCCTTCTCAGTATGCATGCTGTGGCACAGAATCGTGCTAACCCAGCTGTAACTGCTGTATACTGGTCTGTCAGAAGAAAGGAAGTGTAATACTCTTCTGATTGACCTGGCATGCTTTTTATAAGTGGTTCAATCCAGGCAATGCGAATGTCCCTATAATATAAACAGTAAAAAAGCACATGTGAGATGGACTCGATATTGCCCGAACTGCACGGACATAGCCAGTTCCTGAGTGGTATTCTCTTAAATCTGCCATCCAGAATGGCAGAAGGCAAGGCATTAAACCATGCCAGCGAGAACACTCTCCTCTGGTTTAGAGTGGTCAAATTTGCAAGGTACGCCACTGGCTGAGGGTAGTATGAGAAGCCACCTGGAATGCTACTGAGGTTAACAAGACTTACATCAGATTGCTTCTCCATATCCATAATACATTATTTAATAATTTCTTTGGCAGCAACATGTCCCAATGAAAGTAGATATTGTGGAGAGAGGCCATATCTGCCCAATTTGTCATGAAGGTTCTTACACCAATTGGATTCGAACTAATCTTTCAATACCAGGAGGGCCAGGCCTTGAGAGCAAAAATATAATTTGAGCAAGTAATTAAATTTGTGAGGCCACCCCTGGTGCTCAACTCTGGTTAGACCCACCTCTAAGCATCGGATGGCATTTGAAACACAGCTAGGCACCTGGAATATGGCATGAAGGAATCTAGACTGAACAACCTTCCATGGGTTTGAAGTTGCAGGTGGAACAGATCTGGAACCCGTATAGCAATGTTGCCAATGATTTGGCCCGGTATACCTTGACAGCTGCTGAGATAAAATAGCTCCTCTAGTATGGAAGAATTTTGGAATAGCAGATGCACTCCTCTGTGCACTTGCTGAAGCATGTTCACATTGTGTACCCTATGCACCATTTGTGTGGTGGAAAACTATGCCAAGTACTTATAGCTTCTAACCTGCTCAACCCTATACCCGTTAATTTGCCATTTGTGTTCTTTTGGCAAATACCATAACCTTAGTAGTTTGGGGTATTTATGACTAGGGACTCAGCTTTGCAGAACTGTGTAAGTTGTTGTAGTGCTCTCCTCATGCCAGCCAATGTCCTTGATAGTACATAGCCACATCGTCGACATAAAGTAGGATTGAGATGGGTCTGTCTGCTAGCTTAGGTGGGTGAAGGTTGGAATTATCCAGAAGAGGAATTAAAAAATTAATATAGAAATTAAACAGAAGAGGAGCAAGGATACATCCTTGCTTAACCCCTTTCCACATGGCTACAGGTTCAGACAGATGATCTTTATTATTGCACTTCACTCTCAGTGAGGTGTTTTCATATAACATATGGATGAGCAGGAGTAATAATGGGTGATGTGTTTCATGAGTTATATGTTTTAACCTGATGTTTTAATGCTGTGTTGTGAGCCACCCAGAGAACAATTTGTTATGGGGTGGCTAACAAAGTTGTTAATTATTATTTCTTGTTTACACAGTCAGACATGTGTTATTGACTGGTTTGTTTTATCTAGACATCGAGTCCTTCCCAAGGACCTGGGATGGCTGAAGTTTATCATCAATACTGTTGGTTATTATAGATATCGTCGCAAAATATAGGCTATTCCCAGTAAAGTTGCTTTTTGTAATTGGCTGATGGTGATTTCTGCGGCCCCTATGGTGTTGAGGTGCTCTTCAAGTTGTTTTGGAACTGCACCTAGGGTGCCACTTACCACTGGGATTATTTTGGTCTTTTTCTGCCACAGCCTTTCAATTTCAATTTGTAGATCTTTGTATTTGGTGATTTTTTCTATTTCTTTTTCTTCTATTCTGCTATTCCCTGGTATTGCTATGTCGATCATTTTAAATTGTTTTTCTTTCTTCTCAACTACAGTTATATCTGGTGTATTGTGTGGAAGATGTTTGTCTGTTTGTAGTCGGAAGTCCCATAATATTTTTGCATCTTCGTTTTCTATAACTTTTTCAATTGTATGGTCCCACCAATTTTTGGCTACAGGTAGCTTGTATTTTTTGCAGATGTTCCAGTGTATCATCCCTGATACCTTATCATGCTTTTGTTTGTAGTCAGTCTGTGCGATCTTTTTACAAGAGCTGATTAGGTGGTCCACTGTTTCATCTGCTTCTTTACAAAGGCGGCACTTGCTGTTTGTTGTTGACTTTTCTACTTTTGCTCTTACTGCATTTGTTCTTAGTGCCTGTTCTTGTGCAGCCAGTATTAAACCCTCTGTTTCTTCCTTCAAGTTGCCATTCTTAAGCCATTGCCAGGTCTTGGTGATGTCTGATTTCCCACTTATATTGTGCAAATACTGATCATGCAGTGGCTTATTTTTCCATTTTTCTGCTCGGTTCTTGACTTGTTCTTTCTTGTAGGGCTGCTTTGTTTCATTGGTGTTGAATAGTTTCTCATTATTGACCATTTGAAGTGCATCTTCTTTACTGTCCTTTATATATTCTGCAAGGCCTCTTTTGTCCTCCTCTACTGTTTGATGGACTTGCAGCATTCCTCTTCCACCTGAGCTGCGAAGGAGGTATAGCCTATCTACATCACTGCGGGGGTGCAGAGCATGATTGATAGTCATGATTTTCCTGGTCTTACGATCTAGCATCTCTAGCTCTGCCTGGGTCCAGTCTATTATTCCTGCAGTGTATCTGATAATAGGTATAGCCCAGGTGTTTATGGCTTGTATGGTGTTCCCACCATTGAGTTTGGACTTGAGGGTTTTTCTAGCTCGCCTGATGTATTCACTTCCAATTTTTCTTTTAACTTCAGCGTGTGCAATGTTATCAACCTGGAGAATGCCCAAGTATTTGTAATGTTCTTTCTCTTCCAGGTTCTTGATGTTGCTTCCATTGGGCAGTTCTATTCCTTCTGTTTTTGTTATTTTTCCTCTGTTTATTATTAATGCAGCACACTTGTCTAGTCCAAACTCCATTTCTATATTGCTACTGAATATACAGACAGTGTTTAGCAGTGATTCAATTTCTGACTGGGACTTTCCATACAACTTCAGATCATCCATGTACAGCAGATGGTTTATTTGATTTGATGTTTTAGATGTTTGGTATCCGAGGCCTGTTTTGTTTGCCTCACATTTTGCCTCACATTTTGTTTGTTTGCCTCACATTTTGTTTGCCTTTCATTTGTCATGGCGAATACAAACAACAGAGGGGATAGTGAGTCCCCTTGGAAAATACCTATTCTAATGCTAACCTGTCCAAGTGTCTCACCATTGATTGTTAACTGTGTACTCCACATGCTCATTGCTTTTTTAATAAATATCTGAATGTTTTTGCTGACACCAGTTGTTTCTAAACATTTTAGTATCCATGTGTGAGGCAATGAGTCGAAGGCTTTCTTGTAGTCAATCCATGAAACACTTAGATTTGTTTTTCTTCTCTTGCAGTTTTCTAAAATCATTTTGTCAATCAGCAGCTGGTCTTTTGTGCCTCTGGTGTTCGGACAATTTCCTTTCTGTTCAACTGCAAGCTGTTTGTTAGTTAATAAGTGTTGCATCACTTCATCTGCTATTATTCCAGTTAGTAATTTGAACATGGTTGGCAGGCAGGTTATCAGTCTATAATTACTTGGATCTGCACCTTTTGCTGGGTCTTTCATGATGAGATGAGTTTTCCCAGTTGTTAGCCATTGTTCAATATCACCTCCTTGCAACATGTGATTGAACTGTTTTGATAGTTGTTTATGAAGGCTTGTTAGGTGTTTAAGCCAAAAGCCATGCAGTTCATCGTCGTCTGGTGCAGTCCAATTTTTAATTTTCTTTGCTCTTTCACTTGTTAATTCTGCTTTTATTCTTAGATCTTGCATTTTTGGTTACATTTTTTGACCTCTTTCATCCAGCCTGCTTTTTTATTATAATCTATTTGGATTGTCCCATAATTTTCCCCAGAATTGCATTGTTTTTTCTTTGTTTGGTGTTTCTAGGTTTCTTGCAGTTTCTCCTTCTATGCTTTGGTAGAAACGTCTCTGATTCGACTGGAACTGGAGATTCTGCCTGAGTTGTGTAATTCTGGCTTCATATCTGCTATCTTCTTTGACAATGCTGTTATTTGCTCCTTTATTATTTCCAGGACTTCTCTAATTTTCCTTGAATCTAGGTGGTATTTTTGGATCAGATACTGTTTGGTGTTTTCATTCTTCAGCTTCTTGTCTTCCATATCTTTCAATTTACTAGCAGCTGATCTAAGCCTGGTGATTTTATTTTCTAATCTAATCTTCCATTTAGGTGATGTATTGCTTTCTTTTTTTACAGGTCCACTGATCTTATATCCGAGCTCTTGTGTTGTTATTGTTGCTGCACTGTACATTAGTTGGTTTGTTTCTTGCTAATTTTTGGTTGTTATTACTGCAAGTGCAGCACTGACATCTTTTAATGCCTGAGCAAGTAGTTTTTTGGCAACTGTTTTTAGAGCTGGAAGTCGAACCCCGGTGGTTGTTTGGTTCATGTGCTCAGTTATTTTTTTGCTTTAGTTCTTGTTGCTTTTCTGTTAAATGGCATTCGGGCTTTTGAGGTGAAGGCAAAGGGGAGGTTGCCTGGTTTTGATTTTGAAATAGTTCAGCAACAGTGGCATCCTCGATTTCCAATACCTCCTCCTCCACCTGTGCCTGAGCAACTTCTTCAGTTGGTGGTAATTCTTCTTCCATATCTCGAGCCTGTGTTGCTCTTTGCAGTTCTTCCAGCTCAACTCCTGTGAATACTTTATTTCTTATTATGAATCTTCTCTGGTCTGCTAGCCTTTGTTCTGTTATTTCTGTATCTGGATGCTTCTCTTTCCAAATTTGGTACATTCTTTTTAAATAACCTCTTCTAGTTGGACTAGACTTTTAATAGCAGATCATTATTTCCTTGTTGGCATTTTTTGAATATATTTTTTGGTTAAGCAACGTTTCTTCCAGTAGCCCTGCAGTCTCCAGCCCTGGTTGCTCAACTGAAGATCCTGAGTCCTGTAGCCCACTTACCACCAGATGTCCAGGGACTCCAGCACCTGGCGCGGTCCTTGTTGACCTGGGTGATGACCAATCCAGTATAGATAAAGTTACGTCTCACCATATTGTTGATGGGAGAGGCACTCTTCGTCTGGCTCCTCTGGTGAGACCTGTCCAGTATGGTTGGACCTCTGGCATAGCTCTCACCTTCTTCAGAGCATGCAAGCCCCACAACCATGCCAAGGTAGTGCCTCACTGGGGTATTATTATTATCATCATCATCTCTCAGCTCTAATCCTTCTCATCCCCACCCCTCTTTTTTTGTAAGGCAAGCAGCTAATTAGTTTGCTGAAGTTGGAATTCACAGTAGCAGTTTGTCAATGAAACACCAACTCCTAGCAGAAATATTAAGAACAACCTTTCCTTGAGAAGAATGTGATGATACCATCCCCTCCAATTCAAGATGGCAGACACATAAACATTTGAGGGCTAACTAGTGAACCACCCAACCAATTTGAACCAAATTTGCTACACCAGTAGAGACACATAGGGATGGCTCAAGGACATAGTTTGTAATGATGTCATCCACCCAAATTTAAGACGGCAGGCAAGTGAACATTTGAGGTGTAAGTGGGCACCGATTTGGACTAAATTTGGTACAGTTGTAAGGACACCTCAAATGCATAGTTTGTGATGATGTCATCCCTTTTCATTGGCTGACTTGTTCTTAAATAAACCCCTGCATACAACACTCTTTGAAGGGGGTGGGGCCACCAACTGGTGTGGCCACACAGGGTGGCCACTCCCCTCGAGGAAGATGTGAAGCACACTGCCATGCCAGTTCCCAAACTCCTCCTTGTGGGGGCCAGGCTAGCGTCTGGCTGGTTGCCACGGCTTGCATAAGTATGCCCACAGCATCAGTTGGGGACGACAGGACACTGGCATGCTCAGCTGGATTGCGGGGTGAGTTCATTTGCCCCTACCCTCTCTCTCCCGGTTGCTCCCTGGCACTGTGATGGAGTCATTTTAAAGGAGAAAAATGTCAGAACTGCACTCTGCTCAGTACAGGAAGAAAATCTATTCCAAGTGAAAAATATTGGCCCTGTGACCTGGTACAGGGCACAATGATTTGATTATGTTACTTACACTGATCCTGTTAGTCTTTAGTCTGCTGCTTGGACTAGCAGGGATTAGCACAAGGATTGGCGAGTGGGCGTTGGGCTACTCAAACAGTGCTCATGACATTCAAAGAATCTCTCAGTCTGGATGCACCTGAGATTACAGAAACAAGGCTGAAAATGGATACATGTCGTAATATGACTTCCCCCCCTCCACAATGGCATGCAGTGGTATAGCCACGTTGAAGGTAGTCCAGGTGCAAACTCTGGAGCACCCTGCTGTCCCTTTGCTCACTGCTTTGCTCGTCTGCTTCTTCCCCTGCCCACTCACTGAGTTTGTGTTTGTTTGTCACCATGGCAGGAATTAGGGCAAGCACAGCAGTGGGGATATAGGGGATGAGGGAGACAGCAAGGGCGGCCCTCCAGGGCCCTGGACTCATGTTAATAGCATGCACATACTCAATTGTGGTGATGTGCCTGATGGCATGGAGAAATGAAAATAAATAGTGTGGTGAAGCCAAACCTTTGTGCGGGGGTAGGAAGATATCAACTGAGGCTATTATAATGATGGAAAGGAATATGTTCAGAGTGAGTAAGGGCAGAGTACTTTGCCTTAAAGCTCACCCCCTCCCCACCATTTAATTCAGGCTGCATGTAGGCAAACTATACAGAAATTTGGGGATATTAAAAAAGAAGGCTGCCTGCAGGACTGTCTCTTATGCCAAGTGAAGGGCAAAGATGGAATGTAACAAATGGGACAGAGACCAGCAGGGCCAGCAATCTAGGTCAGCACAAGCCCCTTATTTTCTTGAATCCAGCATAGGAAAGAAGTATTCATCAACTGCTGATTAATAAGTAGTTTCCATTTTCTTTGCATTTCCCCCCTCTCTGTTCATAGATAGTGTCAGTCTTAATAATGTGACAGTTAATAATATTCTAATTTGTTGGTGTAATGTGATTTGTTTGCTATAGCTCAGTCCTCTGTTTCATTTCCAAAACATGGCAATGTATTAAACAAAAAAGCTTATCCATTACCAACACTAATACTTCTTATGAATATTTAATACAAAATGCTAGAGAATAAATTTGCCATTAAATATTTAAATTAGACTCACACTCTCATATGTATGTAGATGACTCATATCCCATAAAAACACCTCAGTACGCTAACTTGTCAGTATAAAACTTGTCAGTATAAATCAGATGTTTAATACAACTTGCTCAATCAGTAAATGAATATGAAATGCTTCTTCAAATATTAAGACTCTGTTTGACGCACGCCCCAGGCTAGGGCTGCATATAAAGGAAGGAAAACATTAAGATAACAAAATGAACAGACCCAAGATCACTTTGGACTTTGATTTCTGATGGAGAACAATACAATTGCTCTGCACAATAAGCCTACCAGTTATGTATTGTGGAATCTGCTATTTGCTGTTTTAGCAATCCCAGGCAGGCAGCAAAATCAAGATGCTATCAAGTACTTGGTGTTGTGTGCAATACATGGCTAGTGAGTTACAATACATTCATTGTGTGCAATACATTCAGTCTGGTGGGTTACAAATGGTGTAAATGTGAAATACACTGTCTGAGAAGGAGAAAGGAACAGGCCAATGTGCTTAGCCTGTATGAGTTTATCCTCTGTCCTCATCCCCCATTCAATTCTTCCTCCTAGTAAAATTCCATCCATAATTCTGCCCTGAATTGTTGCCCTAGTGCTTGGAATCAAGATCAGAACAGTTTTGTTTTTTAAAAAATTACAACGTTGTCCCCAATCTAGTCCCATGGGAATGTATCTCACTGAAAGGTCCCCCAAAGAAGGAATGAGGTGTGTGGGGGGGGGGGTATAGAGATCAGCGGCCTATCCACCAACATATCCACCAACAGCAGCAACATATACAACAACAGTTCGGAATGATCTCCTTCAACATATCCACCAGTTCGGAAGGATCTCCTGAGAAGTCAAAAGGTCCAGCAAGGCAGGCAACAAATTTGATTTCTTTCTAAAGACAACAGTAAGCAACCAAGAAAATCAAATAAATAAATCAACAAGAAACAGGGGGGGAAAGGACAAAGTGAGATGTTTAGGGCTAGGCTATCCTAGGGTTTGAATTCAGGCTGGCTAGAACTGTGTTTTTGACAAGGCAGTTTCAGATTCAATTGTGCCTGAGAGCCAGGGCGTGGGATTTAGCTGCAGCTGAGTCACACAGCTTGTGCGTGGGGCCGCATTCCTGAGTTCCTCACTTTGGAAGGAGCTCCTGAGAAGTCAAGAGAACCAGCAGGGGTGCTTTGCTCACAGGAACTTGCAAACAGATGTTGACAGAGTTTAGTGCGAGTTTGGCAGGGACTCTATGGGGAGGCACACAAGTGGTCCCCCTTTATCACAAGGAGACACACAGCACAAAGAGAAGGTGAGTACTACCCCACTTCCAGTGTTCCCTCTAACAGGGATTCTCAGACATTATTGACTACAACTCCCAGCTTCCCCAGCTGCAACGGTCTTTGGCTGGGGATTCTGGGAGTTGTAGTCAACAACATTTGGGAATCCCTGATAGAGAGAACACTGCCCACTTCTATATTTTTCTTGGAAGACAGAGCTTAAAACCTTTAATTAGCTGACAACAGTACCTAATACCTAGTTTCAAGTGAACAAGCCCTGTATATTAGAATATATAACCAATCAAACCAGTTATGAAGGTAGAATGCCAGCAGGGGAAGGGGTGCTTCCCAATGTGTATTGCACTGTGTTGCATGTATGACTATCTAAGGGGCAGAACTCTTGGGTGTGTTCTCGGTGAAAGAAACTCCTGGGTCTCAGGGAACAAGTTTGTTTCCTTGAAGCCAATGTGGCTGACCTGGAAAAGCTCAGGGAGGCAGAAAGGTGTGTAGATGAGACCCTCAGGGATGTGATAGAGGCATCCCACTCCCAGGCTGACAGCTGCTTTGCTGTCATGGGGAATGAGGGTCTCAGGGAAGTAGGAATCAGTCTGTGGGAGAGGAAAACACTCCTATAGCAGGGACCTCTTCCTTAGATGATGCACGCATATCCTCTAACACAGAGGATACTCCTCTAGGGGGTGGGGGCCTGCTAGTAGTGGGTGATTTGACCATTAGGGGCATAGAGGGATGGGTTTGTGACCCGTGTGTAGACTGCACTGTGACTTGCCTGCCTGGTGCAAAGGTTGCAGACATCATAAGGTGTCTAGATAGGCAGTGATGGGGAGGAGCTAGCTGTTGTGGTGCACATTGGCACCAACAATGTTGGGAAATGCAATCAGGAGGTCCTGGAAGCCAAATCCAGGCTGCTAGGTAGCATACTGAAGTCCAGGACCCCCAGGGTAGCATTGTCTCCAGTGCTACCTGTTCCGTACGTAGGATCAGCAAGACAGGCAGAGCTGAGGGATCTCAAAATGTGGACGAGATAGTGGTGCTGGGAGGAGGAGATTAGGTTTGTTAGGCACTGGAATATGTTTTGGGGCAAGCGAAGCCTGTGCAAAAGGGATGGGCTCCACTTGAACCAAGGTGGAACCAGATTGCTGGTGCTTTACAATCAAAAAGGTCACAGATCAGCTTTTAAAATGACGCCTGGGGGGTTGCTGACAGGAACTGGGTGGTACATGGTTTGTCAAGCCCCTAAGGCACGTGGGTGCAAACATTTCAGATAAACCAGAAGGGCACTGAGTGGAATCAGGAGTAGATCAGACACATGACAGATGGTCAAAAAAGTCAAATGATGTCAAGGGAGATAGCACATGCCAATGCCAGGTAAGAGAATCGGCATATAGGTGTATTTCTTTATACCAATGCCAGAAGTCTCCAAACAAAGATGGGAGAGTTGGAGTGCTTGGTCATGAATGAAAAAATAGATATAGTGGGCATAACAGAAACATAGTGGAACAATGAGAACTAGTGGGACATGGTTATTCCTGGATATAAACTCTACAGAAGGGACAGGGAGGGGAGTATTGGGGTGGAGTAGCATTGTATATTAAAGAAGGGATAGACTCCAGCCAACTAGAAAACCTAGGAGGACCAGAGTGCTCCACAGAATCATTATAGGTGACAATATGAGGACTGAAAGGAAATGTGTTGCTATTGCCCTCCAGATCAAAATGCTGAGAGTGACCTGGAACTGGAGAAGAAAATAAGAGAGGCATCAAAGGGAGACAGGGCAGTAATAATGACAGTAATTACCCACACATAGACTGGGTACATTAACATTCAGGTAGTGAAAACGAGGCCAAATTTCTAGACATGCTAAATGACTGTGCCTTAGAACAGTTAGTAGTGGAACCAACCAGAGAGATGGTGACCATGGACTTAATCCTGAGTGATTCTCAGGATCTGGTGTGAGATGTCAGAGTTGCGGAACCACTGGGGAACAGTGAACATAGCATGATCCAATTCAGCTTATATGTGAATGGATCGTTGCCAAGGAAGTCCAACACTGATATGTTGGACTTCAGAAGAGGAAACTTCTCAAAAATGAGGGGACTGGTAACTGGTTGAAGGACAGGAAGGACAGGAGGGTAGGAATAAATGGACAGTTTTCACAATGGAGGGAAATACCTAACCTACTTCACAGGGTTGTTGTGAGGAGAAACTCAAGTATGTAGTACACCGCTCTGGGCTCCTTGGAGGAAGAGCAGGTTATAAATGTAATAGATAAGTAAGTAAGTAAGTGGGGTTCCGCAGGGATCTATACTGGGACCAGTGCTCTTTAACTTGTTCAGTGATCTAAAAGTTGGGGTAAGCAGCAAATTGGCAAAATTTGCAGATGACACAAAACTATTTAGGATAGTGAAATCCAAACAGATTGTGCGGAACTCCAAAAGGACCTTTCCAAACTGGGTGAGTGGGCAACAAAATGGCAAATGTGATTCAGTGTAAGCAAGTGTAAAGGGATGCATATTGGGGCAAAAAGTCCCAACTTCACGTATACGATGATAGGATCTGAGCTATCAATGACTGACTAGGAGAGAGAACTTGGGGTTGTGATTGACAGCTCAATGAAAGTGTTTACACAGTGCATGGCAGTTGTGAAAAAGGCCAATTCCATGCTAGGGATCATTAGGAAGGGAATTGAAAATAAGAATGCTAGTATTATAATATCATTATACAAATCTATGGTGTGGCCACATTTGGAGTATTGCATACACTTCTGGTCACTGTATCTTAAAAAGGATATTGTAGAGCTGGAAAACGTGCAGAAGAGGACAACCAAGATTACCAGTGGTCTGGAGTACCTTTCTTATGAGTATCAAGGAGGCTTACAAAGATAAATTTTTATTCCAAAGATTTAGCTCTGCTGAGAAGCACAAAGCAGCCCTTCCATGAGCAAGACGACACCTTTGGATAGAATCCTGTATTCTATCATTTGCCAGCGCTTTCTACTCATTAGGATTTATATCAAAATCTTTTGAGTTACATTTCCAAATGGCCTTAAGTTCAAGATCTGGAAGACATATGGATGTCTGGCCACTTTTTATATAATCAGAGAACACATTTCACAGTTCAGACATTATGACAGACGTGCATTTTTTTGGGAAGAATTAGACAATAAAATCTAAAGATTTACTGTCCTTTATGTTGATAGCAGCTAGATTAATTATAGCCAAAAATTGGAAAGAGGAAGAGTTAAACCTAGAGGATTGATACAAAAAACTCTGATATATTGCAACAGCTGAACAACTGACTTATTCTTTAAAGATTTGAAAAGGTGTAATTCCATCCCAATTTTTATTATGATTTGGCAGAATCTATTATTATTTTTTAACTATAAAAATTATGGTAAGGAGAGGACAATCCAATTCATCCAAGTTTGGGAAGATGTATTCATTTAAGAATGATCAAGAATGTTGTCGTGTGTTTTATGTTTAATGTTTTATAATCCTAGGCGTGAGTCTCTTTTTTTCTTTTCTTTTTAAAAATGATGCTTTTTATAAATATACTGTAATGGTGTCTGGTGATTAAAAATAAAATAAAAATGTGTGTCTAAAAACATATACATGATTTTGTGTGAACGACCGACCGCAGATGCATTCATTTAAAAAGTGGACCTAGGTTTATTCCCCCTCAAATGCCATCCAGGCTGAGCCCTGGGGCCCCCAATACCAGTAGCTGTGGTGGTGCAAGTGAACCAAGAGACTTGCCCTGTCGCTGTGCCTGGTACTTCCGTCTACAAATAGGAGTGTCCCTCAGATAATCATAATGTCTATCGGGGATGCTCGCATTGGCCTATGGGAAATGTGGGGGAATGAGGAGCTGGCAAAGAGACTCGCGTACCAGCTCCTTCTCCAGCACTTTCCACCAGCCAGTGGGCTCTCTTCAAAAGGCTCCTGTCCCCTCACCAGCATGGGACTCAGTAGTGGAGGCAATTTTTCTTTTTTCCATTTCCGTTGGTAAATGGGGGGTGAGATGTGGAGATGTGGGGACAATTCCTCTACCTCATCATTTGAAAGTGAGATAGGGAGGAGCTGCTGCCACCAAAGGCCGGAAGTTTAGGGGGAGAGTGTGCAGGGCTTTACCCAGGATCCAAAAAACATGGTACTGGCATTCCACAGCTCAGAGCTAGAGTAACTCAAAACTGTCATAGACACAACCATTTCAATTTGGCAGGAAATGGGTCACATAAGGATCCTCTGAGACAGCTAGTTTCATTGTTGCTTGGCGTATTTTTCCACGAACAGTGCATATGGTCATACCTGGACAAGTCAGGTGTGGCAGGAAACACACTGTAAGCCAAATCAAACACAAACACAGACCAAGCCAAAGGTCAGGAGCCGAGGATCAGTCCAGTGAGAGCAGGCAAGGTCAGAGTTGAAAGCAAGGAAGGAGTCAGAAGCCAAGGAATAAAAAAAAAAACAGGGAACAGGAACAAAGCCAAATGCATCCACAAACAAAGTTGCTTCAGCAAGAAGCAGAGGCCAGTTGAGGCCTTAAGCAGCAGCCAGGAATGCAGCCCTGCCCAGGCCTGGAATGTCCTCGATCTTAAAGGGCCTGTCTCCTCATCTCCAGACACTGGCTCCGGCGGAGCTGTCTAGCTGCTGGTGGAGGTTCTGGTGCCTCTGCTTCATCCTCCGTGTCTGAGGACAAGGGTAGAGGAGTGTTTTCAGATGGTCAGTAGGCATGGGGGGACACTGGTGTTAGAGGCAGAGGCCCCCCAAACCCCTCCTCCTCAGAGTCCTCTGTGTCAGACCCTGGCATGTGGAGGTCAGATTTGGGGCTAATGACTGCCTCCTCAACTGAATACTCTGAGTCTGACCCAAGTAGCATGGCTCAGGGTTCATGACACCTATACCCTTAACAATATTTCCCAAACTTTGTAAGCCTAGTAGTGTCTCATTCTATATTTGGAATCTAATTTCTCCACAAACCAGATCCCTATCTCCTTTTCTCTCTGATGTCAAATCACTCACATGACTTTGAAGGCCTACTGCAATGTGCTCTCATAAAAGGCCTATTCCAAACCAGGGAATGAATCATCCCAAATGATACTTTTACCGCGGCTTGTCAGGAGAGCTCATAACGCTGTTCTGTCCAAGGCATAGTCAAGATCTGGTCTTGGAGGATAGATCAATGACCAACTGCTAGCAGATACCACTGTGAAATGAAAGCATTAATAGCCTGTTTCTATGCCTTGGGCACTCTAAAATACCTACCAGAGAAAAATGCTTTCATCAGACAAAAAGGTACATCACACTGCATGCCAGTGAATTTGCTTTCTCATAACTGGAGGCATTCCTGGAGAGAGAGAGAACAATCTGTTTTTCATTTTCTAGAAAGTCATCAGTAGAAAATGATACGTCATCTACACTCAGTCAATTACCCCACCAGCTCACTTAATGAGTCAGGTAACTGGGATAACCATTATGTTGCATACATCATAGCATGTGGGTAACACACACCTGTGTACTCTGGGCAGCAAATATTCACCTTTATTACATACAAGTGGCATGTTGCATTATTTCTAAATTGATTGCTATGAATATTATTATTTTACTCTGGTAATGCTGGGGAAAAGCTACAATATGTGATTCCATTGTGGAATGGATTCTTTCAGAAAACCCACTTTCCCATTCTAAGTGGATCCTAAGTGGAATCCTAACTGTATCCTAAGTGGAAAAACTACTACACAATGGGAAGTGGCCATTCTATCCACCCATTACTACCACTACATACATTCAACAGAGGAAGAAATTTGATTCTTTTACTGTCATTACAGTTCTAGTTCATAAAGGAGAGACAGAGTAGCAACCTCCTCTGACAAGCCTGGCATACCAAGGTAGTTCTGCTTCAGGACCCCTGCCGTTTATTAAGATCTCCTAGAGAGGTGTATCTGCTCTTGCCCCCAGCTCATCTGGTGGTGACTCAGGGCTGGGCATTTTCTATAGTTGCCCTTAGGCTCTGGAAGGAACTCGCTATTGTTGTAAGACCTTCCCCATCAAGCAGGTTTTAAAAGAGCACTCAAGATGCATTTATTCCAGCAGGCCTTTGATCAGCTGTAAGCTGGTTTTTATTGTTGTTGCTACTGTTGTTTTTAAATTGTGGTTTTAAATTTCTAAGTGTTTTAATGTTTGGTTTTATCATTTATTTTGTAAACCACCACGAGACATTGGTATGAGGCGGTATATAAACGTAATAAACAAACAAACAAATATCACACAAGACTAGACAGTTCCTGCCAAACTCTGTGTCCAACTTGCTGAATTCTAATTTCAGTTAAAGCCTACTGCAAGTCGGTATAGAGCTAATTGTATCCTGAAAATATTTTGAATGGAGAACAATAGTGAGGTTTTGCTATGTGGACATGTAGTTAGAGGGCACACCCTCACCTCTTGCCTGTTGGCTCCCCGGAGGCATCTGGTGGGCCACTGTGTGAAACAGGGTGATGGACTAGATAGGCCTTGGGCCTGTTCCAGCAGGGCTGTTCTTATGTACCTTGAAGAAAGACAAGAATTCCATCCATGCGTTAGACAAGGTGTTGTTCTTGAGTAGCAGGAAGGAAAATTGTGTGGCTATCACCTATACAGTACTTTTTATTGTGAGAGTTTGTTTTTGTTCTGTTAAAACTCACACATCGACCTGGAAATCAACCTCAAGTGACGTCTTCTGACAAATAATCCTCAACATAAAGGGGTGGCAGACTAGTATAATGTATAAAGCTCCTCCTAGCTGAACCACCATTTCAAATTTATATAAAAGGTAAGCCTTAGAATGCTTAATACATCATGTATTTGTTCCCCACAGATGACTACATTTCGCTAAAGAAGTTTTCCATCCTAAATCTCAATGCCCTAAGAATTAGTCCTACCAGTCTATGGGATCATTGCACATTAATTATAGCAGCTGAAGCATTCAGTCTGAAATAATTTCCCAAATCTCCTTTAGATATATGCTGCTGGTCTAGCAGATTGCACAAGTCCCTCCCCAAAGAGATTATAATTCTGTTTTATATTGATTTATATATTTATAGATTATAGATTTATATCGCGTATGGCTGGAATCAAGGATGATTTACTTATCTGGGTATTAAACTTGGGATCCACTTTCCAGTGTTATGCAAATGTAAGTTTTACTCTGCTATATTTTAGTAGTTCTTGGAACTACTGAAAAGAATTTTATTCTAAATAATGTCCAGTGTCTTAGTGGAGACATTTTTGTCAATTTTTTTCTGAAGTTTTTTCTCCTTTCATATCACAATGGTAACAGCAATCATTCAAGAGTTGGTTTGGGATTTTAAAATAATTCACAAAAATTCCCTTTTCTGAGAATCTTTTAATGGAAACATAGAAGTTATTTTTAAATGGAATTCATTCCAGATCAATGCATTCAGCAGAAAAGGGGTTTGGACTACTCAGGCAGTAGAATGGACTGTACCACTTCAGATAGTGGGTGGTGGGGGGATGCAATTTTTTAATGTTCTCCCAATTTTGTTCAAATCCTTGGAAAAAAGAAAATCAGCACAGAAGGTGTAGGAACAAAGGAATATAGGAATCTGCCATACTGAGTCACACCATTAGTCCATCCAGCTCAGTCTACACTGATTGGCAGTGGCTCCCCAATATTTCATGCAAGTATCTTTCCCAGCCCTACCTGAAGACCCCAGAGATAGAACCTGGAACCTTCTGCACACAATGCAGATGCTCTCCCACTGAGCTACAGCCTCATCCCACCCCCTCACCCTCCTTTCCTTTTTCTTGTTCTCATTACAGGCAAAAGACTGTGGTATCTCCTTGCTCCCTCATGTGCTGGCTTTCTGTTTGCAGGGTTTTTACCCAGGGCAGCATTAAAAAAAATGGGAGCCTCCATCTGTAGTCTGAAGTCAGTTCTGCTACAATAGCATTTTACCACTTTGTCCCACTGCATGCGTAGACCTGGGCTTAAAAATCTGTGTCCTGGCTTTCAATTAATGGGTTACCCTGCCCTAAGTTATGGTTGTAAGCCATGCCTTCAGCAGCTATTGCTGTAAAGTTGGAACCCATCTTTGCCACTTCTGTGCCACTACTGCCTTTGCTATTGTAGGAAACCAACAAAACAAAATTATGCATGCTACTTCACGTGAAAAATAATCTAGACCTGATTAACCTCAACCATAACAATTCAGTCTAAGCAAGAATTTTTATTTTGGGAAATGTTTTGGCTGGAATTTCGGTGAATTTCCAGAAAATTTCTTTTCAGTCTCTCCCTTGCAGTACATTGCATAGTCAATGTCCACCTAGAATACATCCAAGACTTATATCTAATTATTTAAGAAATAGTGACTGATATACCATGCAGGGTAACGTGGGCAGTAGCACCACCCATGTCCCTGTGTGCATGTAAACTTTGCCAATGGTGTTGCAGAACAAGGCAGTTCTGCTCCATTGTAAAGTTGCACAAACGCAGTTGCATCATGTGACATCCATTATTTCCCATGGTGTCGTATACCGCAACTTTATGATGGAGCAGAACTACACTGTTCTTCAACACCATTAGCAGTGTTTACACACACACACATAGGGGCACAGGAGGTGCTGCAAGCACTCACATTACCTTGCACGGTATGTCAGCCTATATATCTCGATCTCGATCTCAATATAGATATATTGCACATCTTCACAACATCCCAAGGTGGCTCATGAAATCAAATCAGCAATTAAATCCTACAATAAAACCAATCTGTCAAATCAACAACTTGCCAAATCAATAATTCAAAGTGTTAGGGGCATTAGAAATCTGACTTCTACTCTAGGAGGTTATAAAGCAGCTAAGTGATGAAATAAGCAACATGGATAATTCCATAGCATAGCAACATGGGCATCCACAGGCATTTTTCTGGAAAGGGCAAAGTATATACATATAAATACATAGATAAAAGCATCTGCTTCTCCACAATGGGGGCAGGAGCAGGGACTGCCCCTTTGCCCCTTCTCCTGTGAATGCTCATGAGGTAGCCTGAGAATAGGGGGCAGGCTTTCACATACAAGGACAAATAATATGATTGGGGAAAAATCAAACCTATGAGCCAGAGAAGGCTATGAGGTCATTCACAAAATCAAAAATGGTGTTTTACCCGGGTTTGGGAGCTGTGTGTGCTCCCCATTTTTGGTTGTATGGAAGTTGTATGGAAGCAAGGTAGGAGGAAAACCTGGGTAGCTTTTCCTCCTACCTTGCTTCCACACAATCACTTCTACCACGTTTTCCTCTTACCTTGCTTCCATACAACTGAATATTGGGAGCACACACAGCTCCCAAACCCAAGTAGTGCTGGACATGGAGTTCCAGTGCATTGACCTTTTGCACCAACTCTCCTAATGACCACTAGGGGCATTGGGAGCAGAGGTGGCTAGTCAGGGTCTCCTTACCTGTCCCTGCTTGCCTCTGCTCTCTGACCCTGCTTTGACTCCTCAGGTACTTACTGTAGTGAGTGTCCTCTTCCTTTCCTCCTAGAGAGGAGATGGAAATATCCCTCTCTCTTCCTACCTATTAATTATGTAGCTGATAGTTAGGATAGGTCTTTCTTATCTCAAATGTACTTCACCAATAAATCAATTTAGTTAAGACTCTACAGTGAACTCCATGCGTGTTACTGAAATAGCTGCAATGACTAAACGCTGCACTCTGTAACTGGAGTGGTAGCTTCCTTGGTGCTTTGCTAAAGAATCACAAACCCCAACAAGCAGAACACCATTTTTGATTGTGTGAATGACATCATTCTATCTATCTATCTATCTATCTATCTATCTATCTATCTATCTATCTATCTATCTATCTAATGTTGTTCCTTAAAATTTGTAATGTACAGCAAAATTATGGCATTCCCAAGAAAGGGATAAAAACATGAAATTATCTCAGACATGAAAGATATGCATTAATAAATATAAGGAAATAACTATCTGGTCTCCCCATTCTTTTATAATGGCAGACTTGGTTATTAGATGAAAAGATATAAGAGTATGTGCCTGCTAAATCAATGGACTCTGACAGCTGCTTTTTAATATACATGATAAAACCTTGTTCATCCTTGATTGGGTTTACCTTTGCAAATCTATTAGTCAAGGGAGGAAAATTATTGTTTTATGGCATGCAGCCTAAGGGGATGTAGATTATCTCACTTAAGGTGACTTAGCAGAGCAATTCTCTGAAATAGCCACTTCCATCACATCAGGGATTCCAATTTGCCTAGGCCTTTTTATTCTAGTAGTGTGCTTAACAATGTGGTTATACAATCCCCACGTTTCAAAAGATCCAAAACACTAGGAGCAATTTACAGGTGAAGAGCCAAAGTGAAGAACAAGCCGTGTCAGTGGGTGGCCAGAGAACAGCTCTTCATGTATTCATGGATGATGTCTACTGTGTTAACATGCAATCACAGGGACTCAGAACAGGAAACTCGATTTATCCTTGCTTCCATTTCTCTACCTATTAACTGCTGTACTTACCCATGTTCCTAGAATACACATAGCGTGAGGGTAAAAATTAATTAGTTTTCATGAGGTGGTGGAGATTTTCACTGAGACTCAAAGGCTATTCTCAATAGACCTGCAAAATTTTATTAAACGAGCTCATAAGGCTGACTGTAAAAAGGCTGCAGAGGACTTAAAAGATTAATAATTCCAAGCCTTCTCACAGCTCTTGCTGAGAGATCCTTGTATTGTCACAGGAGCACCAGAGTTTCCCTCTGTTTATTGGAATTAAATTACTCCTTTCCCAAATGATAAATTTAAGCTGCTCCAAGCTCCAAGCCACACTAATTTATTTGTTCAGCCAGTGTGCTATTCATCTCCCTATTGAAGCTCCGGAATTAAAACTTGTCAGCTGCCATCAACACCTGACCTCCTCTTCCTGAGAAGTTCAGAATCTGGTCCACTGGGCCTCAGAAGTACACCTGCCAACAGCAACTTTTTCCCTTTGAGAGTTAATACCAAGTTTTCAGCAGGTAAATAATCACTCTTGGACCGCCAAGAAGAATATTATAGAGGTTCTGTGAGAAGATGGAATGTCATGTACAGAGAAAATTAAAATGGAATTGTTGGGTTAGCAGTGTTCCTTGAGGGAAACCAAAGATGTCAGAATTTTGCCAGTTTCAATAAAGACGTTGGAAGTAATTGTTTCATGGTATGTCCTTACACAGCCTGCCCACATGCTTTTTGAGAATAATGCATTGCCCCATAGTGGTAAGTCTCCCAAAAGTGCAGTCTCTGTTGGGAACCCTTGTCTTTGGGCAAACTGTACATCAGGCAGAAGATCTGTGATTGCTCTGTTTTCTTTGGGTTTTACTGAAATGCAGCTGCACGGGATTGCAAATTAGTATGAAGCACTGGCAGGAGAAGGTGGAAATCAAACACTCTTCATCTCCATAGACCATATCCAAATCTAGAAAGTTCCTGGACTACCCTTGTTTCAGTAGAACCATCAGACATGCTTCAGAAATTAGTCCATAGTGCAGGCTCACAGCATATGCTAGGCCAATGGGCCTTTGTGTGCTTGCTGTAATTATTATTATTATTATTATTATTATTATTATTATTATTATTATTAATTCGATTTTTATACCGCCCTTCCGAGCTGGCTAAGGGCAGTTTACAATTAAAAAACAGAAATCATTAAAAACAATTGAAACAGAAATACAAATATAAACACCAATTTAAAAACATCTTAAAAAACAATTAAACTATCAAAACAATTAAAACCCTGAAAACCAGGTTAACATTAAAACAATTAAAACTAATTAAAAACCCTGCAAGGCCAGGCCAAACAGATGGGTTTTAAGGGCTCTCTTGAAGGACAGTAAATAATTAAGATTACAAATTTCTGCTGGGAGTGCATTCCACAGCCCAGGAGCAGCTACAGAGAAGGCCCGCCTCTGAGTCGCCACCAAAAGAACTGGTGGTAACTGGAGACGGACCTCCCCAGATGACCTTAACGTGCGGTGGGGATTATGTAAAAGAAGGCGCTCTCTAAGCTTTAAAGGCAATAACCAGCACTTTGTATTTTGCCCGGAAACATATCAGCAGCCAGTGTAACTGTTTCAAAACAGGGATCATATGGTCTCTCCGGGTTGCCCCAGAGACCAATCTGGCTGCCACATTCTGAACTAACTGAAGTTTCCGGACTACGTAGAAAGGCAGCCCCACGCAGAGCGCATTTCAATAGTCGAGCCGAGAGGTTACCAGCTGATGTACCACTGTTTTGAGGTCATCCTCTTCGAGCAATGGGTGCAGCTGTTGAATCAGCTGAAGCTGTTAGAAAGCACTCCTGGCCATGGCCTCCGCCTGAGATACCAGGTGAGGCCTGGGTCCAGGAGTACTCCCAAGCTGCGCACCTGCTCCTTCTGGGGGAGTGTAACCCCATCCAGTACAGGAAGATCTAACTCACCCCTCAGATTCTGAGCCCCCACAATGAGCACTTCCGTCTTGCTTGGATTCAGCTTCAATTTGTTCTCCCTCATCCAGCCCATTACTGCCTGTAGGCAGGCATTAAGAGAATGAGTGCCATTTCCCTGAAGATGAAAAGGAGAAGTAGATTTGGGTGTCATCAGCATACTGATAACACCCAGCACCAAACCTCCTGATGACCTCACCCAGCGGTTTCATGTAGATGTTAAAAAGCATTGGTGACAGAATGGAGCTGTGAGGAACTCCATAAAACAGCTCCTGTTTTGAGGAGCAACTGTCACCAAGCTCCACCATCTGGGATCTGCCGGAGAGATAGGAACGGAACCACTGCTAAGCAGTCTCCCTATCCCCAACTCCCCCAGGCAATCCAGAAGGATACCATGGTCGATGGTATCGAATGCCGCTGAGAGATCCAGAAGAACCAGCAGAGTCACACTCCCTCTATCGATACCCCGGTAAAGGTCATCCGTCAGGCTGACCAAGACTGTCTCAACCGCATAGCCAGCTCTAAAGCCAGTTTGAAATGGGTCTAGATAATCAGTTTCCTCCCAGACTGCCTGGAGCTGGTCGGCCACCACCCTCTCAATCACCTTGCCCAACCAAGGGAGATTGGATTGCAAACTTCTTTGATTGCTCTCTCACTCACACCCAATTTTCACTCTGCCACATTTTTAATATACGGATAGAGTAAAAATGGGTGCCTTTTTGCCTGCTGGCAAATTCCTTCCTGCAAGTTCCTTCCTGAAACCATTACCTGAGCTACAGTGATGCAATGGAATCTAATATATTTAATTCTCCTGGGTGAGCCTTGGAATGTGCATCTCGGCACCCAGCTGATTGGCTGGGCGGAGGAGGAGCCTGATCGGCTGAGGCGCACCTAGGAGAATTTGTCATCACGGCAGGCCCGGCCACGGAGGTGAGGTGGCGGCGGGCCTGACCGTGGTGGTGAGGTGGTGAGCCCGGCCAGGGAGGCGAGGCAGTGGTGGCAGGCCCGGCAGTGGTGGGCCCGGCCGCAGTGGCAAGTCGCCGGGCTCGGCCATTGAGGTGAGGCAGAGGCGGCGGTGGGCCCGACTGTGGAGGCGAGGTGGTGGCGGGCCTGGCCGTGGAGCGGCACAGGCCAGCTGGAGACTGGGGCAGAAGGTCGGGGGGAAGAGGTAGCCGGCCCCAAAGAGTGCACAGATGCTCTGTGCGGGGTCGGCTAGTGTTCACTAATGTGCGTAGCTTGTGTGAGGGAAGTGCAAGTTAAATGCGATGGCGAAGAAATTTCATAGAAGGGAGACAAGGAACTGCTGCCCGCTGTTGGCACAAAGTGAGGGGAAAGACTGAGGACTGGAAACTGATTGAGAAGACGGCCTAAACGATAAGAAGGCCGAAACAGGAACTATACAGACAGACAAAGTAGTGAAATGAAAAACAGAAACATAAGGGAAGGATAAATGGACCATCTTATTTATGTATTTAATTTGTCTGTGTAACCTGCTTTGAGAACTTTGGTTGAAGAGCAGTATATAAATATTCATTTTCATCTTCTTCATCTTCATAAATGGTAGTGTGAGATGCCAGAGGAAACAAAGGCAAAGAAGACAAGGAGCTGAGGATGTCAATGAGAAAAGGGACCTGGGGGAAACCCTAGCAGAGATATCTACCAGAGAGATAACATGATGTTGGCAGCTAGAATAGTGGACAGCCAAGGAAATCAGGTGCAGGGAAGCTGAGTGAGAAAATGCCCAACTGTTGGGATAGTGGAAGAAAGAGGGCAGAGTAACAGTTTCAGAGTTCTAGAACCTATCCCTGTAGATCACAAACTGGAATGGAGAGGGATTAGAAGCAACCACGGACTCCAGAAGGCAAGAGGCAGAGCAGGCTAGGGCTCTCCTAAGTTGGCCAGGGGAGCTGAGTTTCCCAGCAATGATCATCAGGCAAAAAGACTGCTGTTGTAGTCAAGGCTAATTGGTAAAAGAGATGGAAAGGCACAGCCCATGTTCTAGGACCCAGCGACTGACTGCAGAGCTTTCTTTGCTATGTCTTGAGGGCAGAGCCTACCTGTGGAGGGAGCAGCTGAACTAATACGTGGAAAGAGAGTTAACTGAGGCCCAGAGTGGAGAGGCCAAGTCCTGAACAGTGAGCTTTCAGTTCAATGACATTCTATAATATGAATGAATGGTGTCTTTTCAGTACAGTTAGGATCCCTATTAAACAGAATAGAATAGAACATTGGTGCCATTTATTACCTGCCTTTGCCTTTTAAGACAGAGTAGGCATATAATTGTTTTAATTGCTGTATTGTGAATATTTTTTTATCTTTTTTTGTTTTGATTGTTGTACACCATTTTGAGTTGGAAAGGTGAGTTTTTTAAAATGTAGATGATTAAGTAGATAATCTAACTGCCCAATCCTTTGCATATTTGCTCAAAAGTCTTTCTGATTCCAGTGAGGTTTGCTCCAAGGTAGGTGTGCATAGCATCATCATTTATTTATTTGTTTGTTTGTTTGTTTCAATTCCATGTTTCAACAAAAGTCCTCTGAGTGGTTTACAACATGGCAAAATATGAGAAGAGAAAATGGTTCCCTGTTCCAAAAGGGTTTACAATGCAACATCTACTGGAAAGATGCAGTAATGGGCTGAAAAGCAACCATTGCTCTCCCCCAGCTAATTATAAGAGAGCCATTACTTAAAAAAATAATCATACCAAGAATTTCACATAATTTGATTCCATAATTCTATCAGTGCTCTATTATTTATACCTTGATCAGCTACCAGCTCTTAGATATCCTATTTATTCCCTTTTATATATGAATGTGATAAACTATAACTTTATGATTTGCCCATTAAATGAGCAGACATAAAAACGTACTTGAAAAATACTTGAAAAATTCATCACAGCCTGACTGCCTTGAGCCCCTGCTCACCTTAAAAAAACACTTCTGGGATCCCTGCACCTGAGCAAGGAAGGATGGAGGAGATGGAGGGGTGAAGGGGAAAATATCAAACAGAGCCTCTGGATAGATGGTGTAATAATGTTGGAGGAAACTGGGACAAAGGTGCAGGAAGGCTACTAAGGACAGCTTTGTAGTGCTTATACTTTGAATTTAGAGACAAGATACTGAGCTAGTGAAATGAGAGTTGTAAGTGAAGCCCAAGTCAGAGACTGAAATAAGCCAAGCCTATTGTGATCTGGGCCATCTTAAGTGGCACAGCTGGGAAATGCTTGACTAACAAGCAGAAGGCTGCCGGTTCGATATAGTTCCCACTGATACTATATCGGGCAGCAGTGATATAGGAAGATGCTGAAAGGCATCATCTCATACTGCACGGGATGAGGCAATGGTGAGCACCTCCTGTATTCTACCAAAGAAAGCTACAGGGCTCTGTGGGCGCCAGGAGTCAAAATTGACTTGATGGCACACTTTACCTTTTCTGTGATCTGGAATCTACTTTCTCTTTAAATGACTCTGAGGCTCATTAATACCTGTTGGTGTTTAATGAACAAAACAATTGTATCAGACTCAGTGGTTGAGGCAGCTTCAAGCCCAAAGAGGCCGGGCTGACATCAGGGGCTGGTTTGTTGGGATGGCATGATTGGGCAGCTATACAGGGCCCAGGGTTCTCAGAAAGGTCCACTGCGGATCCCTCTGTGTTACTGGACTTTCTCAGGCTCTACCCCGTGGGTGGGGTGGGTGGGGTGGGGGTGGGTGGGCCATAGATGGCGATATGCTGAGCACACCATGAAATCTAGAATTGGTTCTGGGCAAGGGGAGCACTGATTCCACATACTAGAGTGAAGCTACTAACTAAATCTTTATCAGGGTGTCTCTAGAACTTGGAAGAAGTTATTAAAAGATGTCAGTAAGCAATTCTGTTAATTTATATAGTTGCAAAGCAATGGGGAAAATAGCAAGCAAATGGTTTAAAAATGTAAGAATTTATATGCCAGTGACAAGTCAAGAAATACCTTGCTCCCAAGGTGTATGTGAATTTTTAAGTGGAGCTCATCAACATAAACTGTTTATTTACAGCCTTGACACTAAAGTGCACATCCACACAACTGCTGGATTATTTATAGGGTAGATAAAATGCCAGCATGTTAAATCTGGATATAGGATTTTCAGTTCTAAAAGTGGAACATAAATAAGAAACTAGGTCTTATATTTTAAGAGAGCTAGTATCATTCTTGTCCTTGAGGATAAAAACTCAAGAAAATGTGCTGTATGACATAGTTAAAAATCCATGTTTTTCCCCTTTATCTTGCATCATCTTTGTATCACTTTCATCTTTTTCCTCTTGGCAGCATAGCACAACCATCAACCACCTCAGATTCTCCAGATGGTGGACTGTCAAAGGGCCAAACTACATGTTACAGAGGAGATCTGTGCCAGGCTCCAATGTGGCCTGTAACAAGGATCCCCAGATGTTGTTGACTACAACTCCCAGCATCCACAACTGTAGTGGCCTTTGACTGGGGATTATGGGAGTTGTAGTCAACAACACCTAGAAATCCTTCCTACAAGGAACACTGCTTGGCTCTCCCAATATTTTTGTTTACTTCAAAGCAGCTCAACATTTGACTGGAGGAGTAGTGCTGGGGGAAGACGATTTATCTTTTCCCCCTCATAGCATTTCTCAATTGCTCCTTCCAAAGCTGCTGTAAGCTTTAATAAGGAAATAAAATACATGCCTCCATTTTGACCCTACAGGCTTTGGAGAAAGCCAATTTCAGTTGGGAAAACAGTATGCAGGGAAAAGTTAAATTCCTCCCCTGGCCCATGCCACCACTCTGATCAGATCTGTAGGTGGGCAGATGTTTTTAAGCAAAAGGAAATACGTCATGGGCAGGTTCTGGACAGGACAACCAGGGATCCAAGGACCAGCGATGTATGACATAGTCAAGAATGGGTTCGTTGTCAGGTTCTGGAACAGGCAGTCAAGAGGCTGGAACAAGGTGAGGATTTATTTGGCATCTTCTCCTATGGATGAGAAGTTCAGACTGAGGAGGCAAGGCCAGAGTAACCTTTATAGAGGGCCAACAGGGGCCTATTGGCTCCCCAGATCATGTGATTCTTCTTGGATGGTTGGCTGTGATTTGCCTTCCTGCAGGGGGGCACTGTGGAACAGCAAGGCTCAGATCAGACGGTTCTTTTCCCTGTGCGCTCTTTCAGGGGCACACTGGAAGGATGATTGGCTGGCATGAGGGACAAGGTCTTTTAAGTGGTGAATTGTCAACTCTTCCCACCTGTAGATGGGTTTGAAAACTGTTTTTATTCATTTAATATGTAACTTTGTGCTGTTTCATTGCTTTCATGTTGCCATGTAATGCAATCCTATGTATCTTTACTTATAAATATACACAGGATTGTCCAAAGCAAAGGTTCTGCTCATGTGCTGGTGTGCTGCTATTGGGGTAGGATTTCTCTCTCTCTCTCTCTCTCTCTCTCTCTCTCTCTCTCTCTCTCTCTCTCATTCTTGGGTTTGCAGGAGTTTACTGCAACTGGCACAATGTGAGTTGTTGGGAGAAAGTCCCACCTTCTTGAGTAACATGTGAGAATCACTGTCCAGTAGCAACAAATGAACCCAAAGAAGGGATGTCTATTAGGGATGTGCACGGACCTTTTTCGAAAGGCAGCCATTTCCGCTGGTTCGATGGCATCGGGGGTGCTGGTTTAAGAGCAGGGAGGGTGCACTTACCCCTCCCTCCTCTCTTCCCCCACCGGTGCTCCTTTATTCCGAATTTAATTGGGGCAGCAGAGTACCTCCCTGCCACCTCGTTGCCTGGATACAACCTGAAGTATCCTCTGCGCCTGTGCGCACTGGCACAGGCGCGTGCACATTGGTCACGCACATTGGGGGCACGCACATGATGATGTGATGCGTGCGTGCCTGTGCTGGCACACACAGGTGCAGTGGATACTTCCAGTTGTATCTGGACAACGGGAGCAACGGGGCAGCAGGGAGGTACTCTGCCACCCTGATTAACCAGAATAAAGGAACGCCGGCAGGAGAAGAGTGGAGGGAGGGGTAAGTGCACCCCTCACTCTTAAACCAGCATCCCTGATGCCACTGAACCGCCCCCTGACTGGTTGCATGAACATCCCTACTCCTCTGCAGTAGGATAGTAGCTGTATAGAGGAAAGGAGCCTTGTCAGTCTCAAGCTTTATTAAACTTTTGTACTTGAGCCTTTAAGGATTGCTTACAACATGGAAAAGTACCTAACCCCCACTTGAAGGCAAGAAACCTCTATAAGGAAGACCTCTACCTCTCCCCCACCAGTGTGCACAATTCTGGTTGAGGGACTGGGGGCAGGGAGGTGGTGTGGCTGTGGTCTATAAGAATAATATCTCCCTTACCAGGATCCCTGTTAGAGTGTCAGACCATATCGAATGTGTGTACTTACGTTTGGGGACCAGAGATAGACTGGGTCTTCTCTTGGTGTGCCGATCGCCCCGCTGCTCAACAGAGTCCCTAACTGAGCTGACGGACTTGGTCTCGGACTTGGTGTTGGAGTCCAGGCTTGTGGTGCTGGGGGACTTCAATGTTCATTTTGGGACCAATTTGTCTGGGGCGGCTTAGGAGTTCATAGCACCCATGACAACCATGGGCCTACCTCAAGGGATCTCGGGACCAACACACATTGCTGGTCACATGCTTGATTTGGTCCTTCACTCTTATCAGGGTAGTGTTCCATGGGTGGGGACGCCTGTGATTTCCCCATTGTCATGGACGGACCACCATCTGGTTAAGGCTGGACTCACAGTCGCATTCCACTTTCACAGGGGCGAGGGACCTATTTTTTTTAAATTTTATTTATTGTTACATTTATATACTGCTTTTCATTAAAAACAATCTCAAGGTGGTTTACAAAAGTTAAATAACATACAATTAAAATGACAATAAAAATAATTAAGCTAAAAATATAAAACCAATCTAATTTAAAATCTATAAAATACAAACATAAAAACTATACGCAAGTAAAACACATAGAAGCAGCAATAAAACAATCATGTAAAGGCCTGGATAAAAAGCCAAGATTTAACAAGCTTTCTAAAAACTGTGATGGAGTTATCAGGATGGTCCATCCAAGAAGGTTATTGGATCCCATAGTATTTCAAGAAGCCTTGGAGGGATTTAGTGTCAGCTCTGCTCGCAATCCTGTTGATGCCCTGGTGGAGAAGTGGAACAGCAAACTCACCAGGGAAATAGACATGATTGTTCCCAAGTGTCCCCTCCGACCCACTTCAAAACTGGCCACTTGGTATTTGGAAGAACTACCTGGGCTGAAGTGGCAAGGTAGACGACTGAAGCGCAGTTGGAGAAATACTCGGCTTGAATCCGACAGATTGCAACATAGAGTTTATTTGAAGACCTATGCTCAGGCGATACATGTGGCAAAGAAGCTATTCTTTTCTGCCCGTATTGCATCCACAAGTTCACGTTCAGCAGAGTTGTTCAGGGTTGTGAGAGGGCTAGTATGTGCCCCTCCTCCCTTGAATCAGAATCTGGAATGATCAATTACCCAATGCAGTGTGTCTAATGAATTCTTTGTGGGAAAAATCTCTCATATTCGGGCCGACTTAGATTCCGTCTCCACAATTACTTCAGTGTCTGATGTGGAGGTATCCAGTGACTCCTCTTTTGTGTTTAGGTTGGATCAGTTCCAGTTTGTGAATCCTGAGGATGTGGACAAGCTGATTGGAACAGTGTGGCCCATCACCTGTCCTCTTGACCCTTGTCCGACATGGCTTATACTATCTGGCAGGGGGGTTGTTGTAGAAGGCCTGGTAGAGATTATAACTACGTCTCTGAGAGAAGGTAGGATGCCTCCTAGTCTTAAGGAAGAAGCTTACCTTGGATCCCTCAGAGCTGAGTAACTACAGGCCTGTCTCCAATCTTCCATGGCTGGGCAAGGTAATTGAGAGAGTGGTGGCCTCCCAGCTCCAGACAGTCTTGGAGGAAACTGATTATCTAGACCCATTTCAAACTGGCTTCCAGGCTGGCTATGGAGTGGAGACTGCCTTGGTCGGCCTGATGGATAATCTCCAACTGGGAATTGAAAGAGGAAGTGTGACTCTGTTGGTCCTTTTGGACCTCTCAGTGGCTTTCGATACTATTGACCCAGTATCCTTCTGGAGGATCTGAGGGGGTTGGGAGAGGAAGGCACTGCTCTGCAGTGGTTCCGCTCCTACCTCTCAGGCAGGTTTCAGATGGTGTCCCTTGGAGACTGTTGTTCTTCAAAATCTGAACTTTTGTATGGTGTCCCTCAGGGCTCCGTATTGTCTCTGATGTTGTTTAACATCTACATGAAACCACTGGGAGAGATCATCAGGAGATTTGTTACAGGGTGTTATCAGTATGCTGATGACACCCAAATCTATTTCTCCATGTCAGCATTATCAGGAGAGGGTATAACCTCCCTAAATGCCTGCCTGGAGGCGGTAATGGGCTGGATGAGGGATAACAAACTGAGATTGAATCCAGATAAGATGGAGGTACTCATTGTGTGGGGTTGAAGCTCGAGAGAAAATTTTGATCTTTCTGTTCTCGATGGGGTCACACTTCCCCAGAAGGAACAGGTACACAATCTAGGGGTGCTTCTGGATCCAAGTCTCTCCCTGGTGTCCCAGGTTGAGGTGGTGGCCAGAGGTGCCTTCTATCAGCTTTGGCTGATACGCCAGCTGCGTCCATTTCTTGAGACAGACGACCGCAAAACAGTGGTACATCTGCTGGTAACCTCCAGAATGGATTACTGCATTGCGCTCTATGTGGGGCTGCTCATGTACGTAGTCCGGAAACTACCGTTGGTCCAGAAGGTGGCAGCCAGATTGGTCCCTGGGTCGTCTAGGAGACACCATATAACTCCTGTATTGAAGGAGTTACATAGGCTGCCAATATGTTTCCGGACAAAGTACAAGGTATTGGTCATAACCTAAAAAGCCTTAAACAGCTTGGGCCCTGGGTATTTAAGAGAACATCTTCTTTGTCATGAACCTCACTGCCCACTGAGATCATCAGGAGAGGTCCATCTACATTTGCCACCAGCTTGTCTGGTGGCTACTCAGGGACGGGCCATCTCTGTTGCTGCCCTGAGGCTTTGGAATGTGCTCCCTAGTGAAATAAGAGCCTCCCCATCTCTGACAACTTTTAAAAGGTCTTTAATGATGCACCTGTTCACCCAGGTTTTTAACTGATATTGTTTCTATTGTTTTAGTGTTGTTTTTAGAATATTGTTTCAAAAATTTTAAATTGTTGTGTTTTAAATTTTGTTTTGTTTTGTTTTCAACTAATGATTTACTTTTGTGTTTATCTTGTTGTAAACCGCCCAGAGGCGTGAGTTTTGGATGGTATAAAAATATGTTAAATAATAAAATAAATAATAAAATTCCTGTGTGTGTACCAGCGTGTACGACCTGCATTTCTCCAAATCTCTTTGGACATTTTGCACCCTGAGTTTAGCAGGATTTGGTTCATTGTTGGATCACTGGTAGCCTCAAGCCTGAGAAACTCTGCTCCACAAACCTCTCTGACTTACCCCCTTGCCTGCAACTTCCACCGCTGAGCCGCTCCTGAATTGGTTTGGTTTGAGTTTCACATTCACATTCCTGAATTGTAGCATTCCTAACAGTCCCGTATTATACAGGAAGTCCCATATCTGAGGCAAAAATATCTTGTCCCATACAGGACGCTGTTTTCCCCATACTATTTGCAGAGCTGGCAGCTCGCTCTCATTCCTCAATAGCAATAGCAATAGCAATAGCACTTACATTTATATACCGCTTTATAGCCAGAGCTCTCTAAGTGGTTTTACAATGATTTAGCATATTGCCCCCAACATTCTGGGTACTCATTTTACCGACCTCGGAAGGATGGAAGGCTGAGTCAACCTTGAGCCCCTGGTCAGGATTGAACTTGTAACCTTCTGGTTACAGGGTGGCAGTATTACCACTGCGCCACCAGGGGCTATACATTTGCATTGAGCCCACTGAAGTCTGGCTAGAGCCAATTTTATATTTTTGTGAACCGTCTAGAGCCTTTGGAGTCAGACAGTATATAAATAAAATAAAATAAAATAATATGAAAGAAACAACAAAGTTCACAAAAGAAGCCCCAATTGTCCTGCAAACTTGCAGGAGCAATTGACTGGGTATATTTACTTCTTGCAAGTTGCTAATCATTTACTTATCTAATGTAAATAGACGCACAGACTCACCACTTCTGGCACTTAAAGCAGCCTTTCAGTGAGGCTTTCAGTGACAGCCATGGCAAAATGTAGCAGGGATGGAGCATGTGTGAGTGTCTTGGCAATTTTCTTAATTTTTCACTTGACACTTGCTCCATATCATGTCTAAGTGGGAAGGTCTGTGTGAACAAAAAGCTTTGTGAAATCATCGGGCTTGTGGTGTTTTTTTGTTGTTTTACAAATGCATTGCTACTCAGGCTTCTGATTACCCCTGAGATGACCCCACCCTCAAGACCCACCCGCCCCCACCTGAGTCCCATATTCAGGCAATGGAATGTTGTCAACCCTACTGAATTTCTCAAAACCTTCAGTCATCTCCCGTTACACGGAAACTCTGACTAGGCACTTCAGCTATGCTTTTATGCTTTGTGGGGGAAATTAGCTCAATTGAGGTACGGTTGTAATAAAGCATTAATTTAAGCAAATTTGATGTACTAGAAATGAAGAGAGAGGTGCAATTCTGTTTTTAAAGCTTTATTAAAGTAAACTTCATTAAAGTAAACATAAATGATACGCATACTCCAGCAGTGCTTGGTATCAAGGGCTACGCCCATTTTGGAGACAAGTATCCCAGGTGCACAAACAATCAGGCACATGCAAATTATGACCTCTGCCTTAAACCAGAATATGTTTCATGTTCATAAAAACCAATCGTTTCAGCAATGTTATTGCGGGGTGACTGGCACACTGCTCATACATAAAAGCCAACCAGTCAGAAATCACACTCAATGTATTTCATCTAATTGGCCTCTAACTATGTCTACTCCCCCCCCCCACATGTAACAGTAGATTGCCAATTACCACATAGAGTCACGTCCTTATGACTCATCTATTGGAACACCTGTAGCTGCCGCATTCCCATTAATGCTGATCATAAGTGTCACAGTCATCAGATTTACAGTCTTCCAGGCTCAGCAGGCATCTCAGTTCTTCATTTGCACTTTGATGCTGATGGCTGTTATGTCAAGGAGCTTGATGAGTTTCATACCTGGCTGTCGGTGGTCCGCAGGTGGTTTCTTTCTAGTACGAAATAGCAACAAGCAACTCCTGCATTTTGAGACTCTTTAAGCTTTCTCGTGAAATTACAGTTGGCCTGTTGAATATAAAACATTGGAGAAGGCTTGCATTCTGTAAACGATGTGAATCTTTCAGTATTGTAGGACAAGCAGGAATTTGCTCAGTTTCACAACACAGCCAAGTGTATGTGTCCGCAGTGTTTTGGCCAACTTCTCTTGGCCAAGCTGTCTCTACTATGCTAGAATACATCCTGGCTCATCAACTCTGAGGGATTATTTCATGAATGTCTCTGCTGTCTCCACAATGAAAGCTTACTTTTCCATCAGGAGAACAGATTCATGTTTTTTATAATATGTGTACACGGCATCTCTATGGACAGTACCCAAGCCAGTTTACAACATCTATAAAATAATTAGACAAAATATGATTAAACACATGCTAAAATCAGCTGCCAGTATCATTTTAAAAATCAGAAGCAAACATGCCAAAGATGTTTGAAAATGTCTAGTTGAACCCAGAAACTTGAGGAGAAAAAATACTGCTGTTAGTTAAAACTTTCCCACTCAGATCCTCGAACCCCTCTCAAGTGATATAGCCCCTCATGGGTCAAGCACAATGGCCTTCTGACAGGCACTAGAAGTACAGTGTGCATGCATTACCTAGTAATGTGCCTTGAGCAGATAGCTGTTTGTGGTGTTAGGGGATGACTATTAAGTTAGCTAGTATATCTCACTTCTGTTGAACCTATTTCCGCTGTCTTGTGACAGGCTAGATAGAGAAATAATGGATACTGGGATGACTTTGTCCAACACTAGGGGTGTGTAAGCCGGCTCGGCTTGACAAGTTTGGGGTTGAACCGGGCCCGGTTCAAACTGAGCCAGCCTGGAACTCTACTGGTAAAAGGGAATCTGGTGAAAATTTACCAGTAAAGTGGCATGGGGGCTTGCCTCAGGGTAGACCGGGCAGGAGGGGAGTAAGTAATTACAGGTGCCACTGGTGGCTGTGGGGGTGGGGGGAGGGAGGCTCCCCACTCCACCCCTGCCAGCCTCCCCCAAAATAGGCAGGGCCAGTTGCGGCCTGGGTTGGGCTGCCTTCAGCCCAGTTTGGGCCTCTTCACATGTGTGGATGCCATTTTAGCAGCCTCTGTGCATGTGCGGAGAGCACTAAAATGCCCTCCACACATGCGCAGAGGCCCAAACTGGGCTGAAGAAGGGTGAAACCGGGTTGCCGCTGGCCCTGCCTATTCTGGGGAAAGCTGGCAGGGCAACAGCAGCACTTGTAAGTAGTTACTTACTCGCCTCCTTCCTGCTCTACCTTTAGGCAAGCCCCCTCCCCCTTTACTGGTAAAGAGAAATCCTCACAGGATTCCCCTTTATCATTAGAGTTCTGAGCCAGTTGAGATCAGGTATAGTTGTACCTGGCACAAAACTGAACTGGGCCAGGTCAGCTCGAATCTGGTTCGGATTTGAGATGAACTGGCAAAACCAGTTTTGTGCACATCCCTGTCCAACACTACCTGAGGGCTGAGGTCAGGGACCATTCGGTGTGAGGAATCTGGTTATCCTGAGTAGCAGTTCCCCTCCCTGAAACTTATCAGTGTGACAGTCCAGCTGACGGAATGCAGATATAAACAAGACAGAGGAATTTAAAAAGTCAACTGAAAGGAGAGGTTCTCTTATGCATGGTTTCTCTCTAAGTTTAAGAATATTTCCCCAGAGGGTCCCTTCTAGGTCTCTGCTCACTAACACTGCTTAGCAATCATCCAGTCTTTTTCTCTCCATGTCCATCTGACCATGCTTTATGTTTTCTTTAAGATATATCAAGATATTTATACTTTCTGACCTTATAATTGCCTTGCTGTATCAAGCCAATGTCCCATCTATAGTCTAGATGGATTCTAGACCAACACTTCAATAGAAAAAACCCTTGAAATTGTACAAGCAGCACATGATAGCAACAGCCTACTCCAAGTAATATTTTGCACTCCTGGGGGCGCATTATTATATATGATAAACTTTCCTGAAAGCTGTACACATTTAACCCAAGCAGAACCCTCCAAATTTTGCCTTGAATTTCACGTCAGGTGAAAAGTTTAAATTCTGAAATCTGAAATCTAGAAATTTGAAATCTAGAAATCTGAAATCTAGAAATTTCCCTCAAATTCTGTGAATGTTTTTAACCTCCTTTGTAATTCCTGTCCATGTTTTGTCTGAGCAGGATCCACCAAATTCATCCTGAATTTAGTCTGAGACAAAATTCAGTGGCAACTCTAATCTAGAATCTTCATGCAAAAAATGGAGTTTAGTGCCAACTTGGTTCCATTCCAATAGAAATGGAAGACACAACGTTTCTGTGTGGGGTAGAGTCTCCTCTCTTCTGTATATTTCTCTTTCTTGCATGCTGCATTCTTTCCTCACATTTGCTTCTTCATTCCGTTTGATTAGTTGACACACAACTTAACTTCTGAAATTGCAGTCACAACTACATAAGCATAAGGACGTTCTTCCATAATATAAGTAAACACCAATGGAACATTTTCCTGCCTGTGCCCTGGTCAAAAGTATTGCCAGAATCTGCAATGCAAGTGCAAGTGCTGGAAACCATGAAATGGATGGACTGCTGCCAGGCAGACTACCCATCACCCACATTTATCTAGAGATAAGCCACACTGAGTTCAATTTGACTGATAGTGTGCATAGAATTGGAGCCTTGGTTTTTCTTAAGGACTTGTGAGAGGCAGGTGGTCCTCTAAAGCTCCTTAGAAGCTTGATACACAACCGTTGCTTTTATACAATGGAACTAGTCTCCATACTTATGAAAATATATAACTGGAGACCTGCACCGAATCAGGTTTCCAAGACACATGTACATATGTGTATGACATCCCTCAGTTAAGAGCTTGCTGTGAGAAACACTGATGTTTTCTGCTGAAATTGTAATATGCAAAGCTACCCTTCTACAGAATCACACCACTGGTCTATCTAGCCATGTATTCTTAGACAGTAAGCCTGTGGACTGGGACTGGGGTTCCCCCCACTTTATTTTGTAAATATTTGTACAGTGTTTAGAAATGTGCTTAAATAAATAAAATAAAATAAAACTTCATTGACTGACAGTTGTTTTCCAGGGTCATTCTGAGCCCTGCTATCTGTGACCCTTTATCCAACGATACCAAGGACAAAATCTAGGACTTTATGCACACAGACCAAGTGATCTGCTAATGAGCTATGGTTCTCTCCCACCCTCTATTGGTGATTTCCTGTGGTAACAATGGGATCAGGTCCTAAGTGAATAAAACACTGTGTTTTATAGCCGCTCCCTTTTCCTTTCTGACTCCACTTCCACACTCTCTACAGGATCCCCACAGGGGCAATCTTCTAAACAACAAAACATAAAAGATACTGGATCTAAAACAACCCAAGCAAGTGAGCAAGTTGGAGGGCTTTTGGTTCCTCTGACCTGCCTGGACTTAACATCTGGCCCCCTCTAGGTTGCATTTCCATTTTCTCAGCCCGAACGAGGGGTTGCCTGCCAGCTTGCTGTGTCATCCAGCTAGCTGCCTTCCAGGATTGCCAGGACTGCCTGATTCGGAACATCTGTTGCTTGCTAGCTCAGCAGTGTCTCATGAGAGGAGGGGCTGCTGGATGCACATACATCTCTGTAAGGCAGCCCTGAGGCATGGCTGGCAGCCCGCCTGTAGGCGGCTGCGAAGGGGACCGGCCTTTGGGGCTGGGCTTTCAGGGCAGGACTGAGGGCTGGGGGGTTCATGATCAGCAGAGCTATCCCGGGTGGTGAGGAGTTTAATTTCTGCTCCTTCTGCTTCAAACTGGTTCCCGGAAGTGTTCTGCTGTAATGCTTTTAATGGGTTCTTTGCAGACAAAATCTCCTGTATTTGGGCCAACTTGGACTCCACTATTTCTGCAGGGTCTATGAAGAAGGTGTCCAGCAATCCCTCATGCAGTGTTAGATTGGATCAGCTACAATCTGTGACTCCTGAGGATGTGGACAAGCTGCTTGGGGTGGTTCGGCCTACCACTTGTTCTCTGGATCCTTGCCCAACTTGGTGGCTTCTATCTAGCAGGGAGATTGTTGGAGGTGGCCTAGTTAATAGGAGTGTGCCCAAACCGGTCCGGGGCCATGCAGGAGGCCTCCGGAACGGTTTGGACTTCGGCCGGTCCAGCGGTCCGGCGGGGGGGGGGAGTGTGGCTTTAAGGGTGGGGGGTAGTACTTACCCCTCTCGCCGCTCTTCCCCCTCCGGCGCTCGACTTTGCTGAAAAGTTTTTGGGGCGGCAGAGTTCCTCCCTGCCGCCCCTGCCCCCATCGTTGTCTGCAACAAGTAGAAGTTGGCGCTATGCATGTGCCCGTAGCGGCACACCTGCGCCAGCGGCAGCAATGGGCATGCACGCACCATGATGGGCACATGCGTAGCACCAACTTCTACTTGTTGCAGACAAAGATGGGGGCAAGGGCGGCAGGGAGGAACTCTGCCGCCCCAAAAACTTTTCAGCAAAGTCGAGCGCCAGAGGGGGAAGAGCAGCGGGAGGGGTAAGTACTACCCCCTCTACCCTTAGAGCCACACTCCCCCCAGTGCCAGACCGCAGCTCCGTGGTTCCGTGCACATCCCTACTAGTTAATATCATAAATATATAGCCGAGGGAAGGTAGGATGCCTCCATGTTTGAAGGAGGCAATGGTTAGACCTCTTCTTAAGAAGCCTTCCCTGGATCCCTTAGTGATGGATAGTTATAGGTTGGTCTCCAATCTCCTTTGGTTAGGCAAAGTGATTGAGAGGGTGGTGGCCAACCCGCTTTTAGAGGAAACTGATTATCTAGATCCATTTTAAACTGGCTTTATAGCTGGCTATGGGGTTGTGACAGCCTTGGTCAGCCTGATGGATGACCTCTACCAGGGAATCATTGGACGGAGTGTGACTCTGCTGGTTCTTTTGGATCTCTCGATGGCATTCAATACCATCGAACATGGTATCCTTCTGGATTGCCTGGGGGAGTTGAGGATAGGTGGCACTGCTTTGCAGTGGTTCCGCTTCTATCTCTTGGATAGATTCCAGATGGTGGAGCTTGGTGACAGTTGCTCCTCAAAACAGGAGCTGTTATATGGAGTCCCTCAGCGCTCCATTCTGTCACCAGTGCTTTTCAACATCTACATGAAAATGCTGGGTAATACCCAAATCTACTTCTCCTTTTCATCTGCATCATCAGGAAGTGGTGTTCATTCCCTAAACGCCTACCTACAAACAGTAATGGGCTGGACAAATTGAAACTGAATCCAAGCATGATGGAGGTGCTCATTGTAGGGGCTCAGAATCTGAGGGATGAGTTAGATCTCCCTGTGCTGGATGTGGTTACACTCTCCCGGAAGGAGCAGGTACGGAGCTTAGGAGTACTCCTGGACCCAGGCCTCACCCTGGTATCTCAGGTGGAGGCTATGGCCAGGAGTGTTTTCTATCAGCTTCAGCTGATTCAACAGCTGTGTCCATTCCTTGAAGAGGATGACCTCAAAATGGTGGTGCACCAGCTGGTAATCTCCAGACTTGACTACTGCAATATGCTCTACGTGTGGCTGCCTTTGTACATAGTTGGGAAACATCAGTTAGTTCAAAATGCGGCAGCCAGATTGGTCTCTGCGGCAACTCGGAGAGACCATATTATGCCTATTTTGAAACAGCTGCACTGGCTGCCGATATGTTTCCAGGCAAAATACAAAGTGCTAGTTATTACCTTTAAAGCCCTGAACGGCTTCGGACCAGGTTACCTCAGAGAGCACCTTCTTCTGCATGATCCCCACTGCACGTTAAGGTCATCTGAGGAGCTCTTTCTCCAGTTTCTACCGGAGCGTCTGGTGGCTACTCAGAAGCGGGCCTTCTCTGTAGCAGCTCCTGGACTGTAGAATGCACTCCCTGCAGAAATCTGTAATTTGAGTTCTTTATTGGCCTTCAGGGGAGCCCTTAAAGCCTATCTGTTTGGCCTGGCCTTCCAGGGTTTTTTAAATGCTGTAAATGGTTTTAATGTTTTAACCTGGTTTTTCTGGGTTTTTAAATTGTTCTGATTTTTTAATTGTTTTATGATTTTGTAATTGTTTAATTGTTGTTTTATGCTGTTTTATAGTTTTTGTTTTAACTGTTAATTGATTTTAATGGTTTTGTTCTAATTGTAAACCACCTTGAGCCATTTTGGAATGGTGGTATGAAAATTGAATTAAATAAACATACAAACACATTGTGCCGAGGTTTTCTTGAATCTCTGAGTTCTTACACAACTTGAGCTATTGAAATATGTTGAGTATCCTGTTTAGCATGGAATATGGGTTCTATGTGTTGTCAAAGCGAGCCACCCCACCCCGAGTCAAGAAACATATGGTTTGAGCCTCCCCCATGTCTAGCATTGCTAAGACAAAACAAAGATATATTTGCAGGCAGATCTCGTTCTTTGTATAGGCACAAGCAGTCTGGCTAGAAAAAGACAGTAATTTCTTCAGAAGGTGAAGGCAGTATGATATAGTGGGTCATGGTGTGCATACCCATCCCATATCTTTGTCCATAGGTTTTGCACATTTTTAAAGTGCCAGACCTGTTTGATCAAGAACATCAGCAAGACAAAAAAAAATTAGTGTGTGTATAGTGACCAGCCTCCCCTCCCTCTAAAGAGCTAACAGGGAGTGAACACTTGTCTTGACTGACAGGCTGGTGAACTCCAGGACAGCCAATTAGTACAGCAGGTGGGTGGGACCTAGAGAGCAGTTGCTGGGAATTCTGGGAACAAGAAGGGTGGTCTGTGCTTGAGAGAAGTACATGCAGAAAGGCGTAGAAAGGGGCATGGAGTTTTTGCTCCCTCAAGGTCAAAGCCAGCATGGAGGTTTTTCTCATGGAATAACTGCAGATCCTTGAGATACAGGATTGCAGGAAGCTTGATTCTCATCAGGTGTTGGGTGAGTTTTCGAGGAAAAGGGGATTCAGCATAGGGAACAGCCTGTTAGATTTTTGCATTAGAAACTTTTATTTCTCTGTGTGTTTGTGTGTGTGTGTGTGTGTGTGTGTGCGCCCGCGTGATCTGCATATCCCTGATACTGTTCTATTATAGTTTACCTGCAACATAATTAAAATAAGAAACACTAGCTTACACTCAACCCAACTAGGGCGTTGCAAAGGACTCTGTAAACATTTAAGCGTGCCTAAATGCAACCTGAAACTGAAGCCTAAGACAACCTATTTTTGTAACCTACTAACACCCCTGCTAACTGGGCAAAGAGGCACCTTTTACCGTGGTGATTCTCTTTATTTAGCAGGGGGAGAGTAACTGGCCCTATCCACCCCCAGCACAGTACTTCCAGTGACTGTTGCTGGTGTGTGTCCTATGTTTCTTTTTAGAATGTGAGCCCTTTGGGGACAGGGAGCCATCTTATTTGTTTTATTCTCTTTGTAAACCGCCCTGAGCCATTTTTGGAAGGGCGGTATAGAAATCAAATTAATAATAATAATAATAATAATAAGAAGAAGAAGAAGTATTTTTTAGTATATTTAAAACCTAAAAGCCTCAGACGGAAGCTGTCTGCAGTAACTAAATAACACTTTTGTTCTTTTCTTTTTACAGGCCTCTCAGAGTTGGTTTTTAACTCAAGAAAAAGGGAGGGCAGAAAGGGGATTTCTCTGCTGCAAAAGCATCCTCAAGTGCTCAGCAGCTATTGGTTTTCTCATCACGTGTAAGCCTACACATGGAAGGATTTTGTACTTATCCAATAGAAAAAACAGAGAGAGGTTTCCCTAGGATTCCACCCCAAGCCCAGGGAGGCTCAAGCTCTGTCGATAAGAGCAGTGGTGGTGGCAGCATTTTAATTCTACCGGAAATATAGATTAGTTTTATGAGAAGCCCAGCCAGGCCGCTTGCCAGGGATGAGTCAGCATTCCCCCCACCCATCCACATGAGCTGTTCTGAGACAAAGGCTTTAATTCTGCTGCAGTTTACCATAAACTTTGGGTATCTTAAAAGGGACTATCTCCAACCAACATTGGCTTATGATGTGCAAGATTTTGGTTACTGATCTATTACTTGTTTTTCAGGGCATCTTCAATCAACAAAGCAATCAAAAATTCAGTAACTGCAGAAATATATTTTATCTAGTACACAGATTTCAAGGCAGAAACATATTGGATGAGGAGGGTGATTCAGGGTCTTACACCTTTCCTATCTCCTGTTCATTCCCTGATCCACCCACATTAAAGATATAATCCTTTTGAGATTTACTTTACAAAACAATTTGTTCCTGTTTTAAAAATGCAATCAATATTTATTTGCTGTTAAGTAAGTCATACTCCAATTATATTCAATAAAATGTGTTATCCACAATCATATTTAGTTTCCTTAAAGGTTTACTAAACATTTCTCATTTTACTTAAAATCATTGACAATTATGGGAAAACAATTTATTTTAGACATCACTATGATTTAACATGAAAAATAGTCATCAGATTGTGCTTTACATCCATTAAAATCCTCAGTCCTGTCAACTACCTTCTACGAAAGTAAAAGTATAGGACATTTACAATACAATTGCCTAGTAGTAGTATCCATACATACTATTGCACATAAATAAGGGAGGAGTCCCAAAGGAAGTAGATCAGTGGTTAGCCGTTCATGGCAATGAATAGAAAGTCCCAATTTTAATACTTGACATGTGAATGAAAGAAGAAAAAACCCACCAAAATAGTAGGAAAGTTAATTGCAAGACACACACCAAGAAACCAGTTGATTGTGAGAAAGAAAATACAGAAATCTGTAAATTTATGAGAAAGATATTCTTACAAACTGTTTCAATGTACTCTTTCATTGGCAGTGGGTGTGTTATTTGAGTTAAATCTGAAACTAGCACAAGCCCACAGTCTAAAATCTCAGGGGCTCCTCATGATGAAACAACATAATCCCTTATTCCTGTAGATACTGATTGACTTTTGCCTCAGTTTGCCTTTACTTTCTCGTACATGGCCTTCTTACCTTGCCCTTTCTTTCTTTGGCCCTTTATATCTCCTCTGTTTAATTACTCTATTTCTTATCTATCCTAGTTTTCTAATTAGTAACCCCAAACCAGTTAACAAAGTAATTAAAACACTGACATATCAAACACTGTAACAAGAAAACAAAACAAGCAAATAATAGCAGCAATAAAACAGGTGATGAACAGATAGATATACTAACTGGACAAAACTAAACATTGGCAAAATCAGGTAAGAAAAATCAACTCCTTCTTGAAAATCCATGTTTTTACTTGATGACTGAAGACATACAGTGTTGGGCCTCCCTGGTGCTTTCCAGATTACATGCTACAACAGTGTCATTGTGTGGCTTCCGTACTGCCTATGTTTCTACATTTCAGACCCTGCACAGTCGGCAAGGTGCCATTCACATTTCCGATGCCTTATTTCAGGTTTTATCTTTGCGTTACAGTGCTACAACACTGCGGGGGGGAAGCGGTATTTTCCCATTGTAGGAGGTTTGCGCAAGCTAGAAAAGACTTCTCCCCCTGCTGGTAGCTTTGCACAACACCCTTTATTTATGGTTTCAATACATTCCTGACAAGCCAAAGTAAACTACCGCTGCTGTAGCGTGTAATCTAGAAAGCACCCCTGTGGAGAATATCCTGTAAAGATGGTGTCATTATTGAAAAGGCCCTGCTCCTAGAAGTCAGCTGCTGAATTTCAGTCAGCAGGTACATGGACCAGAACCTCAGATGTTAACTGGAGTGTACAACAAGGTACATAAGGGAGCAGGCAATCTTTAAGATAATGAAGTCCAAAGCTTTTTAGGGCTTGAAAGGTAAGAACCAACACCTGGAATAGAGCCTGGAAGTGAAAAGGCAGCCAGTGCAGGCCAAACAATCAAAGTAATATGCTTTTATCTGCCAGCAACCTATTGAAATTTTAGGATGCTTTTCATGACCTACCCACTATTTATTTATTTATTTATTTATTTAACACATAAAGAGAATATTAAACCTGGCAATTACTAGCACATGCATGCTATTATTCTCAAACTGAGCTAGGAAGATCACTAGTGATTGCTGGAGAGAGAAGGGGGGGGCGCTTTTAAAAGAATGACAAAATTCCATAGCACTTTTGCTTGCAGAGCAGTTATTAATGGGTGATACCTACATTATGTTTGAAATAGAAAATCATGGCAATTTCCAGAACAATCTTGTGGCTTATTTACAGACTGGAAGGTTCTCTAGCAGGTGTCTGAGTTAGGCAGCTCTACATCATTTGGCAGAGTGAGATTATTGTTCAAGCAGTGACTCCGCAGCTCATGGTTACTATTATAGATAAAATGTATATGATCAGAACTGAAGTCTTAACATAGTCCATGTTCCTCTTAAAATGTTAAAATTAAAACATCTGAACAAAACAGGGAGTTCAGAAATCTGCCTGGGGGTATACATGTTATCTCCTTCCCTCTGTATAAAAGGTCGTCTAAGATCATCAGCATGTTGGGACTGGAGCTTGGAGCACAGTTCCGTCTTGAGTTCCAACGGTGCTCATGGAATTTCGACAAGGAGTCTTATTGTGAATCCCCATAAATCAGAGGAAAATTTAGGAAGCCAGTTACTTTACAATACTGGAAAGCCAATGAAGTGGCAAGATGCAAACAGAAGCATCACTTAGTGACAGAATAATCTGCATTCACAGCTGTGTTCCAGCACTAATCAAAATTAAGTCCTGTCAGAATCAAGGAGGCACAGTTAAAGAGGGGAGACAGAGCAGGTGCATGTAGCAAAACCAGTTATTTGAAAGCTCCACTAAAATGCATACAATTTAAATACATTTTAGTTGATTCAATGGCCACTTTCACCTCTGAACCCTAAACCTTAAAATCCTAAATCCAACAAATGTTTTGTCTGGCAGATGTCACATCTTTCTACCAAAATAAGTTGGACTCCATGGTCAAATTTAGTTGGCCAGTTGCCTTGCATTTGGATGCAAGTCAATACAGTACCTTTTTGTTCAGGGACAATTATGTCCCCATGATCAAAAATGTGGGGCACCTTGTGAAGTTAAAAAAAAGTCCCTGGAGGTGCTGTTAGGATGTTCAAGTGACAGATGTGCAATGATCAGCTCTTAGCCCAATGACAGCAGTTCTGTGATGGCAACCAGTCTCTCATACTATTGCTGTGACTCTACAATGAAGGTTTTTGTATGAATTAGGGTTGATTCTTACATTACAGCCATTTGTAGCAGCAGCGCCATGTGACGTCTGCAGCATGCAAGAGCTACTCGTGTGGATTGCCCCCATTATGTGGAGAGTTTGCTCCAGCCACTGCCAAGAATGCTATGAAATGTCTTTGTGGGATGGAGTAAAGTACTTGGTAAACAACATACTAGTCATGTGGAGTTGAGGCACTTCCAGCATCTGCAATGGCAGCCATAACGAACGAGCCAGTTCTTAATCAGAAGTTCCAAGTTTATTTAGAAGTGAGTCCCAATGTGATGAATAGAGCTTATTGCTAGCTAAATATGCATAGGAAGGCCAAAACACACTAATGCCATACTGTGCAACATTCCGTCCGCCTTGTGACAGAATGTGTGCACAATTGCACAAGAGTCCTCTTGCCTAAAAGTGGAAACTTGCACAAATGTCATTGCCTGATCTATTTGCCAATATTTCCCGTGGCCATTGACCACACAACTACATTTGTCCAGGTTCCTGCATTTGTGCAAGTGTGCTCTTGCACAACTGTACGTAGACTGCATTACAAGGCAGATGAAACGTTGTGCAGTATATCTGCCACTTATCTGAGATCACAGTCTTTTTAGTTCAATGGGATTTATTTCTGAGTAAAAATGCAACACATTGCTCTATTAATCTACTATAGGAGCTTCTTGAACAAAACAGAAATTGTCTGAGTTCAGATCTGTATCTAAAAGTCACACAATCATCCCAATTGAAGGCCCACTGTGTATAATTACATATATTTCATTAGAGAGGTCCTTATTCTAGACAGGTGCCAGGCTATGACAATCAAATACTGGAGAAAAATTAGTTCAAATCAACAGTCCTCTTCAGATGTGTGTGTGTGTGGGGGGGGACGACGACACCGTAGTAGCATACAGTGTCCCAAGAGCACACCTATGAGTCCTGTCCCAGAGCTGACTTGCTCAGAAGCCTCACCCCTACAATGCAATTGTCTGTCTTTAGAGACAAATGCTATAACCATGAACAGATTCCCCTCCCCCCCATGATCATCAGGCTGAGGTGCCTTTAATTACAGGCAGCATCTGTCCACAGTTCTATCTGTCTATCTATCTATCTATCTATCTATCCATCTATCATATTTGTATACCACCCAAAACGCAAGTCTCTGGGCAGTTAACAACAAAACAATAAAAACAAAAATTAAAAAGGTTAAAACATTACAACAATTTAAAACTTAAAACAACATTAAAACTACTAAAAACCATCAAACTATTAAAATAGTATCTAATTAAAAGCCTGGGTAACAAATGGTCTTGACTGCCTTTTAACAAGTTGTAAGAGCTGGGGAGGCTCTTATTTCAGCAGGAAGCATGTTCCAAAGCACTGGGGCAGCAATGAAGAAGGCACGTCTCCGAGTAGCCACCAGACGAGCTGGTGGCAACTGCAGATGAACCTCTCCTGATGATCTCAATGGGCAGTGTGGTTCATAGCAAAGAAGATGTTCTCTTAAATACCCAGAGCCCAAGCTATTTAGGGCTTTATAGGCTATAATCAAGAACTTGAATTTTGCCTGGAAACTTATCAGCAACCAGTGTAGATTTTTAAAGATAGGAGTGATATGGTCTCTCTGAGATGACCCAGAGACCAACCTGGCTGCTGCATTCCGGAACAACTGCAGTCTTTGGACTACATACAAAGGCAGTCCCACATAGAGCATGTTGCAGTAGTCAAGTCTGGAGGTGACCAGAAAATGTACTACTGGTCATTTATCTCAAGAAACAGGCACAGATGGTATATCAGCCGAAGTTGATAAAAGGCACCTCTGGCCACTGCCTCAACCTGGGACACCAGGGAGAGGTTTGTGTCCAGAAGCACCCTCAGACTGTGTACTTGTTCCTTCTAGGGAGGTGTGACCCTATCCAGAACAGGCAGATCAAAATCATCTTCTGAGTTCCAACTCTGCACAATAAGTACCTCCATCTTATCTGGATACAGTCTAAGTTTGTTATCTCTTATCCAGCCCATCACCACCTCCAAGCAGACATTTAGGAAGGTTATGCAAAGCAGTGCCTCTCACCCCCAACCCCCTTAGATGCTCCAGAAAAATATTATGGTCAATAGTATTGAAATCTGACAAGAGGCCCAAAAGGACGAACAGAGTCACACTTCCTTTGTCAATTCCCAACTGGAAATCATCCATCAGGCTGACCCAAGCAGTCTCCACCCCCCTAGCCAACCCCAAAGCCAGTCTGAAACCGGTCTAGATAATCAATTTCCTCCAAGACTGCCTGGAGTTGGGAGGACACCACCCTCTCAATTACCTTGCCCAGCTACGGAAGATTGTAGATAGGCCTATAGTTGCTTAATTCTGAGGGATCCAATGCAGGCTTCTTCAAAAGAGGTCTAATAATTGCCTCAAGGCAAGGAGGCATCCTTCCCTCCCTCAGAGAAGCATTTATTATCTCTACTAGGTCTTCTACAACAACCTCCCTGCCAGATAGTATAAACCATGTTGGGCAAGGGTTAAGAGGACAGGTGGTAGGCCACACCATTCCAAGCAGCTTGTCCACATCCTCATGAGTCACAAACTGGAACTGATCCAGCCTGACCACATAAGAGGAGTTGGTGGACACCTCCGTTTCCGATACTGCAGTAATTGTGGGGTCTAAATCCAAATTGACCCGAATACAAGAGATTTTATCCACAAAAAACTCATTTAACACATCACAGCAGTTAATAGATGGTTCCAAATTCTGATTCAAGGGAGGAGGGGCGCTTACTAGCCCTCTCACAACCCTGTTTTTATAGTGTTTGTCTCTAGAGGAAGTTTTTCACACTGGGCTTTTAAAGCCCTTTAGCTCCCATCTCCTCTGGAATGGAGGGTGTGCGTTCACATATTGGACAGATTTACCCCAATGTGCTTGTGAGCTATCAGGGAACACTTCACACACAATTCAGGTTTTTCACTGCATGTTAGAGTGCAGCCCAATTTATATCCAGGGTTTTTAAAAAAACCACTTTTTGCATTGAGTTTTCGGGATAATGTTGAATTTGCAATAAAACCTCACAGAAAATTCGTGGTAAAGCCTGCTGTGTGGAGAACTCCCATGCTAATCCTGTAACTGTGGACAACAGACAAGTGGGGCGTCTGAGCACATCAGTGTGGGGATGGGGCTTCAGAGTGTGCTTGCAAGATGCTGTGCAAGATGCTATACTTTCTAATGTCTGAAAAGGGCTAATGCATACTGCATATGAATGAAGAGTACGCTTATAAGGAGAAGACTCCTGAGATAAAGCCATGAGGCTAGATTAAAGATGAAAGGGGCTAGGTTAGATTAGAGATGATATAACAAGCCTTGGATGGCCCTCCATTTTTAATCAAGGTGCATTAGAATTGTTTGCAGTTTCTCTTGTAAGGAAAAGGAATGGGCCTCTATATCTTTAATATACATTATATAGTAGTTCTACCTAATGCACATCCAGGTAAGGCAAGACTACTTTGTCTTTCCTGAAATTAATTCCTCGGGCCCTCCTCCCTAACGGATGACCTCGTGCCATTAAGCACATATGAGCCTATGATACTGCTAAATGATGTCAACTTTATTATAAAACTGGACTTTTTTGGAGGAGGTTGGAAAGTTCTGCCCCCAAGACTAGTGTCGTGAAGAACAAAGTGCCCCCACAGACACAGAAGCTGGCCACTCCTGGATTAGGCTAACTATATAATAATAATAATAATAATAATAATAATAATAATAATAATAATAATAATAATTCGATTTCTATACCGCCCTTCCAAAAATGGCTTATTACATAGAGAAATAATAAATAAATAAGATGGATCCCTGGCCCCAAAGGGCTCACAATCTAAAAGAAACATAAGATACACACCAGCAACAGTCACTGGAAGTACTGTGCTGGGGGTGGACAGGGCCAGTTACTCTCCCTCTGCTAAATAAAGAGAATCACCATGGTAAAAGGTGCCTCTTTGCCAAGTTAGCAGTGTGAAGGATATTGTATTTATTTTTCTGTGTGTTTTTCTTATGCTGTTTCCTCCATATATCAGTGGCTGGCATGATGAGGAAAATTACTCAAAATAGTCGCATCTCAATGGGATGATAGTAATTTCCCTTGTTATGCCAGCCAGTATCTTTATTTCAGCTTGTTAGTCATAGGACTAGACCATTACAAAATCAAAAATATAATATTGCTAGTTAAAAAAAAAGGGTAACAATATTCATCCAGATATAAAAACCATTCAAAATAGCAACTCAGAGAGGAACCAAAAGGAAAATTTTAAGTATTTATCTAAGCAAAATTATCAGCTTGGAACTTGTGATGTGCTTAATTTAAATAATACCAGCAAGACATTTTGTTAGCTTTAATGTCATGGCCTCGTTTCTGCCTAAAATCTCTATCGAATGGGCAGAACTGCAGAACATGGGCATGAGACTGAACCCTGTTTGCCAAGAAGGGGGAATCAGACTCGATAAATTTGTCTGTGGAAATAAATGAGTGGCCACCAATCTAGATTAGCCTTAAAAAATTGGCAGGGATATAGTCAGGAACAGGAGCCTTAGCGGGATTTCAGTTGCTGGGAAAGCTATTAACTTCCATAGGAGTAATCAGGTTCCAGCCAAACAGTTTTCTGGGCTAAATGAGAGAGTGAGATATTTACACTATCTATTTTAAGAACCGTTAGAACAAAACAGAACAGAAACTCGCATCTTTTCTATTTCTCTGTCCTGAGCTTTTAGGTTAGAACAAGTACAATGCAAAAACAATTATACTGCATAGAGCTTCACCTGGATCATTTTAGATATGCAGGGCTCTTATTTACTTTTAGAGGATTATTTCCTTAATACTACTTACTACTTATTTACTTATTTTTATTTACTTACAGTCTAGGCCAGCTCAAATATCCACAAAAGTCAGGGCTGTTTGGTTTTGGCCTTTCCATAAAAGAATTATACAATGAGATTTTGAGAAGGAGTTTTACATTATCATCACTACTCGAAGTCCCATGAGGAGCAGCAGACTGTACAACGCTTGATGCAGAAAAATGTGCATTTGCACACAAACACATATATTAGAGTAAATTGGCAGCTTTAGAGAAAACCTAGACTACGAGGGGTATTGATTCATTCGCTGCCAAATATAACTTGCTAAGAATGCAAGTCTCAAGTAGCTGGGGTGGAGAGCTTTCTGCTCAGTGGGGACCTCCAGCCAATTATTCCTGAAAACATGATGTTCTGTACTGGGAAAACTGCATACAGAATAAGCAGCACACAGTTCCAACAAGAGAGCAAGATTTCTTTAGCACTACCCTATAGCAGAAACATATAGGTCTTGAGTATCAAAATAACTTGCAAAGATCCAGACTTTCAATATTACTTAAAATTAAACCTGATACTTTTTGTATAAACTGTCATCATTAGCTAATTTTTGGTCTCATTTAAAACGTCACTAAAAACCAGTGTTAAAATTGAAACCGAAACCTTGGAGAAGCAAGCTAGGAATGTGGCTCTCTGTTTATGGTTAAGCCCCTCACCCCCACCCCCCAGCCCCATCCCAATTATGTGACACATCAGAAACTATCAACAAAATTCTCACTGAAAACATGAAAGGGCTCAGAGAAGCTCGTTTGTGGCTTTTAAAAAGTGATCTGGTAAATAATAATTAGATTGCAAAAGTGTTTTTAATGAGTTCTTGCCTAAGGCTTACAGTGCTAAATTAACGAAGCTGTTTTGTTAATGAAATAAGTAAACGTTTCATGTTATGAATTAAGTAGTGCCTTTTGATAATTTTTAAATTAAGCTTCTTCTTTTTTCTCTTTTCCCAGTTCATGGAATTGGGAATACCTCTACCTGAGTCATGATGAAGTCTCATGATTTAGATGAAATCTGCCTAATTCATAACCTTCTAATCTGCCTAATTCATAACCAAGGAACTCCCTTGTCTAATTAATGAAATAAGCAAAACTTCTACCAGGTCCAGGAAACCAGATGAGTGAAGCAAAATGTCAGTTTGAATCATTAACTTGCTGGATTAATTAAACAAAGGTTGTAAAGAATGTAGAAATGGCATCAAAATAGAAAAGCTTCATGAATTAGAGACAAAGGTGCAAAACTGACAGGGCCCTTTTGTTCCGCAACGCAGGCTCTGCCTGCAAACCCGCCATGGACTGAGATTTGGTTGGTGGGGTTTCCATTCTGGCCCCTTGGCTTTGGAATGCTCCTTCACCCAGGGTTTGAAAAAATCATAATCTGAAAACTCACCTTTTTAGAGAGTCTTTTTATAGTGTTGTATCTGCAGCTAAATCTGGTGGGTTTTTCATTTTTAATTTAACTTTAAACTTTCAACTTTTTAAATTGGTCTTAACTGGCTTCTGTTTTTAGTTATTTTACTTATTAATATTAATATTAAATATTAATGCTCTATTATGTAATTATATTTTATCATGATGACTGTGTTTTCACCATTTTTGTGAGCCACCTCGAACAGTATTGCACTGGAGGGGTGGGATATAAATATTTTAAATAAAATAAAATGAATAAATGATATAGGAGATCCATGATTAGGATTTCCTATAGATTTTAAGAAATAGTCCCCTACATTGTTAGTCTCTGAACCCTAGAACAAAAGAATTATACTGGTTATTATTTTGTTTGTCTAAAATAAAAACAAATCACAAATAAAAATGTTTTTAACTGAAATAGCAGCTATGAGGGGCAGAAAGGGGAAGCAGATGGAGACTGAAGTACTGGGAGATCCAGGGGATGGAGCCACTCTGGGAAGGTTCCAAGAAGGGTTGTGCATTTTGGTATTTTTTCTGTTTTGTTTATGGCCCAAATCCAAAACACCCCAATTTTATAGCAATAGTATAGCAATAGCACTTACATTTATATACCGCTTTATAGCCGGAGCTCTCTAAGCGGTTTACAATGATTTAGCATATTGCCCCCAACATTCTGGGTACTCATTTTACCGACCTCGGAAGGATGGAAGGCTGAGTCAACCTTGAGCCCCTGGTCAGGATCGTACTTGTAACCTTCTGGTTACAGGGCGGCAGTTTTACCACTGCACCACCATTTTGTTCTTTGTTCGAAATCAGCCAATCCAAAACAACCCAATTTTGTTCTTTGTTCGATATTGCAAAATGTGAATCCGAAACATTTTGGATTTTAAAAAACAGCCCTGGGGCAAAGCTAGTGGGTGGGAGTGGGAGTGCCCAAGGGTGGAAGCTACCACCCAAATTTCAGAGGAATTGGGCAAAGGGCTGATTTTTGGTGAATTTTTGAAGTTTAAGTTTTCCCCATAGGGAATAATGAAGGTTTCAGCAACAGTATAGCTTCATATTGGGGGAAAGGGGGTGGCCCAGAGCAGAGTAGGGTTGGTGGTAGTGCCCAGTGGGGGCAAGGAAGCTGCCAGAATTATTTCAAAGGAATTAGGGAGAGGACTGATTTTTAAAGATTTAATGCAGTTTATGCATCTTTAAGGTTCTTCCCCATAGGGAATGATGGAGGTTTCAGCAGCCCCATAACTACACTTGGGGGGCAGTGGGGGGCCCAGAGCGAGTGAAGGTGTAGAGCACATAGGGTGCCAACCACCTCCATGGGTTGCTAACCCATGGGGTACTGGGTTCTCTTATTTCTGAGATGTTTTGAGTGTAGATTATCTGGTAGCATATGAGAGTGGATTCATGGTTTTTTGTTGAAATTCTCATATGCTACCAGAGAATCTACAGGCTGGGCTCAGGCTGGCAACAAGGCAGGCATAGGCAATGGCATGGCAGCTCTCAAGGGGGTGAAAAAAATTCTTCTGGAACAAAAAAGCAATGCAGCAGAAAATTCCATTCCCAGGCTGGCATGCAGTAGCCATAGCAGGCTGGGTTCAGGCTGGCAACAAGGCAGGCAGGCATAGGCAATGGTATGGCATCATCATGGCAACTTGAGGCATGCCATGCAATGGAAACTAGTTCTCTCTCTCTCTCTCTTCAATGAGGCGGAAAGGCAGAATGGCGAATGAGTAACTAACTTGTTGAATGAACTGAAAACCCCTCCTTGAACCCCCCCCATCCTTGCCCCTTTTTCGACCCTTCCCCTGGCCAATGTGGGGTCAGTAAAGAGTGGCAAGAGGAAAAAGAGCCATTGGGGAACAAAGAGGGAATCGTCAGGCTGGAAGGGCGGGAAATTCAAAGAGATGTCAAACACAAAATGGAGACTGACTCAGAGATCACCGCAAAATGGAGGTCTGAAACAACAAAACATTTTGTAGCCGAAACAGGGACATTTTGTTTTGTGTACAAAACTTTCAGATTTGGAAGAAACCCGAATTGTGTGTGAACTGCTCACTGATAACTCGCAGAGACTTTGGGGTAAATCTGGCCGATATGTGAATTCCTGAGCAGATGAGAGTTAAAGGGCTTTAAAAGCCCTGTGTGAAAAACTTCCTGGTGATAAACAGCAAATCACATTAGCTCTGCCTGTTAAGTAGCTAGCAATGTGATTTACTCTTATTTATGCTTATTTACGCTTATATGCACTTATATGTGCTTTATATACTTTTGTGCCACTTAGACCACTTCCACAGTAAAGCACCAAGTCTGGGAAACCTCCAGGTGGGATCATTTATTTAGAGTGGGAATTGGTAGAGAAATACTAGTGTAATATCTCATTATTTCTTGATATCTGTGCCTGCTTCCCCAGTCACTCTGGGCATCTGTTCCCTTACACCCCTTTTCTTACCAGCTACCTTTCCTATATTCTTTCCATTTCCTGTTCCTCTCCTAATCCTCTTCTTTGCTACTGCAAATGGTGCTTATGAAGCAGATGAAAAGAGTTGGACCTCTTTTTCGAAAAATACAGCTTATAACCCAAACTCTTATCTGTCCTACATACAAGTAGATGAGAATTATTAGGATTTCACACAAAAATGTTTAAAGTTAGCCTAAAAATGCATCAACATTTCAACAATGAGGACTGGCTCATCTCAAAACCCAGGCAGGCTACCAGGAGGATTTGCTTATTCTGTTGCTTTGCTTTCCATCTGATTAGCAAACATATGGGAAAACCCATTCAAACAAAATTCCAAGTGTGGTTTAAAGAAAATTAAATTACGATGAAATTATAGTTTCAAAAACAATATAATGCCAAAAGACTTTTCCAAAGCAATGAAAACTAAAACCAACCAACCAACCACATTACTATGATTTCTTAAGTGATACAATAAAAATTAATCTAACTTCAAATTTGGCAAATTTCAAACATCTAAAGGCACTGAATTAAAAAGAAGAAGATTCTAAACTCTCTCATTTTAAAAGCATTTAAATTACAGCGATTGCACATAAATTTTGGTAGTAGAATTTAATCTTTGAAATAAATGTTTAGGTTTTATCACCTTTTTTCCCAGTTTTGCCATCCAGTTTTTTATGTTTCAAATATTTCTGTGCTATAGAATTCCATAATTATCCATTGTGAGAGGGTAAGATACTGAGGGACATAAAGATCCATGCCCTAGCACTGTAACCTTTTATGAATTGCCCAGGGCCGGATTATGGCATATACTGAGGTCCTAGCTATGTGGACCTTAAAAGGCCCCACAGCACCCCCCCCGCCCTCCGCAAAAGATATTATTCTAATAGAGGGACAATGAAAACAGAAATAATAAAGCTTTATGTTTACATATATACTTGGCAAAGATCAAAACTGATCTCTGGAACACAGAATCTGAGTATCTGAGAATTTTGGATCCAGGATCAGACATTTGAAAAACTAAGCTGTAGTCTAATGAAATTTTGATACAATTTACAGTTATTTCTGCACAGATTTATAAACTCAAGAGGATAAATAATTGTGTAGCCAGATATGATTGTCTCATCAGAATAATGTCTGTTCTAGAGTCTTTTTCCCTTTCTCCTTTATTTTTCAGCCAATTATGTAAAAGTTGAGATTATTTGTTAATTCAGAGGCCTCTCCTTTATTTTTCAGCCAGTTATGTAAAAGTTGAGATTATTTGTTAATTCAGAAGCCTCTCATGTGAGTTCCTAAGCTATAGATTCCTTAACTTGTGCCTAAATCCAGTACTGGACTTGCCTGCATTATGGCATACATGCTTTCAACAGCTTCTATGGAAGGGAACGATGTGTCACAGAAGCTTCATGAAAAGCATTTTTATACCAATTTATTATCCTATCCTCTGAATTAATCTTTTATTATCTCCAACTATGGAATCACCTCAAGATTAGCAAGACAACCAAGCCTGTTGCCCTGAGTTCTGTGCTTTCAAAATCTCCATGCTGCCTATAGGACTTTTTAAAAAGTAGGCTAGTTATTTTGTTAGTCTGTGTGGCTGAATTTGACAAAGTGCATGAACAGGATTAAGGCTAACTGCAAACTCCATTTCTCCAATAACACTAGCCCCTTATTAGGGCACGCCAAATGCAATTAGACTTTTGAATTCTTCCCTTACATAGGATACTGCCTGTAAATAATGGAAGGGCAGCACATTTTTCTCTGTTACATTCACCACAAACATACATAGTACGACTTACAAATGACAACATGATCAACCTTAGAAAATCACTATATATATATATATATAAGTGAAACTCACACTGTGGCATGATTCTTAATTTCTACTATCTTTCCAGGTTTCAGCTGTGCATACTGTTGCAGGGAAAGCTATCAACACCAAAACAAGAACAATGCATTGTAGGATGGTCCCATTAAAGGTGGCTTGTTTTGAATAATCAACTATTAAACAGCCAATTGAATAACACTGATTAAGGTGTACTGAATAACACAAAATATTGTTCTCTTAAGTGACAAAATCTATAAAAACCTAAAACTGAAGGGTGGCTAAGAGATTCTGTCTTGTTTATCAGATCAATACAAGCTCCATATATCAATTCACCACTGAATAATTAAGTTCAACAAAGTAGCAATGTCTGTGTATATATACAAGCGCGTGTGACGGCAATTCACCACCGTTCCACTTGACTGTTATAATCCTCTGTAACACCTATTTCTTCCTCTTCCTGCCACTCACGAATCTTCTGCTCACGCAATATTTTTCGCTCCTCCCGTCGTTTCTGGCGATTTTGTTCATGCTCTTCTTGCTTAGCATACTGAAAGCGCTGCAGAAAGAGGTCTTTAGCATATTCATATAGCTGCATATCCAGAAAGTTCAGCTCTTCTATGCGCTTCCTCACCGACTCGTTAATATCCACATTAGAGGCTCGTGTGATATTGTACTGAGTGAATGGGGAGATGAACTCCAGGTTAAATGTCCTCTCAAAGAGATACTGAGTTTTTCTCTGAAATTCTGTGAGTCCAAAGAAAGCCATGTTTTTCAGATTGTTCTTGGCACTTTGGAGAAGGATTATATTTCTTTCACTTTCATTCATAGAGGTCAAATTGTAACATCCAACCAAGCTAAGGTCTGCCAGCATGCGCACCTGGCGATTGTTAGCCAGGTTATGGTCACAATTCATAAACTCCTGTAAGCTGACCCCAGACCAGTCATCTCCTAGGTAACACATAGGTAATTCCTCCGGTGTGGGGCTCCTTCCATCACACATGTGGAGGGAAGTTTTCCATGTTGCACCTCTTTGGACATGCTTCCACTCACTCAAGTAACGTGACACAGGGTCCCTCAGCATTGTGATGTAATAAAAGTTCCTGAAACAGTGATGGAAATGTGTTAGGATATAGCAATGCATTGTTCTCTTTAATTAGCAAATTAATAATTGAAGAACATCAAAGAGATGCCTGTGATTACCAAAGTTATACAATGGATAATGACATACTTTGGCTCCCAGAATTATATCAGTAGAAAAGGAATGGTCTGAGCTGGTTTTCCTAACACGATTCCCCCAGCTTTCCTCATGAGGATCAAACTACCTGTCATGAAGGGAGATTCATGATAAAATCTTCTGCTGGTTTTCAGAATTTTAATAATAGCCACACTTGTGCCATAACTCTGTTATCCCCCATGGGGCAAGCAGCAGCTTATGGCACCATTAAAAATGGCTTGTGGAAAGCCCTTCCCCCAGCAATTTGGTATTGGTCAAATTTAGGCCTTCCACAGCTTAAACCACCACTTAGGAAACCAATCATGAAACTTCCAATGTAAGGTCTAATTATGCCGGTGGACTTTTTTTTTTGTAACTCAGGTTTCATGGCCTGTTATCTAGCATTTAATAACTGAGCTATGGCAATGAACTAGTTTAAAGGCTCTTTTGTTCTGTCTCTTTTCAGATCTGCTTTATTTTGAATTATGTCTTTTCTAAACAAAACTTTGTTTTGTCCTTTTTCTAAATAATTCAGGGTGGCACACATAGTTCTCTCCCCCCCGCCCACTTTATCTTCACAGCAATCCTGTGAGGTAGGCTAGACTGAAAGATAGAGATCAACCCAGAGTTAACAAATGAACTTCATGGCTGATGGGACATCTAAGCTGGTTATCTATTATTATATTATTATTATTATTATTATTGGTCTATTAGCCCAAACCATTAGGGCTAAGTAAGAAATGCATGTTATTTGTAGTTAAATGTAGAGATGTGGTCATATTGTTTGGTTTTTTAAAGTTCTAAACATGTTCAATGTTTTTTGTTGGTAATATTAAGTTGCAGAATTTAAAGGAATCTCATACAGAAAAGTTCCATCAACACCACCATGTAAACAATAAGAAGCACAGCATGAATTCTCTCATTTCTAGTTTTCCCTTTCAACGGTTCCTGAGTATATTGTTTTTTAGAATGATTGTTTATGATTATATTTAAGGAACTGCTTGAGGGCTCTTTGAACCAAATTGCAGGCTACAAACCTAATAAAATCTAAAAAATGAATATATCTTACAAAATTCTAATTAGAAATGACTTTGTAATATAACTTTTCTAATTAGAATTTTAAAAGAGCCATTTTGCATATCTTTTTTGTGGAAGAGAAGTAATCATTTGAGTGTCTGCATACGCAGCTTGTTAGCAAGTCATAAATACATTTACCTGTATATGCCAATATGGTGACTCACAAATCTGCAATAAAGCAATGTACAAATAGGCCTGAGCAACAGTAAACACAGCAATAAAATTCTGGAAGCCTTGATACATTTTACACATTGTGGAGACAATATAAAACAGATTGGAAGCTCAGGGGATTGTGGGGGGAGAATATCACAGAAAATATACAGCAAAGGGAAGAAGGCGCCTTTTAATTAAGAATAGAATTTCCTGTAGACAACTAAGAATAGAGTGCTCCAGGGAGCCTGCTAAATTCCCTCCAAGCTGCAACCATTTAGCAATAATTACTGGAGAAAAGGGGGTTCAAGAAAGTTAATCAACAAGACTTGATGTAACTATTATGCTCATACTATTATGCCACAGCTGGAAGTACAAGGGGAAAAAGTAAATCATCTCACTGTTCCGTGATATTGTAAAATGCTAATAAATATACCTAGGCATAGCTGTACGTCGGCTGACTTCCAAATTGGCACTGCACTGGTGCAGCAGTGCTGACTTCCAAATTAATGCTGTGTGGTCAAAGGGGCAATTTCCAGCAATCTATCCTTCCTTCTGAAGCCAACTGTGCATCATGAAAATATGTCCCTGAGGGTTGCATGATCTTCAGGGACATATTTTTGGGTCACAGAATGGGCTTCAGGGTAAAAGGGAATTGAAAATCATGCCTTCTCCAACATGCATGATAATGCAGCCTTAGTCAAGAAGGCAGCACTGTTGCACCTGGATGTCAGCCATTGTTTCTAGAAAAACTGAAATGCATTTTGGAGATTTATTTGTGTAGTTATTGGGCAGAATCCGACAAAGCTGTTTAATTTTCTCATTTTAAAATCTTAACCTTGGCTTGATCATGCCCATTGACATCATGGTGTTCTAGTATCTGACCAAACTGAGTAAACATTACAAACCTGGATCATCAACATAGTAAGAATGTGCTATTATTAAAAGATTTTAGATAACATAATAATTTCACAGGATGTGTAATCTCTCTAGCTTCTAGTAATGATTACCAATTTTAATTATAAATGAAAGAAGTTTATTTATTTAAAATATGTATACTCCACCCTTCCAGCCACTGCTTAGGGTGGCTCACAACATTAATAAAATAGATACAATGTGAAATAAAAGATTAATAAAATTAAACAAGTTAAATGACCAGGCTAAAACCACATTTATAATTGCTATTTTAAAAAACATTTCAAATTAAAAGTTATTAATAAAAAGCTAAAAGCTAAAAACTGAGAACTATAAAAATGAAAGAATTTACCAGATATAAACAGGAGATAAAACATTCAAAAGCCTCTTTAAAAAGATGTGTTTTTTTAAACACTGAGAGAGGGTGCATGGTGAAACTCTTTGGGGAGTGTGTTCCAAAGGTGAGGGGTTACAACCAAAAAGGCCTTGTCTCTGGTCCCTGACAATCTGATCTCTATTAGTGGTGGGGCCATGAGCAGGGCTTGAGAAACCAAGCAGACGGTCCTGGCAGGTTCATGTGTGTGATTGTGGTCTGACAGGTACCCTAGCCCCAAGACGTGTGGAGCGTTAAAGGTCAAGACCAGCACCTTGAATCTAGGCCAGAAGTGGACTGGTAACCGATGAAGCTGTCACAGGATGGATATGACACTCATGAAGTAATCTGCAGCCACGAGCATCCTTGCAGCAGCATTCTGGACCAGCTGAAGCTTCTAAACCATCTTCAAGGGCAGTCCCACATAGAGCACATTGCAGTAGGCCAAGATGACTACTAATTAATTGACTTCTGCTAAGATGTCAATATTGAGAGACAATAATAAATACCAATACAAGACAAATGGATATTGAAAATTAAGGATGTACTAACCAAATCCAAACTAATTATTTTTATGAAACTAAGAAAGAGTTGTCTGAACAAGGTGGTTCCCCCCAGCCCCACAAAAAAAAGGTAACCTTTTGTAACTGAGGTAATTAAAAGACCCCATTAACTCATCTGTAATGTGTTTACATTTTACTGACTGACATCTTAACTAAAGAAGTGCTTGCATAACAGCAAAGTAGTGCTAGCACAAAAAGATCACACAGCTGCACTAAAAACCAGGTGTTTGCAGAATTACACTCTCCCACTAAAGTTCTTTTAAAATAAATAAGGCACGCTGCAGGTTGCACAACTGTGGGGCAAGCATGCTTGTGGTGGCACAACAACTGTCTGTAATGCAAGTTCCAGATGAGGAACTTGTGCAACAACTCTGTGCTAGCTCAGCATCCTTCCACAAACATTTTGTTAATCAGGATGTCAGCCACTGTCTGTAGAAAAGAAAAAGAAGAGAATTGAATTTTTGTCTCACTTGCATACACAGATGTCCTGTTAAAACCAATGAGACTTTTGTGCATATAGGTTCACTTAGAATGAGGGCCGACCATGAACAGAAACATTTAGCGAAGCAGAACACTCTGTTGCTGGGGAGGATAAAAATAGACATGGATCAGTTATGGCCTGCCTGAAACATGAAATATGTTAAAGTAGCTCCTGCTGCCACTTTACACTTTAGTTACTGCCCCAAGAGTTTGCATATCCATGGTTGTTAATTGGATATAACGCGAAATTGAATATCCTTAAAACAGTATCTCTTGAGCTCCTTGCTACAGAAGGGATTATTCAGCAGTAACTTGCCCTAAATTACAAGGCTTAAACAAAATGAGTACAAGAGAATAGCCAAGGAAAAGTTCACAACTGAAGTTAATACAGATGGGCCAGTACAAAAATAGATCTCCTCCCGAGTCATCTCTCTCTGCAAACAATACATCAATAAATTACGAATCTCTTGCATCTGATCCATTGATATCATTCCTTAGTTTTCTTCAGATACTCCTGACATCAAGCTTCTTTTGAAAATACCTACCTGACAGTGGGAAAGAAAGTGTTGGGGGCGGTATACTTCAGTGAGAGGAACTAGGAAATATTGCATTGGGGATCATTCTTCTAAGCTAATGAATGGCTGTGCAACAAGTAGCCAACCAATGTGGATGCAGCCCACAAGTCACAAATTGTGGTTTGCCATGTTTTTGCAGTCTCAGTCAGGCAGAAAAACCAGGGACTCTATTCTCCACATGGCTGGTGGACTGCATTCAAGCAGGCCTGTAATTAGCACTACACCATGAACTGCCACACTTGCTCGTGTGTACAGCTTACAATGTTCTTACTCCAATTCTTCACTGGTGCAATCGAATGGTTCAATGACCCCTAGCACTAAGACACATTTTAATGGGAATATCTGTTCTCTTCCACCCTGTGGAGGAACAGCCCTCTATTCCTCCTAACCTTTTTACCGCTGGGTAAAAAGCTGGTATGGCTGGGTCCACTACAACAGCCCTTCACGTCTTATCAAAAATTACCAAAAAAAAAAAAACCCAAAACAAACCTCAGTAGTGTGGAAAGGCTTAAAGGTGTAGGGTGGAGACAAATCAACAAGCTTCTATTTATTTATTTTTTATAACAAGGAAGTTTACTTTTAGGGGGAAATTGTACAATTAAAACATTTCTTTTACAGGGGGAAAAAATACAACTGAAAACAGTTACTTACAGAGCAGGTCTGGGAAAAGAAAAAGCTGGAGTAACATAATCACTACCTGGCTCTATACCTCCGCTTTGGGCTTGCTGGGCAGACTCTTTGTTCTGATTACGGCACAGGTCTGGGGCTCAGTCCAGGCTGGCTCTTCCTTTCCTTCCAGTGATTTCATCTAGAAGGCTTCTCTTCTTCTTGCTGGCTGCCCACTCTCTACAAGGATTCAATGGATTCACTCTAGCAGACTCTCATCCTCCTTCTGCACCCTCCAGCTCTGACTTGCTCCAGGAGACTCTCTTGACTTCTCCTTCCAGGCCTCTCTGGCTCTCAGGACTCTCTCACGGGACTCTGTTGACTTCACTAACTTCCCTCTCAAAACACTCCCAATATATACAGTTTCTCTGGCCCCACAGTTGTTTAAGCCATCCAGTTAGAACAAACAAAAATCCCCGCCATTTCTTGAAATCTCCTTTCCCTCCAAAAACCAACTGTCAAAATGCTAAACCAAAAGTAAAACTACAGAAAACCAAGAATGAACCTTTGACCCTGCCATCCTTCTCCATACACAGGGATTTGCAAGCATGGAAATCCTATTTACAATACTACAGAGATTTTATGAATATAATATCACACAACTAATTTATCAGGGCTTATTTACAAGAAGAGGTTTGAGAATATTAATACATGATACAATACAGGGGCTTATTTACAGAAACCCAAGAGATCTAGGCCTCATTCCTTTGCACACCCAAACGTGGTTCCACACCAAAACAGGTATACACCTACACATTTGCAAGTAATATTTATTGTAATTTCAGACTCAGGTCTACAGCATATCAATTATATTTTCTTGATGGTTGCCACCTTTGGTTTTTGATTTATGATTCCTCATCAGTGCTGCTCCATTTCACTATCACTTATGAATGATGTATGAGAAAATGCTCAGTTCAGAAGTTACTTCTGCAGAATTATTTGCAAGGCTTTTAGAACCCTTATCCAGAAAGGCATTCTGCTTCTCCACTGGCTCAGATGATAACCTGTTTCACAGGAAGCACAGAGTTGAGTCTATCTTCAATTTGACCCAAGCCAAGAAAGTTAAGAATATCAAAGTATCACATCCTCCACAATGAATAACTACAACCTATCCTGACAAAATTAGGTAACAGGGCTCCATAGGAGAGGATGGGTCCTTCAGGTAAGGTATGATTAGGACATTCCTTTTAGCAAGTTTCCAAAGTCCCCAAGATACTGAAATATTGAAATAAACAGAAGCCTATCAAGTCGGACAGTCACAGCATCCTATGTACAGGTGACCCTTGTTATTCACAGGGGTTCCATTCTCTCCTATAGGCACAAATACGGAAACCACAAATAATGAAACCTTGGGTAAATGGAAATTGGGGGATTAGGTTCCTAAACAAAAAAAAAGGGGGGGGCAAAAAAGCAAGAAAATGATAGTATCTTATTCTCCAAGTCTCCAGTAATGCCTCCCCAAACCCTGGAAACTGTCGAATATTCACCAAAAAAGAAAAAGAAAGAAAAAAGAGCCACAAATGGTTCACTCAGGGGCGTAACTACTATTAGGCAAGGGGAGGCGGCTGCCTGCCCCCATGCCTCGAGGGGGCCCCCAGAGGCAAGTCACATGACTGTAGATTGTGAAGTGTGTGTGTCTGTATCAGCAAGGGGCCCATTTTAAAATTTTGTCTCTGGGCCCACTCCAGCCTTGTTACGCCCCTGGGTTCACTGCTGGAAAATGACTGCCGGAAATGACACTGGAAGACATTTATGGGTCATTTCCGGCAACTCAAAACCATGGATAGGCAAATTCCACCTATTTTCTTACCTGCTGATAATGAAACTAAGAGACCCAATTTCATTATCAGACCCAATCATGAATATGCAAAACTGAGGATATGAAGTCTGCAGATAACGTAGGCCACCTGTATATTGTGTGCAAACATCTTAGTTAAGCTGAAATATTTTGTTGGAATATTGTGAAGAATGTTTTTAAATGTAGGAATCAACAAGTGACATAAATGGTTTTCTTCCAAAAATGATGAGTATGCCAAATGCTGCCACAGCTTTCCAAAACACTACTGAACATTAACTGCAATACATAAACATTCTGTAACTCCACAATTTTTCAAGAAACAAGAGGTAAACATTTTAACAACTAACCTCAAAAAAGAAATTAGGGACTAGTTTATATTCTTTAACATAAAAGGAAGCTGTGGATATGTTCACTTCTATGCTCTCAAACTCTAACAGTGAGTAAGCTATTATAATAGTGGGAGCAAACAAATCTGGCAGTACAGGAATCACATACTTAACTGTTGAAGTTATTGCTGAATACAGACGGTTGCCTTCCACCATTTTATTCCCACAACAAGTTTATGAAGTAGTTAAGGTGGCGAGATAGCAACTGGCCCCAAATCACCTTCATGGCTGAATGAGGATTTGAACCCTGACCTCTCTGGTCTTATTCAAAGACTCAAAGTTTTCAATATAAACTTCTATTAAGTGCTGCCCAGGATCTCTTACAGTATAGCTCAAGGATGAACATGGAACAATAAAGAATGGCTCTGCTTAACAGCAATGACGAATCCAACCAAAATTAGCAACTCATTAACTGTTCTTTCTCTGTCCTTCCTAGGACTGGCTTGGAAACATTCATTTCTAGAATGAAACTTACTCATCAATGGAATTGTTACGAGGATAGACTCCAGGCTATTTAATTTCTTTGTTCCAATGACATATCAATAGAAATAGCCCCGCTGTCTGTGTAATTTATATAGAGTCACAAGAAAAGCATAAGAAGAGAATGGTACAGCCTGGAGAGAATTTCTGCGAGGGATTATGGTTAATGAGTCACATATTCACCTGGAGATATCCAGCAGTGTGGTATGAATTTATAATCACACACTGTCCCTTAGCATTGAGCAGATTCTTGCCTCAGGTGGATTAAAATGAATGTACCACAGCACACACATCCAAAATGCTAGTTATGATACTTGAATTACCAACCAAAATAAATGAAAAATCAAAAGGTCTTCAGCCCAAATAGGTTTTCATTGTTTTTATTGGCATTTGGAATTGAAAAAGTCTAATTAGCAGAATATCACCATCTGGCTTCAGTTAAATTTTTTTCCTTCATATCTTAATCATCTCTTTATATTATACTCTGCTAATCTTTAGACAGATAGATAAACTTTATTACAATCGTAGATCAGACTGTACAACAAAAAAACATTACATAAGACCAGAGCGTATAATACAAACCATGTAGCAAAACCTAGCCACATTGCTTTAGACAATTCCATGGTAATATCACTGGGTTTTGTTCTGTTTTTAAGTATAGTGCAAACAAACATCTAAACTCCCAGAGGCATGACGGAGCATCCTTTTTATTGTTACTAGTCTGGTGGCTATAGTGTGCATACCAGTTTGGTATCAAACTGGCTCGAGGTCGAACATGCCCACTGCGAGGGTTCAACATCGACTTGGCCTCAAACTGAACCTGCTCCAGTTAGAGTTTCAGGGTTCAATTTTTTTTTAATTTAACAATTTTTTAGAAGTCGGAAAACTCGCTTCCTCTGCTCCGGGGGCTTGTCTGTGGCCACTGGGGGGTCTCCGGAGGTTCTACCTCCCCCCGCTGACCTCCAGATTGTTATAAATATGCCCTGTTTGTGTGGTTTTCAGCCCTTCCAGACGGCATGACTCAGACCATGCAGAGGCCCATTGGGCATATGTGGGGGACTCCAAAATGGCTGTTGCCACGGAAGAGAGGCCTGGAAACAAAATGGGACAAAACCGCCTGAACTGGGTGTATTTATAATGAACTGAAGGCCGGGGGAGGGGGGCCTCCGGAAATTCCCCCATCCACAGCTGCAGACAAGCCTCCGGAGTGGAGGCAATGAGTTTTCTGACTTTTAAAAAAAGGGTTAATTTTTTCCCCTAATCGAATCCCCCAAACCCAGCCCAACCAGGGGTTGTTTGGGAGTACACAATACCAAACATGTGCAGTCTGGCTTGAGTCTGGTTCAGACTCAAACTGAACTGGGCAAACTGGTTTTGTGTACACCCCTACTATAGGCCACCTCCAGCCTAAGAGGTAAAATGCATCTAAATACCAGTTGTAGAAGAACAACAGCAGGAGAAAGGGCATACCCTCACCTCTTGCCTGTGGGCTTCCCAGAGGCATCTGGTGGGCCAGTGTATGTAACAAGATGCTAGACTAGATAGGCCCTGGGCCTGATCCAGCAGGGCTGTTCTTATGTTCTTCCTCCCTATTTTACTGGAGAAAGCAGTACATGGGGGAAGTCAGCCATGCTCTCAGAGGGCTAGAATACCTTAAAATGGGGGAAAGTCAGACATTTTGTTTGCAATCAAGAGGTCAGCTGGGAGCTCATTTGCTACTATGAATGGCCCTTTTGAAATAAAAGAACAGGAAGACCTTAGCAGATGAAACAATGATAAAGACTTATGAGGGAGATGGAAAGGACATCCAGGAATGTTTGTAAGAAACTGCCAGCAGGACAAAGGACTAACTATTGAAATATCTCATAACTGATTCCTCCAGCTGGAACAGGAACTGCAGAAGATATAATGGGCTTTATTTCACACGCTGCACTAAATTCACAGAGCCAAATTGAAAGAGCACCTTTGCCAATGGAAAAATAGCAGTTCCAATTGGGAAGAAAAGCAGGTGAAAAATCAAACTTCTAATGGCAGATATGTATGACTTAATTTTTAAAATGGAAACATGCTGAAGGGAAAAGAAACTCTTTGACCTGAAAGTCCTCCTCTATAATCTCAGCTATGTGGTGGATGATCGCTTTGCTTAGTGAGAAGAAAAGACACTCTCAAATGCGGAGAGAGCACTAGTATTTCTCCTTGTACAGAGGATGACCCTGAATATTCAGGAGCTAAGCCCTGGCTCAAATTCAGGTTCGGTTCATACGTAACAGAAAACCGGAGGTTGGGGTACCCGCAGTTTGGATTTTAAACTGCAAACCACACCACAGACATTTATCAAAGCGTGGCCGGCCAACCTCCAGTTCCAGGAAAGAGAAGCCCCTCCCTGCTGTGCGGCCTCCAAGTCCGATCCCAGCAAGCTCCATAGCCAGACTGTGAGCAAAGAGTCGGCACATCAGCAGAGCAGCCATGATTGGCCATGATCTCAAAGGGGGCATTGTCAGAGTGATGGTGCATTTTCAGAGCATACTGCCTGCCCTTGGCAGGGAAAAGGCATTTAAATCCTTTTAAATGGCTTGCCATGCCAGCTCTTCTTCCGGCAACGATGGCATTAGCGGCCCCCAAAGAGCCCCGCACCCTGATAGTCCAGCACAAGCATGAGTTTGGGAGAGAGGGGTCCAGGTGCAATACTTCCCTGTTACTATGGGAGGGGAGGAGAACACTGACACTTCCTAGGAGGGGATATGTGGGGGGGGGGCTGTCCCACCATAACTTAGGATGAGGTTGAAAGGGGTAACCCTGACAAAGCAGTCCACCCAGACCCAATAAACACCCTGTTCCACTGGCAGCTTGCTGCTGGTGGGCTTGTTCTCTCATGAGGGCCAGTCTTCTGTGAAGACCATGTGGTTGTGAGCTTACCTAACAGGGCCCTGCTTGTGTGGGCCCCCAACTTTTCATCATAAAAGATAGCCCGAAATCTACACGCACACACGCACACACCCATTCCCTGTGAAGCCATGCACACATCCAAAGGAGATTTTGATGCTCCATTTGCCATAGCCTGGCTTTGTGCACAGACAAGGAAAGCAATGGGATTATTCAGAATGCCAAGGTTCAGTCTGGTGTCTGCTGGTGTGGGGAATCGGTCCAGTCTGGTCCGGGGCGGAGGGGTTCATGATTTTTTTTTTTTAAATGTAAAATAAATTTAATTACCTTCTGCCCCTTCGAGTGGCTTTCTATAGGCTGCAGGGGTCCACGATGTTCCCCTGCCCCCGCCAGCCTCTAAAATCACTGCCGCAGCCCACTGGAGTGTTATTTTTTGGCCTATTCAGGCCTCCATAAATTGTTATAGTGGCCATTTTGGAGGCCGCTGCAAATGCACAAATGGCCTCTGGGAGGCCTGGCATGGCCCAGGGCCTCACAGAGACCATTTGCGCATGTGCGATGGCCATTTGAAAATAAAAAATAAAAAATTGCCTCTGGAAAAAATGGCCACCGTGCATGTTCAAATGGTCTCTGCAAGGCCCTGGGCCATGCCAGGCCTCACAGAGGCCATTTGTGCTTTCACAGCAGTCTCCAAAATGGCTGCCACAACAATTTATGGAGGCCCAAACAGGCCAAAAAATAATACTCCAGCGAGCCATGGCGGTGATTTTAGAGGCTGGCGGGGAGCAGGGAAATATTCATGGACCCCCCGTGGCCTATAGAAAAACCCGAAGGGGCAGAAGGTAATTAAATTTATTTTAATTTTTTAAAAAAATTGCGAGCCAGCTGGGCAGGTTCGGTACCAGTCCAGACAGAACCGGGGCCGGGGGGGGTTGGTTCGACTCCGAACCACCGGAGCCCCGGACTGCTGGATCGATTTGCACATCCCTACTCATGTTGGCTACTCCTCACATGAGAGGGCCATTCTACTGGGGAGGACCAGGAGTTGTTTGCCCCAGGTCATCCATTAGACTGTATGCTCATGGGCTGAACTAATCGATCCAGAAGGTCTGCGCTTGTGGGGGGCACCCAACTCTCAATGGCAAAAGATCGAACTTGAGCACCACAACACTCCCTTCTCTGTGAAGGGGCACCTATAGGGGATTTGTGCACACCCATAGGGGATTTTGGTACACCATGTGATTTGGGTGTCCCATTGTGGTGCCCCACATCTGCCTGCGTGTGCAGGCAGGGAAGACATCAGGTTCTGGGCCAGACCTTTAAACCCATTCAAAATTCCTGGGCTCATTTCTGTGTTGCACCATTTATGCAGATCTCCCAGTTCAGGGATTTGCGGGAGAGCGGAGCCTGGTTTCCAGTGGCCCCAAAACAGTGGGGTTGCCATTTCAGGGTGCAGGCTAGGGTACACATGTCTACATGGGCGGACAAGGTCCACGGTCTAACAGCTACTTGGCGACAGTCACCAGGACTGTGACAGCACTCGCGGAAGCACCTGAGCCCATGGCTTTGTTCCATAGAGCATCCTTGCTTGATACTGAGCCCCAGTGGGCTAGCACTCTCATGAGAGAGCGGTCCATGGCATAATGTGTGGCCCCTCCTGTCACCTATGCAGCTATGGAGTTGCCCGGCAATAGGGATGCCACCATGCCCCATTGCAGGCTTCTCATCCTCTCAAGCAGCAGAGACAGACAGGTAAAGTAAAGGTAAAGTGTGCCTTCGAGTCAATTTCGACTCCTGGTGCCCACAAAGCCCTGTGGTTGTCTTTGGTAGAGTATAGGAGGGGTTTACCATTCCCATCTCCCGTGCAGTATGAGATGATGCCTTTCAGCATCTTCCTATATTGCTGCTGCCTGGTAGAAGTGTTTCCCATAGTCTGAGAAACATACCAGTGGGGATTCAAACCGGCAACCTCTGGCTTGCTAGTCAAGTGATTTCCCTGCTGGGCATTCCTTATTCCAACTCTGTCCCTTGCTCGCCCACTGGGCAAACAGGGGGAAGGGGATGGAATGACAGGATGGGCACTAAGTGCTTTGCTCCCAGAGAGGGAAGTTACAGTGATGTCTATTCACAATCACAAACACTCCAGGCGGCAACATAAGCAGGGCACCCCATCACAGTGCCAGGAAAGGGACACTTAGCAGCGGGAGGTGCCTCGGGTCAGGTTCAAAAGGCAACCCCAAGCAGGAATTCTGGAGCAGCTGAATTCTATTTTTTTCACAGAAAGTTTGGGGAAGTAGGACCCAGCCCCTTCCCATTAGGGGTTAATGGTTCCTAGAATTGATCATGAGAAAGACCATCTGTGAGCAAAAATTTTAACTGTACTAGAGTGCCACTGTTTCTCTGAGAGGCAATCAGTGAAAGCCTGGGAGGGTCTGTGCCACTGCCTCTATGATTGTAGTTTCAAATTCAGCATGAAGCCGTGGTTATGGCAGTATCTGGGGTCGCATGTAACGCTTCAGCAGCCAAACTGAAGGTCTTGGCAGCAAACCTTTGTGGTAACTGAAGGTTCAAACTGGAGTTTGGAGAACCAAACCGCAGGTCACATTCAGTCCCAAACCATGGTTTCACACATTCGGATGTAATGGAGTTCCAACCTCTGCCCTGTTTAACTCCGGCATGGTGTTATGTATGAAGCAGCCATAATCTCCAGATTGAGCCCTGGATCCAAACTGCTACTTAGTCTCACACAAACAGCTTGTGTTCGTCCAGAGGAACTCTTGTTTTTTCCTTCAAACAGCTGAACTCCATCATGTCACATATCACAAACTGCTGATGTAACATAAAGGGTTACTGCTCAAGAAAGACAAGTCTAAACCCCACTTGGATTCAGTTGTCTAGTTGAATGAACCCAGGACATAGTGTTAAAAGATATGGCCAACTTTAAATAATAGATGAAATCCTAGGTTAGAAGAGTAAAGGCCATGCTTTAAAACAAAACAAAACAAAACAAAAAACTTCAACCAGGAGTCTTGTGATTAGAAAAACAATGTAATGAGGAGAGAAAAAACACACACATTAGATGAAGATGTTGAAATCCTGCCCCGCCCCCCCGACGGCAGAGCCACCATTGTGTGGATGGGTGCAAAGAACCCAGCTGTCACTCCCTGTGGAGCCATTGCATCCAACCTAGCCACGTCCCCTGCATCTGATATCAGATGCAGGGTGTGTGGCCATATGCAGAAATGGGGCCACGTGGCCCTGTTTGCAAGGTGCTTCAGCCAGCACTGAAAAGGCAGAGAGACACATTCTCAGCCAGGTTGGGAACCCAGTGCCAGCTGAAGCACCTTGCAAACAGGGCCACATGACCCTGTTTCCCTATATGGCCACACCCCCTGCACCTGACATCAGATACAGGGGGTGTGGCTAGGGTGCCTAGGAGTCACTGGTGGCAGGTTGCAACCACGGTTCCAGCAGCTTCCGACACGCCTGCCCCCACTCCCCGCTTTTTAATCACAAACTTATTAGATTCATGTAAGATTTCTGGACAGTCTCCAGGTAGTTCGCCTCCAACTACCTTTGACAAAGCCTCGTCTGTTGTATGTATTTGACTGTTAATGTTGAGCTTGAAAAAAGTTGTGACCAGGCGCATTGCCTTGCACCAATTTCTAATATGTTCTGTGCCTCAACTCTTCTGTCCTACCTTTCAACTAGATCCACTCTGCTACAGTCAGGTAGGAGAGACAAGTCTTCATACCCTACCAGGTAAGATAAAGTAAAGTGTACCATCAAGTTGATTTCGACTCCTGGTGCCCACAGAGCCCTGTGGTTTTCTTTGGTAGAATACAGGAGGGGTTTACCATTTCCTCCTACCGTGCAGTATGAGATGATGCCTTTCAGCATCTTCCTATATGTCTGCTGCCCAATATAGTACCAGCGGGGATTCGAACTGGCAACCTTCTGCTCATTAGTCAAGCATTTTCCTACTGCGCCACCAGGTAGGGAACTAAAAATTGTGTTTCCAAAGTGATTATTATAATACTCTGCTCAGCTCTGGTGTCTGCCTTTTACTGCTTAATTAGTGTACATTTCTTACTTTTCTGTACAATTCTTCAAAAAAAAATCTTTTTTATTGATTTTCCAGTAATGAACAATTACAAATAACCATTTTGTCAATCATTAATATGCACCAATCTTAACTGTACAATGCATGAAAGCTTTCCAGTATAATTCTAAACTCCCACCACTTTTGGCTACCATGAATTGTACTATCAAGCTGGCTGTTAGATGAGTACCGTATATACATTCATGCATTTATGTATGTATTCTAAGGATTTAGATCCCTCTTTTCCTCAAAATGAAAACAGAATAGAAATATTAAACAATATTAAAACTATAAACAATAAATATTAGCTATAGTAAAATACAATTGAAACAGCAGCATAACAGTCACAATCTAATTAAAAATAACAGCAGAATTAAAACCCTTGCAGAATAAAACCCTTTTTATCGAAGACACCCAAAGAGGAAACATAGTTTTGTACTCAGTGTTCTAGCTTTCTGTGATGTCTGTCCAGTGACTGACATCCAGACTAGTACAGTACAAGGATGTTGTGTTAGCTAATTCTGATAATCCAGGAGCTTGTGTTCCAGACGAGTGTTGCACTGGTGCAATAGGGTATGCTTGTGCAACCTGTGGTCCACCTTCTGCTGTAAAAGCTCTTCCTTATTCTGTATATGTTGCAGAAAATGATGCAAAGCTATCTTCTATCCTTGTGGAGCAGGGCAGCACCTGCACACGTGAGCCAAGAGCACAGGAGAGTGAGCATCCACTCAGCTGTGTGACCTTCTTGTGTGTGCACATCTTTCTTTGTTGCATTTGTGGATGTCAGACACTATTACTACAAGACTTCCTCCAAGATTTCCTCCTGTACAGGTGTGTAGCAAGATTTCATTATTTATTTATTTATTTATTTATTTATTTAATCATCAGATTTCTATACCGCCTCAAACTTCCATCTCTGGGTGGTTTACAGCAACATAAAACAAGTTAACACACATAGTAATGCCGTAAAACAATTAAAAATGATGGTTAAATTAAAAGGCTTGGGTGAAAAGATAAATCATTATTATTTATTTATTTACACAGTCAGACAGGTGTTATTGACTGGTTTGTTTTATCCAGACATCGAGTCCTTCCCAAGGACCTGAGATGGCTGAATTTTATTGTCAATGTTGTTGCTGTTGTTATAGATATCATCGCAGAATATAGGCTGTTCCCAGTAAAGATGCTTTTTAAAACTGGCTGATGGTGATTTCTGTGGCCCCTATGGTGTTGAGGTGCTCTTCAAGGTCTTTTGGAACTACACCCAGGGTGCCAATTACCACTGGGATTATTTTGGTCTTTTTCTGCCACAGCCTTTCAATTTCAATTTGTAGATCTTTGTATTTTGTCAGTTTTTCTATTTCTTTTTCTTCTATTCTGCTATCACCTGGTATTATTATTATTATTAATAATCTGATTTCTATAACACCCATCCAAAAATGGCTCAGGGTGGTTTACACAGAGAAATAATAAATAAATAAGATGGCTCCCTGTCCCCAAAGGGCTCACATTCTTAAAAAAACCACAAGATAGACACCAGCAACAGTCACTGGAGGTACAGTGCTGGGGGTGGATAGGGCCAGTTACTCTCCCCCTGCTAAATCTTTAGGGACTTTTAAAAAGTTGTCAGAGATGGGCTCTTATCTCAACAAGGAGTGCATTCCAGAGTCTCGGGGCAGCAACAGAGAACACCCATCCCTGCATGGCCACCACCATGGCAGCTGCAGATGGACCTCTACAGATGATCTCAATGGGCAATGGGACTCATTGCAAAGAAGACGTAGAGGCCTTGAGGGGTTTGCGGGGAGAGCAGGCTAAGCCCGCTCTCCCCACAGATGATCAGCAAGCCCTGCCTGGGCAGCCGGATCAGCTGCCCACACGACTGCCAGCTCCATCATGGAGCTGGCGGGGGCTGGGGAGTTCGGGGACCACATGGCCCCCGGAAGTTCCAGCATGCCCTGCGAGAGAGCGCAGAGCATGCTGGAGAGACCCCCCAAGCCAGGAGGCTGCTTTTTAGCCTCCTGGTTGGGGGTCTTCTCATGAGTTGCCGCGGTGCAGAGCCGCACCACAACAGCATACAATTCGTTAACCCTAGTTAGCGGAGCACTCACTCCGCTAACCTGGGCCAAGGGGAGGGCTTCTCAAGTGGGTTAGCCACTTGTAAACCACCGGACTCGACTGCTGCTAAGGTGGAAGCTTGATCTGGCCACTGATGGAGAAAGACCATAGAAGGGGAGCTTTTGGTCTGACTCTGGACTCTCTTCTCTTGGAGCAGGGCTGTAGCTCAGTGGTAGACCACCTACTTTGAATAGAGAAGATCCAAGTTTCTATCTCTGGTATCTCCAGGTGCATACCCCGGACATATCTGTCTGAAATCCTGCTATATACCCTGGGACCTACCTGTCTGGAAATCTGTCGAGCTTCTGCCAGTAAGTAGAGAGTAGACAGTGCTGACCTAGATGGATCAATGGTTTGACTCAATAAAAGGCAGTTTCTTATGTTGTTGCCTACTTTGTTGCCAGCTGCCTTGCAGGAGGTGGAATAAGTTAAATTATGACCTTGGATGTATTGATGCATTTACCATTAGGTACAATTGGAAGCATGTATTTATGACAACACAAATACACCTTTAAAAAAATTAATAAATCTGGATATGAGAAAACACTGTACTTTGGGTTTCCTTTATATTTGTTTTAAATTGCCACTTAAAACATTTATATTTTGCTCTTTCAATTTTCCTTCTTATTTCTTTGGCAGCTGTCATCGTTGCAGCCAGGTAAGTAGGATAAATGACTTATTTGTGAAACAGATGCCAGAACTGCTTGGTAAATAGATTTTTGAAACAAAGTAGCGAGTACACAGCATCCTCCCCTGATCAAATTCTCTCTAATCTCTCCTAATTCAGTCACAGGAGCTCTCCCTTAAGCCTCGCTTTCTGAAATGAAAGCTCAGTGGGATTTTTTGCTGCAGTGTATTCTGAAGTATTCTAGTGATTCTGCATAATTAATACAGCAATTAACAACAAAAATACAAAGTAATTGGAATCTCCTTGAGAAACTAATTTGTTCTCTCAAAAGTGTCGATTACTTTTGACATAATGGCATAACCTTACATTTCAAACATGCTTTACAAATACTTTTCACCCACATTATCTTCTGCTCTGGTGACTGTAGCCCTGTCCACCCTCATCATGAGAAGGAAATGTTCCCAAGTCTCAGGCAAAACTCCTACAGGTGTGCTAATCAATCTCTGCCTTCATGCCCATGGTTGCCACCTCTGCTGGCTATTTTTCTGGGAACTTAGTCTCATTGTAATATTTGCTAGGCAAAGGCTTCCTCCAGCCTTTTCTGCAGAGCTTCCAAAATGGCACAACCGGAGGCAGCAGTGTACTTGGGAGTAGTGGCAGAGACGCTTGTTGAGGACCCTGACACATATCACATTTGTGGTCACTGCAGTGTTTATCTTTTCTGCACCAAGAAGATAAGAGGAGAATACCAGGGCCATATGGGAAAAGCCTATGCTGCAATTCATTCCCATGCCAGGCTCACCTCTCTACAAAACTAGGATGATGCTTGTGTGCAGAGGAAGGAACTGGAGAGGACCTGCTTCCACGAGGCTCTGGGTACTTCGTTAGCTTCACAGCACAGAAAACAGCCGCACTGTAAGTGGCTCCCAGAGCACAATGTAACTTAAGTAAGGGACTTCTAGGGAAAGGTGGACAGGAGAAGGCCTCGTTCAGGGTACAGAATAATGCCATTGCGGAGGATGGCTCCATGATCAGGGCTATCCTGAGAAAATATTTTGCCTGGGATCACTTTCTGTATGTTTAAAATATTTATTTGAAACATTCCTATATCACTTTTCTAAACATACATTTACACAAAATGGTTCACACTAAAACAAGGAACCCAATCATATAAAAGAATAAAAGAACCAGCAGCAGAATAACATTGCAAAACCACCTAAAATATGTTCTCAATTAAAATTTTCCATAAAATCTAGCTAAAACAGAAAAGTCCTCACGATCATTTAAAAATCATAGTGTTGGGGTGGTGGTGGTGTCTGACTAATCATCTCAAGTAAGGAATTCCAAGTGCACGGTGCCATCATTGAAAAGGCTCTGTCCCTCATTGCTACAAGTCAATCTGAGTCCACAACAGATCGGAAGGCAGAGCCGGAGAGGAGAACATTTTGTATTTAAAATATTTATATCACACTCCCTCAGTTCAATACTGTTTGGGGTGGCTCACAAAAGGAAAAGGCTGCAATAAAACAAAGGGTAGGCAATTACATATGGTAAGAGTAAAGATGGTCATGGAGGTAGCTTGGGCCCAGGCTATACAGCCAGAAACAGCATCAACAGGAAATGTGGTTTCTTGTACTGAACTAATCCCTGACAGATATAGTAGAGACAAAATAATAAGATTCTATTACAATTTTACAAGGACAAAACTCAGTAATAGCCCGGGGGGAAATCTCAAGCTACCTGGTGGTTGGGCTGTGCAAGCCCAGGTAGGGCTGCTCACGTGAACAGCCTCTTTCTGTCAGAAGGTAAAGGAGGATCTAAATAAGAATATTTTGAGAACAATAAAGCTGTTTATGTTAATGTAAAACGTTCATTGAGACATCTAAAGAAATTTATTTTGAACTTTTAAAGATTATTGAACATTAGGGTATGCAAGACACATACACACACCCCAGTTTCTTTTAATTAATGAAAGTCTCTTTTGTTTGTTTCAGTATTAATTTGACTGCATTGTTTCACCACAGAACTTCATCTGTTCAATGGGAGAACCATTTTTGTTCAATGGGAAAACCAGCTACATTTCTTCTGCCTCTAACTTAATTGCTCTCCTAACCTTGTTTTGGAGGGTGGCTCCGTAGGCAGGTTTGCTGGCATGGCACCACTGCAATTGGGCCCGATCCCGGTGGTACTCACACACACATGTGCAAAACTGGGCTGGGCTTCTTTAGCCTGGTCTTGCACGTATGTTTGTGTATAGTTTCACAGGGTATAAAGGAGCAGGTTTCATTTTTGTAGCTCTGCACAAAAATGAACTAGCTAGCCAGTGGTCCATCTCTTTGTCTTCATGTTATATTCATCATCTAATCGTGCATAAGTTTAGAGAAACATAACTTCAAAAGCACTGGCCTTAATAAGTATATATATGTATTTTCTTTTTAAAAGCTATCCATTGAAATGCAGCAGGTAGGTTGACTTCCACATCTCTCAAAATTCTATTTCATAAATCAAAAACACAGCACATAATAGAAATTAGGGTCAGCCTCTGGAAACTAGGGCACATGTGGAGTGCTATACATGTGAATAATTTTCAATATAGAAAACATTTTACAATAAAGCTACTTGTCACACACTTCAGTGCTTTTCTGAAGAACAAAGGAAATCAGAAGAAGGTCTCAGGGAGTTGTTTGTTCATGCATTTAATGTGCATGGAAATCAGGATCAAACTGAGAACAATTGTTCAAGCCAAAATGATTAAGACAAAACAAAAATGGCAATAAGGTCTAGCCTATAGTGGCAATCTAATCCATACCTGGTTCCAACACAAACCTAAAAGACCTCATGGATTTCTCTGGAGACTTCAGTAAAATGTGATCATGTGTCTCCATTCCCATAAATTCACTGGCCAGTATGTCTGTCAAATAGGTTGCAGAGGTGGATGGGGGTAAGGATGCCAGGCTCAGGCTGCAAGAGGTAAACAGCAAGATAGCCTGATTGTAAGATATGTTTGTACATAGCTGCGGGGGGGGGGGTGGATCTAAAGAGTGGGGTAGAAAAATTGGCCACCATCCAAAGCAATGAATCGTATGTGGAAGGAAGGATGTTGTGCTAGGGATAGCAGATGCTGTATATAGTAGGACAGGATGAGGATGGTGAGGAGAAATGGTGCTGGACAGTGAAGGTGGATGCTGGCTGAGAGCCAAGGTGGCCCCTACACATTTGGCAGAGCCCACTTTGGTAGCCATGGGAACATGAAAGCTTAATACTATAACTATCTGCCAAGCTACTATACCACATTTTAATCAAATAGCAATTACAAAAACAAAAAAAGAAATCTGAAAGAAGCCATTTTTACATTCTTAGGAAAGATTTATGGAATTATCTTCTTCAAGAGGCTCAGCTTGTATAGTAAAAGAAAAAAAGTGCTAAGATCATTGTATGAGAAAAATGCAATACTATACACTGATGTTTAATGAGATAAATCATTCATTATATTCCATCCTAACTTGTTTACCCAGATCAATCCAATGCATGCCTCCATGTCATGGATGGCATGAATTCTTAGTCATTCTAGAATGAATTATAGGGCTATAAAATCAAATTTGACACAAATATGTATACCTGCAGGTATTGACCAAAGGGGGGGGGGGAGGCAAATCACCCCCAAACAAGATTGGAGTAAACAGTGAAAGAGCTAAGGAACTACATTCAGTTAGTAACAATGTGGCATTAGAAAAGGAGTCTTGTGTGAGGGATAAAAATTATTTTGAATAAAGATTGCTCTAATGATGGCAGTAGAAAATGACAATATAAAAGTGCAACTCCCTGTACTAAGGATCAGAATTCAGAAGGAGCAAAGCAATAAATTCCCTTCAACTTGACAAACTGCAAAAATATATATATAATGTAAACCTGGCAGCTCCGATCTCACCAGCTTTGCATCTCAAGCAGCAGGAGATGGTGGTATGTGTTTCATAGATTACTATTTGTCTTTTGGTTCCCCTCCAGCAGTACTGCTCATGTTTATCAATTTGATACTTTGGCTAATTTAAACCTAGGCTAATGTTTACTTACGTCGGTCTAGCCTCTGTGGTAAAACAGTGAATGCCTGAGAGTTTAAAAACATACTGCTATTAATGGAAAGATGGTGATCTGTAGAAGTCCTTAGAAAATTACCACATTCTCCCAATTGCCTGCATTAGTTCTAGCTGTTAGTAAGTGGTGATTAACACCCTGCTGCTTGCAGCTGCATTACTCAATATAGATTTCTTGAGTAGGAGGCGACACAAAAATCATCACTGCATCTTTCAAGCTGTAACTCAAGGGAAAATGCAGAATAAACCTTTTAAACTAAAAATGATAGACCAAAGTATATCAGTATGAACACTTGCATTTTTCTCCTTTTGTTATCACAAGAAATATGAGAACTAATGTGCTACATTGATTGGGGATTAATGGAGGATAAAGTTCCCAGTGGTGACAGAGATATGTCACAACACCACAATCAGAGCACTCAGGAGGCATCACCAGCTGCAGACGGACAGAATGCAGTGTGGAAACGAGAAGGCATCGGCCCCCAAACCTTCTTTCTGCCATCTTATGGACTTCTGGTCCGAACAGTTATGGGGAATGATTGCTTGTGGGAGTGCAAGGTGCTACCAGACAGTTGGTGACCTTCTGGGGACTTCACGGAGGTTCTGAACCAGGCCTCCATTGGGGCCTACAGCATGGCTGCCACAATTTGTACACACTTTGTGATGAACATACATACAGGCCCACATGTATTAATTGATTAATCAGGTGATTAATACTCTGCATGACAACTTCCTAAAATTGTCTTATAATATTATTGTCAACAAGAAACTTCTGGCAAAAAGCAGATAGCTAGAGTTACAAAGGCTCTGACCTTGGGAGCAAATAATGTAGTAAATAATTTATTTAGCAATGAAGGAGTAACTGCTTGACTCCAGTCCTTATTCTTCAAATCCAGTCTTAATCAATCCTTATCTTTCAGATTAAGATGTGTTAGAATTTCCCACTACCAATTCTATAAATATAATAAAGCCTTCAAATAACCCACATGTGAAAAAAATCAATTTTTCATAGTGTCTACTACTGTAAGAAAATTTCCATATGTATATTTATGAAATACGTGTACTTATGAAAGTGTGATTATGATCTGATTCTGTGGACCAACTATGATCTTTTTATGCTAGCACAACTTTGTTGGGGGTGGATACAGCAGGAAATTACAGTGGGTGCCACAGGAATTTCTGCCCCCATAAAAGATGCCTCCACCCCATCCCCATATATAAAAATACTGGGGCTTGGATTTTCTTTCTCTTGCAAATGCATTATGCCAGAGAAGTGTCAAATTCAAATCTAGTGGTGGGCCAGATTGGATTATGATGCACCTCTTGGGGACCACACATAGTCTTGCACTGCCTTCTGTCAACTCGTGCCCATCTTCTGTCTTCTACCTCTCCGCTCTTTCTCTCATTCCCTTTCTCCCGCACACCCCAACTTCCCCAGCCACATAAATTAGCTGAATTAACTACTTTTTACACCAAAATACACTCAAGGAAAGATGGAATTATTGTGTTTTTGGTATTTTTAGAAGAAATTCTGAACAACATACCTGCCGATACCAGATTTTGCATGGACAATCCTGCCACACTCCCCTCTTCCTCTCTCCCTTGCAGAGGTGTTGCTAGGTACTTAAAAGATCCAGGGCTTGGGTCCACAGGGCCTGCCAGAGGCCCACAGCCTCCCCACATTTTGATAATTAAACCATTTCATGCTCTCTAAATGTATCCAGTGCTCTCCTCCCCACTAGTGGTGTGCATAGTTCGGTTCAGGGCCATTAAAAGAGCCTCCGGACTGGTCCGGAATTCCGGTGGTTTGGAAGGGCGGGGGAGTGTCGCTTTAAGGGGTGGTGGTAGTACTTACCCCCCCCCCCGCCGCTCTTCCCCCTCCGGCGCTGGTGCTTTTAAAAACCTTCTTGGGGCGGCAGAGTTCCTCCCTGCCGCCCCTGCCCCGTCGTTGTCCTTCTAAGCCTTAAATGAGAAGAGCTGGCGGCACGCATGTGCCCTTCGCACCGCGCGTGCTTGTCTCTGCCGCTGGCGTGCACGCGCTGCATGATGTATGCAGCGCGTACGCCAGTGGCAGAGACAAGCGCGTGTGCCGCGAAGGGCGCATGCGCGCTGCCAGGTCTTCTCGTTTAAGGCTTAGAAGGACAATGACGGGGGCAGGCACATCGGTCAGCCAATGTCTTTGTTTTGTGGACTGTCACTCAAGCAGAATGCTACCATTACACATTTTAGGTAAAACCAGACATAATAAGCATATTCAGCTTGTGGTTTTTAATTGCTTATAGTTTCTGGCTTTGCTTTGTTTGGTTTTACTGTGCTATTCTTGTTGTTTCAGTATTAATAGTTTGCTTCTTTATCCCTTTGCAGTAAGGTGGGGTATAAATACTGCAAATAAAATAAAATACTTCATTCTGCTACCACTATAGTCCAAACTTGGTCAATGGTTCCCTAGGAAAACTAATAAACTACGTAATTGTGAGACTTGGATTTGATACTGATACCATCAGACTAATAACAGGTGAACTATGCAGTTAGCAGAATCAGCTAGCACAGTCTGAATTTGGAGGTCACATTTATTATTTTTTTAAAACTTTTAAAAATTCTAAATATAAAACGTGAACATTGAGAAAGCTAAGCCAGAACTATTCTCCCTAATATGCTAGTTTGTTTCAAAACCTGTATCCTGAAGTAGTACAGTCCAGCAATCTGATTTTGCTGATTGTGCAGCTCAGCTAAATTCTAGGCACTGGCAAATGATTATCTCCCAACTGAAGCTCTCTGAAAAGGGTTCTATCTCAAAATCTTTTGCTGAGGTAGCCTTGGCTTCATGCCCGCTGAAAAGCAGTTATCGCAGTTAACAACCCACTGAAATAAATGAAGCAGATCGGTGCTATTGTTTCAGGCTGACTTCTGACAAAGCTAGGCTTCACTACAACTGTTTACACTCAGTTCCCTTATCAAGATTAACTTGGAAAGAATGAGGGGTAGAAAAGATATTTTATTAAATCTGGAGAAGATTTAACGACCACAAATTATGCAGTCGGGTTTCCCACATTTGGGGAGAAAGCGCAGGGGTCAGCACACCCAGAGTGCAATGGATGAGCCTCACCCTGGGAAAACCAACTTCATGATCATGTTGTCTCCCCTGCCAGGTAATAAAAGCTGGAAAAGATCAAATGCCACCTTACTGCGTTCTTACACAGTTTGTTGTTTTTTTAAAATGAACTTATACCACTGTTGTTATTCATTCAGACACACAGATTTTTATTTCTGAACCAAAATCTGATGTTGATAATCTTTATTTTATTCAAATTTACCAAAGCATCTGATCATAATTCTGTTGCATATAAAGCCTGATGAGTAACTACATAATGACTTATGTAACAATTCTGCATTTCACCTTTAATTCAAAAATAGCAGAAAATCTTGAGTCATTTAAATGATTTTTTAAAAGGCCAGAAGTCATAATATTTGTTAGGTGCTTTACTCCATTAATTGGCTGGCCTGCATGAAAGTCTCAGTGCCAGTGCTACATATTTTTGGTGACCACTGGCACTGGAGAGGAAATTTCCCTCCTGTCTGTCAAGTCCAAATGCTAAGCAGCTTGAAAAAGTTATGGCTGCTGCAGAGGCGGCCAGTGAGAGTGGCACTGGGATGATGGTGGGAGGGGGGAGAGGTACCTTTAAAAGACCTGCAGCATCTGGAAGCCACCAGCAACCTTGATACCAGCTGCATCTGAAGGCCACCAGAAGCTGTGGTGCCCTGCCCGGCATCCCGTGCGGTGGCTGCCCTGGCTACTGTACTAATCTGGCCTCTGTGCATGCGTGGCGGCCATTTGTGCGGTCAGCATTGTGGGCTGCTGTGTCAAACCATTGCCTCTCAGACTCCATGTGGGGAACATAGTGCTTAAATGAACGTTAAGATGTAAAGGAGGATGATTAAAAACCAATTTGATTTAGAATTCTGAAACCACATTGCCTAAAGTTATTGAGGAGATTCTCACGATCCACCAAAAGCGGGCTAAGGGAGCCTAGCCCGCTTTTGGAGGATCATGTGCTGCCACGGGAGCCACGTGGCTCCCGGCAGCAAACCCTCCTAATTCCCCTCCTCTTAGCCGAGGTTAACAGAGCAAATGCTCCATTAACCTTTGTGTTTTGATTGTGTATTGCTGTGGTGCAGCTCCATGCCACGGCAACACATGAGGAGAACCTCCCCGACCAGGAGGCTGCAAGCAGCCGCCCTGGCTCAGGGGTCTCTCCAGGATGCCTCGTGCACTTGTGCGGGGCATCCTGGAACTTCCAGGGGCTGTGCGGCCCCCAATCCCTGCAGCCCTTGCCGGCTCCATGACGGAGCCAGCAGTCGTGTGGGCGGCCAATTCGGCTGCCCAGGGCTGTCTGAGGATTGTCTGTGGGGATCGTCTGCAAACCCTTGTGGGGATCATCTGCAAACCCTGCAAACCTGAGGATCGTCTGCAAACCCTCTTAAGGAGGGTCCCACTTATCGTAAGACTCACCTCATTGACTACCAGTACCTGTCCTTTCTCCACTAACAGTACTCCACTAACTATTGACTAACAGGACCTGTCCATGAACCACTAACCCTGAACGTTGTTTTATTTTACAGACACGGAAAGTATTCAGAAGTGAATGGTCAGTATTGCTGTTTGTACAAGAGCAGAAGGCAAGGCCTTCAAACACACAGGGGCTCTGGACCTGCACCTCACAACTTGTTCTATGTAGAGACATGAGACCAAATCCTTCAAACAGGGTTGAGGCAGCAAATAGACCTCACTGATGGAGCACAGAAAGGACGAAGAAATAAATAAAATGAACTTGGTAACATGTACGGCAGTAGTGTAGCAGGGTTGGTGTCAGCCCATGGACAAGCTGCCACTGCCATCCCCTGCCACCCACCCATGCCAACCTCGCCCCTTGCACCAGCAATACCCACTTGTGCCGCCATCAGATGCATGCTGATGCAGGAGGTGTGGCCAGCGTGCAGCCCTTCAGCCCTTTGTAGCTGGCTGGCACGTTGTTTGCCAACTGGGTGCCTCATTTGAAGAGAGGCAGAGAAAGAAAGCCTGCAGTCAGCGAACAAAGCATTCACTGACTGGCAGGGATCAATGGGTTGCGTCCATCTCTCCCAGCCACAAGTGCTGAGTGTTTCCACTCCTTTGCTTGGAGCAAGGGAGAGAAAGAACACCCAGCCAGTAAATGAAGCACCTGCTGCTGGGAGTGAGTAAGGGGGCATATGTTGTGTTCCCAGCCAGAGAGCACCTCATTTACTAGCTGGGTGCTGGAGGAGGGTGAGGGGGTGCACTGGGAGAGGAGGCACCATGGTGGCCCTCCTGGGCCCCGGCAGCTCAGGGACATTCCCCCACTCCTTGTCCAATGGTGGCTTTGCCTTTAATGTATGGAGCAGAGGTTAGCATGACAACTAGGCAGGAGTGCAGCAACAGTCATCTTGCTAAAACATAGGATAGGTTCTAAGCAATATTGAGTCTAGCAACTAAACAGTGACCAATCTTAAAACAGTAGTTATTCTTTTTCTGTGTGGTAATTGCAGCCCTGCACAATAGGCACCTGTACAAAATGTATATCAACTGAATGTGAATGCTTAACATGTGAATGGTTAAAAAATCCCATTACAAAAAGAAGCAAAATTCTTATTCCATGTCCAAGCAAAGAAGTGAAAAAGAAAGAAAATGCAGACACTGCACTCCTACAGGAAATGCACTGAACCAACTCAGAAGTTATTATACTGGAACAGATGGGTAGGACAGCTATTAATAGCTGTTATATGTCCAAAGAAGTAGGAACTTATATTTTGTTCCCCAGCTATTGAAATATTCAAGTGCTCAGTTTTCCACTGAGTTCAGCTGTGATCCCCGTTAAAGACTATGACCTGATATTTGCTCATATGACTAAAACAATAAAGAACCAGAAAGCTTGCGTGCTCAGGATAACTTTTATTATAATTGCTGATTGTAAACTAGTGAGGGGAATGAGATAGCATGTTGGAATTTGACTACTGAGACCTGGGCTCAAATCCTCTCTCGTAAACAAGATAGTGAGAGATCCGATATTGACTTTCAGATACTGGGAGATCGGATATTAAATTTTCTGTGGATTAGCTTTTTCTTTCTTTTTTTTTTTTTAAGGTCAAAGCAGTTCTGTGGAGTGGTGGTTGTGGTAGTGGTACATTCAAATTAAGGGTATGCTGCTGGTGGGGTGTGTGCTTATGCTTTCCTACCACATTGTTTTCCTGATATAAATCTCCACCCCCCACCAGCTGATATTTGGGGGAAACTGAGATAGCTCCCCCATGAGGCAAGTGGCAAAAGAGAAAAGGCTTAAGATGGCATAGGGCTTAAGTCTATCATAGAGCAGCAAGTGCAGGCACCCACCATACCTGCCCCAGGCATCACCTCACCTGCCTGCTGCTGCTGCCTCCCCCTCACCTCTGCTACCACACCTGTTCTTTTTGTTGTGTTTTCCCCCTCCCAGCCCCGCCCTCACCAGCCATTATGCTGCCCATCTTCACCCTCATCTTGTGGGTGTGCGCTCTGTTCTGGGGCTGGTGCATACCGCAGATTGCTGTAGCAAGTAGGCAGTGTCTATGCATCCAGGTTCTTCAGTCCCTGACTCTCCCTTCCAGTGCTGGCAGCCCAGTTGAAGCAAAGGCAGAAGCTCAAGCACTTTCAAAATGGTGACTGTAGCACTGGACCTTATCAAGTGTTTGAACTCCTGCCATTGCTTTGACTTGGCTGCTGACACTGGAAAGTGGGGACAGGGCATCCTGGCAAAACTTGATGCACACGTGCTGCCTGACTGATACAGTAAGCAGTAATGTACACCCAGAGGCGTAACTAGGGAAAATGGCGCCCGGGGCAAGCATTGAAATGGCGCCCCCCGCCCCCCCAACATACTACATTATACTTAGGTTTTTCCTCACAAGCGCCCGCCGCCGCCCCCAAGCCAGGCCACTGACTGGCCGTCAGGTGCCAGCAAAGCAATGGGGGGGTGCGGGCTGCGCGGAAGGGACCGCTCGTGTGGGAGGGGGCGCCAACACACTCCCTTGACTGCTGCAGCGCTGCTGCACTGAGCAGGAAACATTTGTATTAACAAAAATATTTAAAAAATTTAAAAAAAAATTGTCATGGCGGAGCCCCCCAGGTGACCAGAAAAGATGGCGCCCGGGGCATGTGCCCCCCCTGCCCCCCTATAGTTACGCCTCTGTGTACACCCAGAAGGTGGACACAGCAATAGCTTCTACCTGGGCAGATGGGATTGGTGAGGGTGAGGCAGGGTTGCATCAGGACCAGGCTTGCCCAGGGTGCAGGGTGAGCACAGAGGGAAGGGCAGCATGTTGTGACTCACCTTGAGCAGTGACAAGTAACAAGTCACTGCTGGTGCTGGAGGAAATGCATGCAGGTACCTTGTATAGTTCATATCTGTTTTTCCAGAGCACTTTCCAGATCGCACCCTACAACAGTGTCACTATGTGTCCGTTAAGTGTGCTTCCCTACTGTCTGTGTTTTGACATCTCAGTCCCTGTCAGCAAGGTGCTGTTCACATTTCTGATGCCTTCTTTCGGGTTTTATTCTTGCGTTTTAGTCCTACAATGTTGCATGTGTATTGGAGGGAAATAGCTGTGTTTTCCTGTTGTAGGAGGGTTGTGCAAGCTATTTATGTTTTCAAAATGATCCTGCCAAGCCGAAGCATTTTACTACTGAACAGCTGGTGATCTGGAAAGTGCCTTGGTGTGGCAAATAGGATCTTTTGGAGGACAGTTTAGATCTCAAAAATTGTGTGGGGAAAGAGTTAAACATCATCTCCCTCAGTACACTCCTCCAATCTGATACAGAAACCTGTGGATGCTTTGAAAAACTGGCACCTTGTCCAGTTGGCACTTAGCAATGAAACCTAGTGGGTTATCTTGGTCAGTCATCATCTCTCAACACCACAATTAAAACTAAACTAGTTAAAACTTGTATTACTGCCATGGTTCCAAGTCAAGAAATCCTGGGAACTGCATTTCTATTAGAGCACTAGGAATTCTTAGTACATCTACAAAACTACATTCTCTGAAGCCGGCTATGAAAATTAATCCAATTTCAGTGATTTTAAAATCTGGACTGTCTATGGACTGTCACTGATGTGTGAAGACTGACCAGTTCAGCTGATAATAAATGTACAGCTATAATATATATCTGACTAAACATCAGTAGACAAAAATGAGAGCTGTTTAAATTTTAATCAAAAGTGAAATTTACAGTCCAAACCTATGCATATTTATGAAGAAATAAGTTCCACTAAATTCATTGGGGCTTACACCCAACTGTCCTCCTCCTGCTTGGGCTCCATAGTCTTCAAGTGTCCCTAGCTTATCTGGGAGCTTTTTGTTCCACTGCTCCAATCCACTGCTTTTATAGCAGCACCAGGGCTGTGATGTTACTGCAATGACAGTATAAAAATCATATATCACACCGGCATAGCACTTGGCAATGTGCTGGCATAGTGTGTCCTAAGATCAGACTATTAGCAGGAAACTATCAACAAGTCCAAGTCAATAAACATGATATTCAGCGCCAGGAGGTAAGGACCGTTTAATTACAAAAATGGTAAATTTAACTATGGTTGACTGCGCAAAACTAATATGCTTATATAGCACATTAGGATTTTAAATTTATAATTACAGTATTTATTTCCCTCAAGCAGATTTCTAAGTCATGAAGTCATCATAAAGACCATAGGTAACCGTTGCACATGAACAGCTTAATGCCAATGCTAAATAAGCAGTGTTTTAAAGATGTTATTTTGAATCTTCGTGAAAAGGCAATAATTAAATTATATTTTTTCAACCAGCTGGGCAGCAAATTATTGAAAGATTTCCTTATTGGACAAATATTCTGATATAATAAGGTATGACTGCACCAAGTGAGGATAGACAGAGCAAAGGAGCATGCCTCTCCCAAATTTGGGGCAACTATGGAGAAGTAAACAATCATCTTGTTAATTCTGGCCAATTTCAAAGATCTCTGAAATGACTTTATGGGTTCTTTGGATCACATCTTCATTTAAAATTATTGGAGCTCTGCTAACATTGAATTGCCTCTGATTAGAAAGGCAAGATATAAATCCTCTAAAGCAAACAAAACATTTCAATTATTTTTAGTTAGGATTCTTATATGAGACTGAAATAGGTTTGGGGTATTGTCTTCTCCTTTATTCATTCATTCATTCATTCAACATATTTTTATACTGCCCAAAACTTAGGTCTCTGGGCGGTTTGCAATAAAACAAAATAAGTGACAACAGAAAAAGTTAAAACATTACAACAATTTAAAATTTTAAAACATTAAAACCATTAAAACAGTATTTCATTAAAGCCTGGCTGAACATATGCATCTTTAAAAACTTTCTAAAAGTTGTCAGAGATGGGGAGGTTCTTATTTCAGCGGGGAGACTTCCAAAGCTTCGGGGCAGCAGAGGAGAAGGCCCATCCCCAAGCCTTGCAGTTCTATCTGTTCCAGGGGCGTAGCAAGGTTGGAGGGGGCCCAGAGACAAGATTTTAAAATGGGCCCCTCGCTGATATACACACACAAACACACTTCACAATATATCGTGCACTCACACTCACATCCCCATTATGAATATGGTGAAAATCTAGTTCACATTGAATCTAGTTTTTTCACTCTCTGCTCCTGCTGATCTCCAAGAGACTCAACATAATTCATAGGGGGTGCAACATGGGCGGGTGGGGAGTCATGTGATGTGCCTCTGGGGGGCCCCTCGAGTCAGTGGGGCCCCAAGACGACTGCCTCCCCTTGCCTAATGGTAGTTACTCCCCTGATCTGTTCCGGATGGGGCAAATGGAATTTCCTAAAATGTCAATAAGCTGGAACAGGTAGCCTAAGCAAGGACTATTTGCTTAGCCATCTGGAAAGCATAAATAAATTTCCCCAGAAAACATTTACTCCATTAAGAGGGAAGTAGTGTGAAAAGAAACCAAGTAAGGTACTAGGAAGGAGTGCACAAAGTTGGCTGAATTTGCAGCTTGATATTGCTTTTCTGTTTGTGCTAGCTGTACCTCTGCAGTTCCTTTACAAAAACAATTTAAAAGGAAAGATGAATCCTATCAGTGACTTTGTTTCTAGGCAGAGAATGGAAAGATTGTCTAAGATGGTAAGTAGATTAGCAGAGGTTTTAAACTGGCACCAGTGAGAGAGACTTGCAGCCTGCAGTGGTTGTGTTTCATGACTGCTCTGGGCTAGTGTCTCTGTGAGACTATTCTCTCGCGTGGTGGAAACTGGGCTAAGGGAGTCCAGCCTGGTTTCCAAAGTGCATGTGAACCGTGCAGCTCCCGGTGGCAAGCCCGCTTCATCCCATCCCCCTGCTTAAACAAGGTTAGCAGAGTGAGCGCTCTGCTAACCCCATTTCTCTGATTGCACAGGGCATTCTGGGACTTCCAGGGGCCGGGAAGCCCCTGATCCCTACTGCCCCAACCAGCTCTGTGATGGAGCCAGTAATCATGTGGGGGCCCAATCCAGCTACCCAGGGTGAGCTCCCTGCTCGTCTGCGGGGAGAGCGGGTCAAGCCCACTCTCCCCACCAAACCCTCTTAGGCTCTCCACACTGCTCATGTGGGGAGCCTCCTTTATGAGTGGCAACCCTTGGAGGAAGGAGTGAAAATGAACAAACTACAGTTTTATTTGAAAGTGGACTAAGATATAACACAGAAATAAGGTTAAACTTAGCCTAGTTATGCATGCCAACTTCATACTTAGAGTACAGATCTTGGACAGACTGCCATACATGAACTATAGTTAGTGCCATGGCATGGGTTCAGATGATAAAAGTAAATTAAGTTACTTGAAATAAACCAAGGTTCCATTTTATGTCTGAACTGTTTCATAGACTTATACAGCCTGTGAACAAACTGTTAATCTTTATTTATGTCTTACATTTTCTTTCACAATGGAATTTAAGGTATACATAGTATTCCCATCCAGGCACTAACTAGACCTAGACCCATTAGGTTTATCATTTATTTATTTATTTATTATTTATTTATTACATTTCTATACCACCCCATCCAAAGGCTCTGGGTGGTGCACAAGTAAAATAAAAGAACAAACACCATTTAAAACAGATTATAAAAATATAAAAACAAATTTAAAACAGTTCAGAGCCATTTAAAACCAATTAAAAATACTTAAGAAACAATTTAAAAACCTTGGAAGTCCAGACCAAACAAATAAGTCTTTACTTTAGGGCACTCTTGAAGGCCAACAACAAGCCCAAACTACAAATATTTGCCGAGAGTGCATTCCACAGGCCAGGACCAGCTACAGAGAAGGCCCGGTTCCGAGTTACCACTAGACGTGCCAGGGGCAACTGGAGACAGACCTCTCTGGATGACCTCAGCGTGCAATGGGGATCATACAGAAAAAGGCACTCTCTAAGATAACCTGGACCTAAGTCATTTAGGGCTTTAAAGGTGATAACCAGCACTTTGTATTTTGCCAAGAAACATATTGGTAGCCATTGCAACTGCTTGAGAACAGGCATAATATGGTCTCTCTGGGTTACCCCAGAGACCAGTCTGGCTGCCGCATTTTGAGCTAACTTAAATTTCCATACCACATACAAAGGCAGCCCCATGCAGAGTGCATTGCAATAGTCAAGCCTGGAGGTTACCAGCTGATGCACTACTGTTTTGAGATCGTTCTCTTCAAGGAATGGACGCAGCTGTTGATTCAGCCAAAGTTTATGGATTGCGCTCCTGGCCATAACTTCCACCTGGCCATAGCCTCCTCCTGAGATACCATGGTGAGGCCTGGATCCAAGAGCACTCCAAAGCTGCGTACCTGTTTCTTCTGGGAGAGTGAAACCCCATCCAGAACAGGAAGATTGAACTCATCCCTCAAATTCTAATCCCCCACAATGAGCGCCTCCATCTTGCTTGGATTCAGCTTCAGTTTGTTGTCCCTCATCCAGCCCATTAATGCCCATAGGCAGGCATTAATGGAATGAATGTCATTTCCTGAAGATGATGATGGTGGTGGTGGTGGTTGTGGTGGTGGTGATGATGATAAGGAGAAATAGATTTGGGTGTCATCAGCATACTGATAACATCCTGCAACAAATCTCCTGACGACTTCACCCAGTGGTTTCATCTAGATGTTTAAAAGCATTGGTGACAGAATGGAGCCCTAAGGGACTCCATATAATAGCTCCCATTTTGAAGAGCAACTGTCACCATGCTCCACCATCTGGAATATGCCTGAGAGATAGGAGCAGAACCACTGCAAAGCGGTGCCTCCTATCCCCAACTCCCCCATGTGATTCAGAAGGATACCACGGTCGATGGGTTCAAACGCCGCTAAGAGATCCAAAAGAACCAACAGAGTCACTCCCTCTGTCAATTCCCTGGTAAATGTCATCCATCAGGCTGACCAAGGCCGTCTCACTCTCTTATCCTGCTCTAAAGCCAGTTTGAAATGAGTCTAGATAATCGGTTTTCTCCAAAACTGCCTGGAGCTAGTTAGCCACCACTCTCAATTACCTTGCCCAGCCATGGGAGATTGGAGACCAGCCTATAGCTATCCATCACTGAGGGATCTAGGGAAGGCTTCTTAAGAAGGGGTCTAATCATTGCCTCCTTCAGACAAGGAGGTATACTACTCTCCTTTAGCAAGGTTACTGCATATGCACCTTCAGACCATGCCCTCGGACTGGGATTAATTGTTTTGGTAAAGGAACTGCAGGGGTACGGGTGCTTTGTTAGTCTGATGTCAGCTATTATATACAAAAAAATTTTAAGATGCATTCATTAGCATTTAATTCTTACTTCATAAGTAAACAAAGAGAACCAAATTTCATAGTCAACAGCCAGAAAGCAAGAATAGTCTTAAAAGCAATCCATAATTCTGAATTAAAAATAGCTAGTCCATAATTCATAGGTCAAAACTTAATGGGATATTTTAACTAATACCCACAAGGAAGATAAGAACTGGAATAGATTTTTTTTGGTACTCATGTGACTTTCAAGGGCAACAAAGAAGGCTCCCTGACAGCAAAAAGCAACAAGAAATATTGCCCTGACCTACAGATTTCCTACTTTCCCATCAAAGTAATCCATGTGTAGAGACATTAAAGAACAATTCATCCCAAGTGACAGTTTCCAAATAACTAGATGCTTTTTAATTGCTAGTATCATTAACCTTAATGGTGTAATTGTGTAGCTCCCCCAAAATAATAATAATTTCCTCTCTATCCCAATTCGCTTAGCAGAACAGGAAAAATGATGTATGATCAACACACTGAGGAGCGAAAACAAATTAAAATGGGCGGAAAACAGATAAGAATTGCAACTTTATCAGCTTTATCTGCTACTAGTGTCAAACATTTTGGTGTAAATATTCAAGGAGACTTTCTGGGGAAATAATACATATTAATAGCACACTATCTGGCAGTTTAGAATGACCTTTAGAAACAACAAATGAGCTAGCTATTTCACTGTAGGACAATTATTTTAAATTCAGTAATACTTTGAGTGATTCATGTTTGCATATTTTAAGATCTATAGAAAGAACATTTGCAGACTGATTATGAATATCATTTGATAACATGTTTCTGTATTTCTGCATGTAGACCTCTAGTGACACAAGAAAAACACTAGATTTTTGAGGTCACATTAGGTGAATGGGAAAACACATTAAAATATTGTTTATCTCAATAATATGAGTTGAGAAGAGAACAGGATGGACATAGCAAATGACATCTAATAATAGAGTGTACTTTAGTTACAGTATGAAAAAATTAGGAATGAAGATTAGGTGCAATTCCAAAATGTTTATAAGTGAAAGTTCACACCACGTGGCATGTGATTTTTTCATGCAACTTCTCCTACATACAGAGGTACATATTGAGGTCATTCACAGGATCAAAAAAATGTTTTCTACCTGGGTTTGGAGGCTGTGTGTGCTGCGTAGAAGTGATTGTGTGGAAGCATGGTAGGAGGAAAAGCTACCCAGGTTTTCCTCCTACCGCACATCCACACAATCACTTCTACCCAGGTTTTCCTCCTACCTTGCTTCCACACAATCAAAAGTTGGGAGCACACATAGCTCCCAAACTGGTTTTTGATTTTGTGAATTACCTCATTATCTACTCCCTCAGCTCACCAATGCCCTGTTATAATTTCACCCATATAAGGATTAATTTGAACATTGATATGAAGTTAGGTTTGTCCAGCTAATTTGTTTCCAAAGTTTATTCCTTTGCAGGGCGCTTTCCAGACTAGCTGCTCATCAGCAGCAAAATGCCTCCATTCAGGCAAGTCGCATTTGGGCCATAAACAGCAGGGGAAGCAGTCTTGCAGCAAATGACAACCCGAAAAAACAGCAACTTTTTCACACTGGATATGCGACGTCCTTGCTCTATATCACAGCTTTTAAATTTGTAACAAGGCATTGGAAATGTGAATGGCACCCTGCTGTCCGCGTAGGGACTGCGGTGTCATAACACAGGAATTGTGGAAGCACACTTCCGAGATTCATCCTGACCCCATTGTAGGGTCTAGTTTTGAAAGCGCCCAGCTGAGCTGGTTTTTATATATACCAGAAGAGTACACAAAGGAGTATCCAGAAACTGAGAACACTTGTGACTAAAGGCATGCAGGTGCTTAGGTACTTTGCTGAATGAAAACTAACCTCAGGCCCAGTTAACACATGCTATCACAGCATGATAATCTCTTGAAAGCACAAGAGATCTTCACCGTCTAGTCACAAACTGGAAGGGGAAAAGGGTGGGGGGGGGTTGCAACAGTGTGGTAAAAATGGCCTCAGCTCACCTTCTGACCTATGTTTTGAGGAAACTCATTCCCTCCTATATAACTCTGATGACTGCTTCTCCCTCTTTTTCCAAATATAATTGTAAATATGACAACAGTTAACATCTGGTCACTATCACTCATGTCTTGGTGACACTGGCACTCAATTACTGTAATATGGTCTATATGGGGCTGCTTCTGAAAAGTGGCTGGAAACTTCAGCTACAGAATGCGACAGCTAGGCTGTTACTGGGAGCTCATGATAAGCACTGAGTGACTTTCTTGCTTTACTATCTGCAATGGCTCCCAACATATTTCTGGGCAAAGTTCTGGTTGCTGGTTGTTCCCTTTAAAACCCTTAATGGTTTAGGAACTGGGTACCTTAAGATGTGAATCTGTGCACACATTGAGGGTACCTCTCTGGAATCTGCACAAACATTGAGATTGTCAGCAAGGTCCATGCTCCATGCCCTGCCTTCTTCAGAGATGTGACTGGGGTGATCCAAGACAGGGCCTTTTGGGTGATGGTGCTTAGGTTATGGTACACTCACCATAACCTAAGGTCTGGCAAGGCACTGGCTCCTTTTTGCCATTTGATGAAAACATTTCTGTTCAGACCTGCTGACCACTTTATTGCTGACGTTGTGGAAAACAGGTTTTGTGTTTTACTGCCTTGTTTTATTTTATGTATTCATGTGGTTTAATTGCATTTTTAATTGATTGCTTGATTTTTTTTTTAGCTTTGAGTACTTGCTGGAAAAGCAGTTAATTAATATTCTTCCTCACTCTTTTCTCTATGATAAAAATACCCACATTGTTTTTTCTCATTAATCATTTGATGAGTTTTATAGGGTCTTTATCATCCTTTTTGTTCTGCTTTGTATCCTTTTTAACTTGTCATTTTACTAAAATTGTGCCCAAAACAGACTATACTACTCCAAATGCAGTTTTACTAACAAATGCAGTTTTAAAACACCATCTTCTCCCCAACAATTGAGCCCTTTTCAGACATTAAAAAAAAGGATATTGAACTTGCATACAGACTAGTGTCCCAAGAGCACACCTAGAAGCTCCACTCCAGTGTAGATGCGCTCAAAAAGTCTCACCCCCTCTGTTAATAGATCTGCTCCAAAGTGCTGGCTAGGCATCCAACTATCCTTTTGGACAAACATGGGGAATCAGCTTGACTATGGGGGGAGCAATCTATCACAGTTTTAATTTGAGCAGAGTTTTCGTCTTGAAATAACAAAGAGGCAGAAATGCAGCTCAAGGATTTATTTAAGGATACAGGTGAAACTCGAAAAATTAGAATATTGTGCAAAAGTTCATTAATTTCAGTAATGCAAATTAAAAGGTGAAACTGATATATGAGATAGATGCATTACATGCAAAGCGAGATAAGTCAAGCCTTAATTTGTTATAATTGTGATGATCATGGCGTACAGCTCATGAGAACCCCAAATCCACAATCCCAGAAAATTAGAATATTACATGGAACCAAGAAGACAAGGATTGAAGAATAGAACAATATCGGACCTCTGAAAAGTATAAGCATGCATATGTATTCAGTACTTGGTTTGGGCCCCTTTTGCAGCAATTACTGCCTCAATGCGGCGTGGCATGGATGCTATCAGCCTGTGGCACTGCTGAGGTGTTATGGAAGACCAGGATGCTTCAATAGCGGCCTTCAGCTCATCTGCATTGTTTGGTCTCATGTCTCTCATCCTTCTCTTGGCAATGCCCCATAGATTCTCTATGGGGTTCAGGTCAGGCGAGTTTGCTGGCCAATCAAGCACAGTAATCCCATGGTCATGGAACCAGGTTTTGGTACTTTTGGCAGTGTAGGCAGGTGCCAAGTCCTGCTGGAAAATGAAGTCAGCATCCCTATACAGCTCGTCTGCGGAAGGAAGCATGAAGTGCTCCAAAATCTCCTGATAGATGGCTGCGTTGACCCTGGACTTAATGAAGCACAGTGGACCAACACCAGCAGATGACATGGCTCCCCAAATCAACACAGACTGTGGAAACTTCACACTGGACTTCAAGCATCTTGCATTGTGTGCCTCTCCATTTTTCCTCCAGACTCTGGGTCCTTGGTTTCCAAATGAGATGCAAAAGTTGCTCTCATCAGAAAAGAGGACTTTGGACCACTGAGCAACAGACCAGTTCTTTTTTTCTTGAGCCCAGCTAAGACGCTTCTGACGTTGTTTGTTGTTCAGGAGCGGCTTGACAAGAGGAATACGACATTTGAAGCCCATGTCCAGGATCCGTCTGTGTGTGGTGGCTCTTGATGCACTAACTCCAGCCTCAGTCCACTCCTTGTGAAAGTCCCCAACACTTTTGAATGGCCTTTTCCTGACAATCCTCTCCAGGCTGCGGTCATCCCTGCTGCTTGTGCACCTTTTTCTTCCACAGTTTCCCCTTCCACATAACTTTCTATTAATGTGCTTTGATACAGCACTTTGGGAACATCCAACTTCTTTTGCAATTACCTTTTGAGGCTTTCCCTCCTTATGGAGGGTGTCAATGATGGTTTTCTGCACAACTGTCAAGTCAGCAGTCTTTCCCATGATTGTGATTCCTAATGAACCAGACTGAGAGACCATTTAAAGGCTCAGGAACCCTTTGCAGGTGTTATGGATTGATTAGCTGATTGGAGTGGGACACCTGGAGCCTAGACTGTTGAACCTTTTCACAATATTCTAATTTTCTGGGATTGTGGATTTGGGGTTCTCATGAGCTGTACGCCATGATCATCACAATTATAACAAATTAAGGCTTGACTTATCTCGCTTTGCATGTAATGCGTCTATCTCATATATCAGTTTCACCTTTTAATTTGCATTACTGAAATTAATGAACTTTTGCATGATATTCTAATTTTTCGAGTTTCACCTGTAAATGGGGTACAGGAAATGAAAAGATTGGTTAGGCAGGCAATAAAATCTTAAGTAACAGTCTTCACAAGTATCTCACAAAGAGGAATTTTAACTTAAGGTCCAAATTAGACAGGGCTAATTTGCAGAAATTGCTAAAATGCAGAAACAAGGAGGTAAGAAGAGAAGGGGATGGGAGATCTAGAATGGCAGGAAGTTAGTATTACTGCTCCTGATCTGTTGGTGCATCAGGTGCGATGGTAGATGGGCAGCCGGGCAGGTCTCCTTGCAGGGGGAAGGCAGCAGAAGGGCAGGAAAGAAAAGGGACAAATGGCTCTACAGCTACCACTGACTAGCTTGAGAATCAGTATTGTGTACATCCAGGCAGACCACTGTGCAGGTCCCAATGCAGGTTCCAGTATAGATTCCAATACAGGTTCTGAGCGTATGTGTTTGGATCTGAGGTACAAGTAGGCAAATTCATGCCCTGGGGCCATGCACCCAGGAGGGGCTGAAACCTGAACAAAAAGACTCATGGTTGCATAAACTGATCAACTTGGGTATGAACCCACTGAACAAAAGGCTGGAAATGGATTGGGTTAAGTGTACATGGAAGGTTGAATGGCTGAACTTAAGGCTTTATCTGGGCAGGAGATGTCTCTTTCCCCAGGCGCAAGATAAATTCCCTGAGTTTTAATGAGTTTACCTCCTCCTAGTCATTTGTCAGCTCATTAGTGGGGAGTCGGGCTTATCTTGAGTTACTCTATGCTGTTCAATGACCAAGACTTGAGACTTGAGTTACTGTGGAGAAGATTAGTTCATGCTATTCCTCTTGTGAAGGGGAGTTTGTTACTTCCCTAGAGAGTGTTTTTTGACTTGGGGCTCTACTTTTGCCAGCCTGCTTCTCTTTGACAGAGACAAAGAAAGGCATTTGGGGATGCTTCCCTTTCAGTCTTCAATTTTATTATGACCTTGGGGTAGCATTGCCCCATGTTCTGCTTATGCTAAGCAACCAGTTGCAAGTCTTGCCAAATATGGGCATGTGCAGATTTTGTGATCCCAAGAACTGAAGTATCCAGAATGGAAGCTGTGGTCCCATAGTTCCAAACATATGGTGAGGTGCTGTCTGCTACCCCAAAATAAAGCTATTTTGGCAACCCCTCCCCATGATGTCCATGCTTACTTCATTTGTCTGAAGAGGCAAATGTTGTAAGTGTGAAGGAGAGTGTTTCCATGACCGGAATGCTGGGACTGAAGAGGGCTTTGGGGCTGAAGAGGGCAACAATGCTGCAATTAATATTCCCTAAAATGGCACTGGCCTATTGTGCAATAGCATAATGTTGACTACACACATTGTGGATTGTTTTAACCATTAACACCTTCTTAGCAATGCGACTGTGTAGCTAGTTATTTTTCAAGTGTATTGGTAGAATCTCACTACCTGTGGTGGGAATGCCAGTTGAAGGGTTTACTGTTCAAATTTGCCAAGTGCAGGGCCTCCCCGATGACCTTAATAGTAGAGGCCTCATATGGGGAGAAGCACTTTGTAAGGTATGCTGAAAAAATGGCATATAAGTTTACAAACAAGAGATACATAAAAATCAAAGTAAGACAATTAGACAGAGTATGGTACCCAATCAAGAAGGACCCTGATTCAAGGGTTAATATGCCTGACACAAATTGGAGCACCCTATTCACACCAAGCAGAGTGCTGCATTTCAAGGCTCCCCTTTACTCACTTCATCCCTATTACCAGCCAGCATCAACATTTTTATCCCATCCTCTAAAGAGCTCAGGCAGTGTACATCATGCTCCTCCTACCTCTTATCCTTGCAACACCAAGGATGCAGATCCCTCCCTAAGCATTTGAGGAGTCTCCCCCCCACACTTATTTTACTTAACTCCCCATAACATATTAATCTCCCCCACAAAAATCTTTTCCTTAAAAAAACATAAGTGAGGATTTACCCCCAAGCTTCCTCTGTCTGCAACCCTGACAACCACACTGAGATAGGTTGGGCTGAGAGAGTAACTATCCACTCTCTGAGGTCATCCAACAAGCATTGCGGCACAGCAGGAAGTGAACCCAGGTCTCCTCAATCTAGGACCAACACTTTAGCTGTACCAAACTGCATCTGTATGATGAATATTTGAAAATATGTATACTAAGTTCCAAGGGAGAATAGCTTTTGAAAGACCAATTCTCAATCAGTGTGATAGACTTGACAACAATAGCAGTCATACACAAACAACTACGGCATTTATGCGTTTTTGTTCCAAAACAGCCATCAAAACAGTCTGGTTCTCTCAAGCTGCCCAATAAACTGATATAGAAGTATAATGCAGAAGGAATTTCTGCCAGAAATATCTGAACATTTGAAGAGTCCCAGAGACAATTAGAAGTAATCATGTAATCGATCATTTCCAAATTTTACCCAGATCAAACTCAGAAATCTGTTGCTTAATACAGCTCTGCCAGCCTCATTCTCCAGAGGGAGAAGTTATTTGCTGGCTGAAAAAGACATATGCCACTATTATTTGATGTTAGGAAAACAATTGGGCTAATAAACAAAACACAGTTATTAAGAATGCTCAGTGCACTGGGAACCTGCCAAGTTGGAAGCTTTTTTCTCGTTAGCCTAATTCAACTCTGCTTAGAAAAATGCTAAATTATCCTCCCTCACAATGGCATTGGTTTTTCTTCTGAGTCTTCTGAATGATCTTATTTCCTTCTGCTGGGAAATTAATGTTATTTTGTTATATGATTTGGAAAGATGTGCAGATTGTTTTGCCATGATATCGAAGAGAATAAATTTATCTTAATCCTCTCTATACAGCCTTAGAGTGATCAGTAAATCATCAAAAATCCATAGGTTGCCTCATAAAAAGCTGAAAGTGGCAATGAACAGGTGATTTTTGGACATGGTAATCTGAATGTCTTACATAGCAACCAAATACTAAGGTTGTTCTCATGACCACATTGGGTGGAGAGGGAGCAGAAGGCAAGGCGGGCACCTACCTTCCTGCTCTCACATGACATGAGCTTCCTCTGGACATGAGCTCTGCCACTCATGTGCCTACACGAGCAGTGTGGTATCAAGTTCCAGAGCACATATAGGAGGGAGAAAACTCTCGCGGGGTCTTCCAAGATCCTACAATGTAATGCATGAGCAGCAGAGCTGCTGCCCTCAGAATTGGTGCAGCAGCACCACTCTGCTGGGCCCTTCCCTTTCTTTGACTCTCTGAAAAGCATGGCTGCCGGCCACCTGGGAGCACTGCTGGAAACAGCAGCGCCACCCATGACTAGAAAGTGAAGTAGGGAGGATTTTTCTCTTCTCCTACCTCACTTTTTACCTGGGTTGCTAATCTGGGCTACCCAGGGATGGAGCATCTGGGTCAAGAGGGCTCCCACTGCCACAGACAACCAGAGTTACCTGGGGAGAAGAGGGTTAAATCCAGATAGCTCTGGTTGTGCGAATGACCTTACTAATGGCATTTTATTACAAAATGTATAGATTTGAGTTTAGGCGTTATATTAGCTTTTTTGGCTTCTGGTTTTTGTAGCATGATGCTACCTAGCACCTAAGAAAGGAAAATATGTGACATATCTCAAGATAATCATTATTTTTAATGTTAATCCTCTCTAATAAAACGCTTGGTGTCCGTCCGTGGACGGACACCAAGCGTGCGTTCGTGCCTCCCTCGGCGGTTCCGCGCATGCCCAGAACCGCCGAGTCAGAAACGGACAAAGGGATCAGGTGGCCATGTTGGCCGGTTCTCCTGCCGCCGCCTCTGCCCGCCCGGAGGAGGAAAGGACTGGGAAATACAGCGAAAGGGAAAAACAGCGGGAAAGACGGCGGGGACGGGCAGGGAAAGGTGGCCATGCTGGAAAAACAGCGGGAAAGACGGTGGGGACGGGAGGGAAAAACAGCGGGAAAGACGGTGGGGACGGGAGGGAAAGACGGCGGGGACGGGCAGGGAAAGGCGGCCATGCTGGCCGGTTCTCCTGGCCCCCGCCTCTGCCCGCCCGGAGGAAGAAAGGACAAGAAGGAGGACGGGGAAGCTGGGCGAGGAGGCGGCGAAGCCGCCAACGATGCCTGCCACGCCAGCCAGAACAAATTGCAGCGAAGCAATCACGCCCGCTCACCCGCCCTCCATGGTGCCCAGAAATCACCTTCCCCGCTTCCCCCCTCCCCACAAGATTAAGTGCCAAAAACGCCCTTGGTAATTGCGCCGCCCCCGCCTATCGCCCTCCCACCCAACCAGCTGCCCAAACCCAAGTTACCCAATGCAGCCCGTGGCAATCGGCCAGAAACAAAAAAAGAAAAAAGGTTAAAAAAAAAACCTCCAAGAAGAGGTGAAGAGCTTACAAAAACAGCTCCTCCCTGGGGTTAGCCTCTGCCCAGACTGCCGGTATGGACGTGAAGTACGCCTATTGCGTCATTAGCGTCCATTGCAACAGTCTGGGCAGCAGCATAGCATAGAGAGGAGCTCTTTTTGCGAGCGCCTCACTTCCTCTTTGCAAACAGCTCTGGAAACTAGAACAACAATTAGAAAAAAAATGTTACACTAAGCACTACAACAGAACCCTAACAAGACAAATAGTGACCAATAGTAACACCAAGCACAACACACAACCCAAAGACAACACTACACAACAGATATACACAACTTAGAACAGCGGCCACTGCCGGTCCCCACAATTCCCCCCCCCAAGAAAAAAAAAGGTCACAACCAGTCCCCTACCCACAGCCCAGGGGCGGGGGGGGGGGCAAAAACCCGTTATTTGTGCACGCATCCACAGACTGGCAGAACAAAATGAGGGAGAAGGAAGAGCGGGGGGGGAAAGGGAGGTAAGAAGGAGAGACACAGGGACAAGGGGGGGGGAATTATGGAGGAGAGACAGACAGGGAGAAAGAAAGAAAAAACACCAGGGACACAAACAAACACAACAACAACAACAACAACAAAGAGATGAAGAACGCAAAAAGGGGGGGCTAGCGCCCGTTATTATAACGGGCTTAAAAATACTAGTTAAAAATAATTAACAAACATGTGCATCGGCCATTTGTGTGGCGACACTGATCCCGGCTGGAAGAAGATACGCTGCAGCCCCGCACACCCACTTTTTGGAAGAGCACCGATAGGGGGAAAGAGACAACGCCTTCCCTGCCTCTTAAAGCAACACCCACCCTCTCCAAACTGGTTCAAACACCAGTTGCCAGAACTGGTTCGGCAGTCCTAGAATGGAGCACTGAATGGTTCTGTGTACTTTCCTACTCTCAGTCACTAATAAGGGTCATATGACATGTCATGTTAACCATGTGCTTAATGCTGCTGTGCTTGTTTTTTTAAAAAACCTAAAAATCGATGCAAATGGGAGCATTTTTCTAGCAGCATGGAAGGCCTGATCTGTATCAAAACTGTGGCAAGGGGCAGAATTCCTCCTCCCAAATATGCTACAGTCCCAATCCATGGGGAGCCTGATGCATTGCAGTTCTGTATAGTTAAAAACTAATTTCAGAAGTACACAACCAAGCTAGAAGCACACTCTCTCCTCCTTCCCCATTCTTGGACTGAAAATCTACAAAAAGTCTGGGGATTATTTCTTCTACACAGATTAGTGGGAGCTAGTATGAGTTTGTCAAGGACAAGTCATACAAGACAAATCTAATCTTTTTTGGTTTGAAGTGGTGTGGATACAGTGGATATTGATTTCAGCAAAGCATTTGACCAAATCTCCCATGATACCCTTCTTGACAAGTTAGTAAAATATTGGCTTGATAATGCTGCTGTTTAGAGGATTTCCAGCTAGTAGAACAATTTATCAAGATTCAATCTAATGTGGACAGATTCAAATATTGGGCCAAAACCAACAAGAAGTTCAAAAGAGAGAAATGTGAAGTCTTGCACTTGGATAAGAAATATCCATTGCATAAGACCTGGCTTGGCAGCAGTACATGTGACAGGGACCTAGGTGTCTTAGTGGACAATAAGCTGAACATGAGACAGCAGTGTGATGCAACTGCTAAAAAAGCTAACGCAATCCTAGACTGTATTAACAGAGGCATAGTGTCCAGATAAGTAATAATTCCACTTTCTTCTGCACTGGTCAGATTTCACTAGGAATACTGGCCAACACAGAGAGCAATGAACCACTGGGCAGAGTGAACAAGTTTATGCTAGTGCAAAACATTAGCTTAATTACACTAAAACCCAGTGATCTGCAGAACTGCACAACTGTGCATTAAAAAGGGGGCAGTTTCACAACTGTTGTGCAACAGCAAACATGTTTGCAGTAGTGCAACATTTTGCACAACTAGCTGGTGCAATTCCTCCTGCAAGTGGTTCATTGCTCTGAATGTCAGCCACTGTGTCCCATTTAGGGCACTGCATTTTAAGAAAAACACGGATAAGCTGGAATGGGCTCAGAGGAGGGTGACAAAGATGGCGAGGAGTCTGGAAACTATGAGGAAAGGTACCAAGAGCTGGGTATGTTTAGCCTGGAGAAGAGAAGACAAAGGTGGAAATTATAGCTGTCTTCAAGTAAGAGCTGCCACATGTAAAGAAGGGCAGACTTGTTTTCTGTTACTTCTCTGTTATAAAAATACAACATGTTACTTCTCTGTTATAAAAATACAAATCTAATTAAAAGGAAAAAAAACCCATACACAATATAACCATAAAATACATAGCAACAACAACAACAAAACCACGAATCTAAAAGCCTGGGTAAAAAGCCAAGTTTTCATTTGCTTTCTAAAAACTGTGATGGAGACTGAGGAGTGGATGCCCACCGGGAGAATATTCCAAAGTCTGGGGGCAATAACTCAGAAAGCCCCATCCCGCGTGCATGGCAGCCAAGCCTCCCTCATTGTTGGCACATGGAGCAGAACCCCCTCTGATGAACTTGTCAGGAGGGCAGAAATCCTAGGGAGCAGGAGGTCCCTCATGTATCCAGGGCCCAAACCATTAAGGGCTTTAAAGGTCAAAACCAGCACCTTGAATTGGACCTGGAAACAAATTGGCAGCCAATGTAACTCTTTCAAAATGGGTGTAATATGATCCCAGTGGGCACCTCCAGATAAAATCCTAGCTGCCGTATTTTGCATTAGCTGCAGTTTCCAAATATTCTTCAAGGGTGGGCCCATGCCAAGTGCATGACAGTAATCCAGCTGTGATGTGACTAAGGCGTGGGTAGCAGTGGCCAGATCTGCCTCCTCAAGAAAGGGACACAGCTAGCACACTAGCTGAAGCCATGCAAAGGCCGCCCTAACCACCGCCACCTGAGCTTCCAGAAACAGAGCCCAGTCTACCAATACCCAAAAGCTGCACACCTGCTCTTTCAGGGGGAATACAACCACATCCAGAACTGGTCGGATCCCCTCATTCTGATTGGCTCTCCTACTGACCAATAGCACCTCTGTCTTGCCTGGATTCAATCTCATTTATTAGCCCCCATCCAACCCATTACTGCCTCCAGCCTCCAATTCAGGACATCCACTGCCTCCCTAGGAGAGAGATCTGAGTGCCATCTGCATATTTCTGACAACTCAGTCAAACTCCCCAGATGACCTCTCCCAGTGGTTTCATGTAGATGTTAAACAGCATGGTAGTTATCTGTCAGGGGTGGTATAGCAATTTTCTGCACTGAGCTGTGGGTGGGCTAATACTCTAAATTCAACCATTCTATGTAACTACAGGGAGCTACATGTAGAAGATCAATGGATGCATCTCTCTTGATGACCAACAAGCACTTTCTGCTAATTAATACAGCCCAATTCCTGGCTGAAATGTCACAATGATTCTGAAGTACAGCTCCTCCATTATGTGAATTCACTTAGATATGATTTCATACTCCCCCCCTGCCCCACTCCCAAGTTTGAACAAAAACTAGAGTTCAAAAGTTAGTTATTTTATAGACACACACACACACACCCCAAAAGATAACTGACAATAGTTAGAGAAACCAAATTTTAGTTGAACATTTCAGCTTACGCCTTCATCAGCAAACACACACACACACACACACACACACACACACACACACTCAGCTAGGGAGAGATAGTGAAGGTGCTTTGGGGCACAGGCCTGGTGGGCAGCGCTCGAGCTGGACAGAGTTGTGAGTGGGGCTTTAACCATCATACCAGGGACACCAGCTGCCCCTGAAGACTAAATTTGTCAAAAGAGGAGGGGAATACATCGTTTTCCCCCAAAGACATACAGACACATATCTAAGGAGATCATTTCAAGCAATGTGTTTACAGACACGTTCCAGAAATGGTTGGAAATGGCTAACTTCTTCAGATGTGTACTTGCACACACGTTTCCAACTTCACATGCTTTCACACACAGTGGAATTTCACAATTGGGTTTAATATTTTATTGATCCAGTAATGGGGAGGTGAGGTGTATGAGAGTCAGTGTAAAATTACAGACCACTGTTAACTCCAATATGTGATATTTCCCCCCTCATCTTTTTCTTACTGTCATCCTATACAGTTCATTAAATGAAAAATATCATTGAAATGATCTGAAGTGGTGTGTATTAGTACAGCAAAATATTGATTAAAGCTACTATATATCTTGCTTTCAAACAGATTTCAAACAGCTCCTGCAATTGCTTATTGTTTCACAAACTTCACATCACAATTTTGGCTGGAACCATTAGATCTCTTCTGGCATGTATTCAGAACAGTTGTCTACAAGAAAGAAACATGGTATGCAGACATATCCAAAGAGGTCATTTCAAGCAATATGTTTACAGTGACTATGCTACAGCAAATGCAGGCTGCTTGTTGGGGGCATGTTATCTGGAAGTATGTGAACAGAAAAGGCTAGAAGTAAATCTGGACAGAGTAACATAAAAGTCAATTATTGTGTTCTCAGTGCTTTGTAAAATAGCGAATGTATTGTTCGCACCCATTTGCCTAGACAATAGCAACAATTCAATTTCCCTATACAGTGGCTTGCATGATCCACAGCATTATGGGGACATTATGCTGTGTCCAGGGACAGCTGTGGACTTCTAAAGCAGCCCAACACTGTTCAGAAGCGCTGGTTGTGCAAGCAGCACTACAGCAGTTCCCCCCATTCTCTGCAATGGGGAAAATAACACTGTTTGCACAACCACTGCTACTGAACAGTGTTGGGCTGCCTGAGGAGTCCATAGCAGCCCCAGGGGCACAGTGTTACCTCTTCGCAACACTACACATCATGTAAGCCATTAAGACTAAAACATATTTATTTAGTTGAAATATTATTCAGTTGAAAGTTGAAATACACCACACTATTCTATTGTGGCATTGCAAGGGTTATTTTGCTTTATTGCAGATTACATACGAATGCAGAAAGGAAGTGTTTAATTAAAAGCACTGGAGCCCTGAAAAGCATTATAGCAGTTTGCCTGTTCACACTGGACACATTGGTGCTGCAACTGCATTCTTTCACTCACACTCACACCCACACACCACCACAACCACAAACCAGGTTTGGTGACTAAATGGCCAGGTAGCAACCATTCAGGGGACCAGATTTGACCCAGTTAGTGCTACTTGCCAAACTCTGCTCTGAAATATCCATGCATGAGATCTCATCTTTTATCAGTAGCTTCTACTCTGTACAGCTGTTGTCAATGTTGTATCTACTATTCTTTTCCTGATGGGTCAAGAAGATACCACCCAAAAATCAATATGGTAAAATCAGGGTATTTAAAAGAGTACCTTCTCTGTCGTGAACCCTGTTGCCTATTAAGATCATCTGAAGAGGTCTGACTACGGGTACTGCAAACTCATTTGGTAGCAGCTTGGGACCGGGCCTTTTCTGTGGCTGCCCCTGGACTTTGGAATGCGCTCCCTGCTGAAATAAGAGCATCTCCTTCTGTTTGCTTTTAGGAGGACCCCGAAGACCTACCTGTTTTCCCAGGCCTTCAACTGAGATTTGATTTTTAAATTTTAATGTGTTTTTAATGTGGTTTTATCTAAATATTTCATCTTTTTATGGATTTTAAATGTGTTATATTTTATGACTTAATTCTGTACACCACCTAGAGATTTTTATACTAGTAGGTATATAAATTCAATTGATCAATCAATCAATCAATCAATATGATCTTTCAACAAATGATGAACTGTCACAAATGCAAATGGTATCTTACAAATGTACCCCAAATGCACCCAACTGAGTGTAAACACATTAATTAAACTGTGAAAAAGCAGCCATTACCAAACCATTAGCTTCTGAGTCTTTAGGGCATGCTAGTATTTTCTGCAAAACCATAAGGGCTGAATTAAGAGAAAATTACAGTGTTAAGTCCATTACTCTCAACATCATATTTCTAATCTCATTTCTAATTGTGGAAGTCCCTAATGACCCAAAAGAAGCTCCCCTGACTCTCATTTAACCTGAGTCATGTCTGTATATTTCAGGCATAGGAAGCACTTGATCTATGTAGATCATACTATGAAGTTTAACACCACTGTTATTCCAGTTTTTTAATTATGAAAATAATTGAACTAGGCCAAATACTATTGCAATAACTGTGTTCATAGAGACTGGTGCACTAAGAAAGTATTTCTGTTTCTTAGGATGCAACTTGCATCTTGACATAGCTTTGTAGTGCAAATGGGCTTTTAACTGATACTGTTTTGATTGTTTTTAATGTTGTTTTAGAATATTGTTTTAAGAATTCTAAATTGTTGTGTTTTAAATTTCTTGTTTTTGTTTTTAACTAATGTTTTAATGTTTTTATCTTGTTGTAAACCGCCCAGAGATGTAAGTTTTGGACAGTATAAAAATATGTAGATCTAGTTACACTGCAAGGAATGCCCCAATAATTATAGTTACTAAAACAACCCAAGGTAGAAATAAACTCATATATTTGTATGGTACAAATACATGTAGAATGCTCAAACATTAATTTCCAAATAAAGTAAAGCTATCTAACTTTAAAATTTCCAGCATACTACAAATTGCTTGTTCACATTTCTATTACTATGTTTAGTTACAATGGCTATTATGGCATAGGGGATGGAGAACAAAAGAAAAAGCACAATATAGGGTGACCAATGGTCAAGATAATAAGAGGAGAGAAGGAATTTCTTTTCCCCCCCACAAGAATTTTTGCTTTTATTAGTAATAGAAATAGAACCAGTTACATCTCTGAGATTGACATAATCATACATGAATAAGAGCAATTACTCATCCACAGCAAAGAAAGCAAGAAAAAGGAAAAAAGACTTGTACAGAGTAATAATATTTAAGTATACTTGAATGAATTAAGGTAATCTATAAAAAATAGAGGGTATCTATAAAAAATAAATCTAATCGTCAGAGAAAAAATGAACCTTGAACCTCACACAGAACTCTCACCTTGGCCTCAAAAGAATGATTTAAAACATAAAAATTCAGTGAAGAAAATGTATGCGTTAAAAGACAGGTTCTACCGAAAGGAAAAGGTATATATATTGTATATACAAAGCCACATATCCACCAATATTTCATAATCAAAATTTCCATCTTGGCCCATACAGGTACGCAAAACGTCACAGTAAAGTAAGTGACAGAAATCAGTTAAACCTTCAGCAGTCCTCCTCTTCATTTAACAAACAAAAAAACTGGAGAGATAAATGGAAAGACATTCTTTCATGAAGAGATAGACTAACTTCAGCCAAAACTGGTCTCTAAAACCCCCAACAGGGAGAATAGGCTGTTAAGCTATGTCACCCAGATCTCTCCCCATACATATATGTAATCCTTCTCAGTTTCCTTCTGATTGCTTACATCACAACAATAGCAATAGCACTTACATTTATATACCGCTCTATAGCCAGAGCTCTCTAAGCGGTTTACAATGATTTAGCATATTGCCCCCAACATTCTGGGTACTCATTTTACCGACCTCGGAAGGATGGAAGGCTGAGTCAACCTTGAGCCCCTGGTCAGGATCGAACTTGTAACCTTCTGGTTACAGGGCAGCAGTTTTACCACTGCGCCACCAGGGCAGTTCATTCAACAATTACTATTATACAGTTTCCATAACAACTGGTGAAAGCCCATAGGAGGAAATGAAAGTAAAGAAAGATACTGGGGGGGGGGGGGGAATAGGAATAATAAAGGTATATATATTTTTAAAAGTTAAAATTTGATTTCAGTTAGAAGCTAAGGCTAACTAGTTAATTATTCAAACCAAGACTTAAAAGTACCAAAAAAGTCAGACACTGAGCATTCCAAATAAAATACCTCGGTATGTAGTCTTTTCAAAGCTATTATTATCATATAATAAAATAGTGCCAATAATCTTATGCCTTAAATTTAAAATTCCCTCATTCTTAATATATCTCATCTCCCTTATGAAAAGGAAAAGAGAAACACAAAGAAACTAAGGACAAAAATCTGTGGCAATTCCTTAAGTCATTAAAACTATCAGGTTTATCATACAACATCCCAATTCCTAATTAGGTTGTTATCAGTTTTAAACCATTATATAGAGCCCCCTAATTGAAAGGCCGATTAATGAGGTATAATATTTAATTATACTCAAAGTTAAAACCTATATATTAAAACTTAAATTAGTTACATTAATTATCGTTTCTTCCATTTATTTATTTATTTATTTATTGTTAAATTTATATACACCTTTCATTAAAGCAATCCCAAGGTGGTTTACAGCAAAAAAAATATTTTTTTAAAACACAAGATGGTAAAAAAGACACAATTAAAATATTAAGTGGGGAAAAATATTAAACAAATCTGATTAAAATTTTTAAAACAAAAGCATAAAATCTCAGTTCCTGAGTAGGTTATTTCAATGCTAAACCCCTATATAGAATTCCCTAAATCTTAATGGTTAAAAGAAAGAAAAAAGGAACAATTAACACAGGGGATACATTAAAATACAATAATAAGGTATATTATTTAATTATACTTAAGTTAAAACCTGTATATGAAACCCTAAATAAATCAAATGTCTCAAGAAAAGGAGCCACAAGCGGGGGGGGGCCCTCAAAAGGAGAGGAAAGGAGGAAAGGAGAGAAAGAGGGGGGGTGGGAACAAGCTCAGGGGTAAAGAAAAGTAAGAGAGGGAAGATAATTCCATTATATTAAAAATATATCAGCAAAGAGAAATAAAATACTGATAGATACACCACTAAAAATATCGGGCTTTTCATTTTCCCAGCACAAAGACAGAAAGGAAGGAAAATTAGTAAACATCTCAGCTGACTCACATAACATAGGGTTAATATCAAATCTTAAAGCCAGTGTTCAAGGACATTCTCTCATTAAGGGGGAGACCGAACAGTGCCGGGACTTTTACATGTCTTGGAAAAAAGGGTTATCAAGTTTCTAAACTGTAAAATTCCTTCAGTTAGAATCCTTCCGCGCAAATCTCGCCATAGCTACCTATCCAAGGACTAGGTAGTTCTAATAAAACACACCCAAAAGACATATAGCTAAAGCAAATAAACTTTTAAATAAGATTTAAATACTTAAAAGACCCCTTTTTGTAAATTCTTCTTACATTATCTTAAAGTGAAACACCACTTAGCATTCTCCTTCCATGCCAATTTCCCCTCCCTGTATTTGGCAAAAAGTACCATGATTGCAACACCAGAATAAAAAATCATCATCACTCCATCACAGCTGAGTAACAAGTTCAGACATTCTTCAAAGTAAAGTCAAGATCCCGCTACAAAATGCTAATTAACATTAACTGTGATTGAATGGCAGTTCCATCAGTGGTATTGAACTACAAAAGACCGAGAAGCCCTGATTCCACTAAGAAAGATAGAACATAGGAAAACAGTCCTCCTCTTCTTGTGCCAAACAGCCAGTTCTAACCAGTCATTTTCATTTCATTTCCCCAGTCAGAGCTTCAAATGGTTAGTAATAGGAAGATAATTGTTCAGCCATAAAACAATTTGTCAGCCTTGCAAACAGAAGGAACTATAAACCTAGGGAAGATCTTTCAAGATTCTGGCAGGCAGATCCTCCCTAACACAGATAAACTTCTTTCCAGTTGGGACTTTGTAAGTAAAGCTTAAGTTGGTTGAATGTGTAAATATGTGGCATTGCAGAACATTAAAAGACCCATAAAAAAGCTGCTTTTCTCTCCAAGCCAATCTTCTTCGCCATTCCTCTTCTCCATTGCAGATGTCGTAACAAAATTCACAATCATCTCCGACAGATTATGTGTAGGTTAAAGATCAAGATAAAATAAGTAATTGCTGTAGCCTCCAACATTTTAAAAGGATTCTTCAAAACTAAAAGCTGATAGCATTTGAATGCTGAGCTCTCTGGCGAAGTCAGTAGAAAGATTCAAAATTAGAAAATAGCAGAAAATAAGCAAAAGTTGACGGTAAAAAAAACCCCATAAGTCTGACAAAATCACAGCCGCGCTGGGAAGTTCAAGGTGAGTTGAGGGAGGTGCACGAAGAGAGGGGGGGTGGGAAACCCATACTAATCTCCAACAAATGCTGTGAGTAGTTTAAAGTTTAAGATTAAAATAAGAAATAAGTAATTGCTGGGATATCAGACATTTTTTAAAAAACTCTTCAGGGCAAAACTGAAAGCTGTTAGCATTGGAATGCTGAGATCTCCAGCAAAGTGGAAACAGCAAAATAAATAAATAAATAAATAAATAAATAAATAAATAAATAAATAAACAAGAGCTTTCAATGAAGAAGAAAAACAAAACTGTAGATCTGCCAAACTCACAGCCGTGGACATCTCAGAGATTTACTAGGAAAGATAAGATAAGAGGAATAGAGCAGGTCATCTGTAATTAGGCGACGAAAAGCCTGTCTTCATTCGGTCCGATGATCACGGAAAGGTCTCTCCAGATGTTCATCCAGGGTTTTCCAGACTTTTTAGGGTCTGAAGACCCCCTAGACTTCCACCTCTAGGAGGAGGACCAAGCCCTGCATACATACCAACCTCCATCTGACTGATGGAAGGTGATAAGACCAAACGATTGATGAAAGCCCTGACAGCTAGTTTAGTCAGGAGTTTTTGTTCCAGAAGCCATTTTGCTTTTTCCCAGAGAGAAGGAATTTCTTAGCCACTTTCCAAAATTAAACAAGGTTGCTGTAATGGAATATAAGATGAAGAGATATACTATTTTTTTGAATGATGATGATGGTATACTAGTTCTTTTTTAACCTCTTTGGTCAATGGCTGTTCTAGTTTCAACGATCACTTAGTCAAGGATAGTATCTAAAAATGCCCATGGCTTTTCAAGTATGAGGTCTAGTAATAGTAGCAACATCATCTTCGCACTATAATAATTCCTGCAATACCTTCATGTAAAACCTAGTGAAGTTTTATTAGGTGGTTTATAAACGAACTAAATAGATAAATAAATGTTGCAAATCCATGAAACAAGAGTTAGATTCAGCATATCTACTAATGCTTTACAATTTTTGGTCTCAATTGGGGTGTAGGGACCATTAAGCAAGGAGGGATGACCGTCCTCCGGCTGCCAGCATCTGGGAGGCCACTAAGGCACCCCCTCACCCTCGCCCAGGGCACCCCTTTGGCCCCTCTTGTACCCAGCTAGTGAGCATAGTGCTTGCTGTCTGGGAGCGCAAGGTATGCCCCTCTCCTCCCCAACCAGTGTTAGCCAGCCAGCATTTCAATGAAAAGCTGACTGGGAAGGATGGAAAATGCTCACCCTCTCCTGGGCAGTGACCACACCCCTTGCATCTGATGTCAGTTTCAGGGGGCATGGCAGGTACTGGGTAGGGATGTGCATGAGTCAGTTTGGCGCCTCCTCTGGGAAGCACCGAACTGGTCCAAGTGCCATTGTTTGAACTGGATTGGTGGGGCAGGGAGAGGTTCCCTTTAAAAGCTGACCAGCAGCTCCTTACCTGCTCACCCCCACCCTGCCACTTTTCCAGCAGAGGTGCCTGCTTTCTAAAAGGCCATGTGGAGCTGTGGAGCTGTTCCCTGCAGCCTCCACACAGCGCCAGCATGCACATGGCAACCCCTCTACAACTCTTGGGAGAAACCCTCCTCTGTCTCCAGGCTTAGGTACCAAGCCAATTCTGTCTCATAAGATCACATTGGGTTTCCCCTACTGCTACTACTGACCAGTGTTCTCTCTAGTTCTTTTCATCTATGTGAGGAATGAGTTTTGTTCTGGGCCACAGTATCAAGGCAGCGTGTGCATTCAGAATGGGGCCTTCCTGACTCAACCTGAGTGGGATCTAAAATTAACTGCGTGGACATAAAAAAAAAGTGTGAGTGCACACACCTTAGAGGGAACACTGCTGCTGACAGTCAGATTAGACAAGTTTATTTGTGGTATTGTGTGAAAAAAATTCTAAAAAGGAGAAAAATCATCTTTCAACAACCGTCTTCTGACAAAACAGTTTGTTTGTTTGTTTTTATTTAACATATCAAAACTCATGTCTCTGGGAAGTTCACAAAAAAGCAAACAAAACAGAAAAAGATTAAAACACCAGTTAAAATAAATGACAGCAAAAATTAAAACACCAGTTAAAACAAAATAAATGATACAGCAAAAGTTAAAACACTACAACAATTCAAACCTTAAAACATTTTAAACAATGTTAAAACTATTAAAACAATATTTAGTTAAAAGACTGGGTGAATAGATGTGTCTTTAAAGATTTTTTAAATGTTGTCAGAGATGGGGAGGTTCTTATTTCAGCAGGGAGCATGTTCCAAAGCTTTGGGGAAGCAGTGGAAAAGGCCCATCCCCGAATAGCCACTAAACGAGCTGGTGGCAACTGTAGATGGACCTCTCCTGATGATCTCGATGGGCAGTGGGGTTCATAACAAAGAAGACATTCTCTTAAATACCCAGGGCCCAAGCTGTTTAGGGCTGTGTAGATCTTTCAAAATGGGAGTGATATGGTCTCTCCTAGATGACCCAGAGACCAACCTGGCTGCCGCATTGTATCAATTGTCGTTTCCGGACTACACACAAGGGCAGCCCCACATAGAGCGCATTGCAGTAATCCAGTCTGGGGGTTACCAGCATATGTACCACTGTTCTGAGGTTGTTTATCTCAAGAAAAGGATGCAGCTGGCGTATCAGCCAAAGCTGATAGAAGGCACTTCTGGCTACTGCCTCAACCTGAGACACCAGGGAGAGGCTCGGATCCAGAAGCACCCCCAGACTGCGTCCTTGTTCCTTCAGGGGAAATGTGACCCCATCCAGAACAGGCAGATTAAACTCATCTCATCTGAGCCCCTGGTGGCGCAGTGGTAAAAACTGCCACCCTGTAACCAGAAGGTTGCAAGATCGATCCTGACCAGGGGCTCAAGGTTGACTCAGCCTTCCATCCTTCCGAGGTCGGTAAAATGAGTACCCAGAATGTTGGGGGCAATATGCTAAATCATTGTAAACTGCTTAGAGAGCTCCGGCTATAGAGCGGTATATAAATATAAGTGCTATTGCTATTGCTATTGCTATCTCCAGAGTTTCGACCCTGCACAATGAGTACCTCCGTCTTATCTGGATTTATTCTCTGTTTGTTATCCCTCATCCAGCTCATTACTGCCTCCAGGCAGGCATTTAGGGAGGTTATGCCCTCTCCCAATGAGGTTGACATGGAGAAATAGATTTGGTGTCATTAGCATACTGATAGCACCCTGCACCAAATCTCCTGATGATCTCTCCCAGTGGTTTCATGTAGATGTTAAACAACATCAGAGACAATACGGAGCCCTGAGGGACCCCATACAAAAGTTCAGATTTGGCCATATGCTTTAATAAGAACTAAAAGGCTATGATGGCACACTCAGATCACCCTTCTGTTTTAATTATTAGAAGGAAATACATCTACTGGAGCATTTCCAGATGGGGCTTTTAGCTCGCTTCTCCTCCGAAATGGAGGGTGTGCGTTCATACATTGGCCAGATTTACCCCAAAGTCCCTGCAAGTTATCGGGGAGCACTCCAGACATGATTCAGATTTTTTAAATTGTGTATTAAATCATAGCCCAATTTATGTCTGGGGTAAAAAAAAAATCCACTTTTTGAGTCGGGTTTTGGGGGCAAATTTGAACTCGCAGTAAAGCCTAGCAATAAACGTGCAGTAAATCCTGCTGTCTGGAAATGCTCCAAGTACAGAGCCTGTAAAAATAGGTCCCACAAAGGGAATAACTGTGATTCCAATAGCACTAGGAAAAGAAGCATAGATAAGAATACCTTTAGAGAGTGTGCACTCACTTCCAATTTTCTTCCAAAAAATATAGAACAAGTCCACCACTTTGCCTGGATGGATTTATATTGTTTCAACAAAAACATTTTTAGCCACACAATTTTATTTGTATTATTGCCCTTGCTCAACAACTTCCTAAGGGTTTAGACTTGTCTTTTTATAGGAGCCCTTTGGCAGTTATCTGGCAGTTGGTTGATCAAGTAGCATTTACATCGTGGCCTTTCTGCCATCTAACCTACTTACTGTTTCATCTGCTGGCCCAAAGAGCTTCTCCATCTTATCCTCAAAGGATCTGATGAAACCTTGTGATACCTTCCTAAGTCATGAATCTTTCATCTTTTACTGTAGAAGAGTCCTTTCAGACCTGGAGTTACTTCCTGCTGTACCTGCTTGAAGTGTTAAGCGCTTTATTTTACACAGCAGGCATTTAAAAATGAACAGGCATTATTCCTCTAAGCATCACCCAAGATGAGATTTCTCAAACATGTTCCAGCACATCATAATGGTGGAATTGTTCCTAATAGCTAGTCTCTCAGAAATTTAAGAACTTCTAGGTATAGTCTTATAGCTGCTTACATTTCAGGAAGAGGATATATTGAGTAACTATCTAATTAGTGGAATTGGAAGGACTTCAGTTAGTTTTTGGAGTTGGGAATGCTTCAGTGAAATTGGAAGTCCTTCAGTGGAGTTTTACAGGGTGATGGACATTCCAAACAGGAAGCAACAGTATGTATGTATGTGTGTGTGTGTGTGTGTGTATATATATATATATATATATATATATACACACACACACACACACACACACATACACACACACACATACAGTACACACACACTCACTCAAACACCAGTGTATTAAAAATGCTAACATAATACCAGTAAAAGGGGTTGCAGTTTGCAAGCATTTCTCCTGTACCACAAAATGACCATGCACGCTCCTTCCACTCTCTTTGCTAGTTGATGGCTGTTTTGAGCGTGTAATAGTATTCCTGCCAAGAACCCTTACAAAGACAAATTCTAGGATATTGAATGAAATAGACGATTGAAGATATCTAGTGCAAATTTTTGATGTTTTTAAAAAAATATTTTAAAGCAAATTTCATGGAAATCCAACATGGACAGAAATCCAGTGAACTAAAACAATATGTAGCTTGTTTGTTTCGTCAACATTTTGTGAGAGTCCAGACTTCTTGTCTGTAAAAGTACCTGAGAAAACTGCCAAGGTTTGTCAGGAGGCATGATTTTCATGCTTTTCCAATGAGAGTTTTTTTCCTGGAAAATTTAGGAATTTCCCCATGGTTTTTTTTATGTTTCTGGTAGTGTGGGCGAGGTCTGGAACCTACCTGCAAAATGGCATTTCCTATCTTTCATGTTTTGGTCTGGGAGTTTCATGTCTGTGAGTGAGTGAGGCACAAGTAGATATATATTCATGCATGAGAATATAGAGGGGATGACTATTATTATCTAAGCTTTGTAAGATAATTCACTTATATTAAATAAAGATAGATACCAACAAAAAGTTCTGTGAAGAAAACAGAAGGGAGAATTGCAATTTAAATTTAATTTACATTTAAATCTAGTCTTGGAAAGGGTGGCGCTCCCCCTGAAAGACAAAGTCCACAGCTTGGGGGTGCTTCTGGACCCAACGCTGTCCTTGGAGGTGCAGGTGGCAGTGGTGTGCAGAAGTGCCTTTTATCAACTACAACTGGTACGGCAACTGCAACCCTACTTGGAGAAGTCGGATCTGACCTCAGTCACTCATGCATTGGTAACATCCAGATTGGACTACTGCAATGCCCTCTATGTGGGGCTGCCCTTGAAGACTGTTCAGAAGCTTCAGCTGGTTCAGAATGCTGCCTCAAGGATGCTTGTGGGTGCGTCGCTTCATGAGTATCACATTCATCCTGCGTCAGCTTCATTGGCTACCGGTCCGCTTCTGGGCTAGATTCAAGGTGCTGGTATTGACCTTTGAAGTCCTACATGGCTTGGGGCGGGGGTACCTGTTGGACTGCATTTGCCCATATGAATCTGCCAGGGCCCTCCGATCATCATTTCAGGCCCTGCTCATGACCCCACCACTAACAGAGATCCGGTTGGCGGGGACTAGAGACAGGGCCTTTTCAGTTGTGGCCCCTCAGCTTTGGAACTCTCTCCCTGAAGAGCTTCACCATGCTCCCTCCCTCAGTGTTTTTAGAAAACATTTTAAAACACACCTTTTTAAGGAGGCTTTTTAACATCATTATTTTGTTATATCTGGAAGGTTCTTTGCTTCTTTAGCTTTTCATAATTTTCAGTTTTAATTTGAACCTAATAATTGTTTTTAATCTGATTTTTTTTTAATTAACTTTATTACTTGTATCTGTGTCTATGTTATTGTTGTAAGCCACCCAGAGCAGTATTGCACTGAAGGGGTGGGGTATAAATATTTTGAATGAATGAATAAATAAATAAATAATTTACATGAGCTGCCAATAGGAACAAAGACGATAGCAAAGGTAAATGTAAAGGCTCTGCAAAAATGTAACTTTCCCAAAATAACTACCCTTCTTATTCACCTCTAAAAAAATCCCGTCACTTTGCAGGTTGTATTTTAACTGTGTGCATGTTGTATTCTATCCAGTATATTTTATATTTTATGTTTTGTTGTTTAGATGTTTGTCCCAGTGGGGAACCTATAAAGAGTGTATGTGTGTGGTGGTGGTGGTAGTGGTGGGGTCGAGTCAGAAAAAAAAGGATGAAAAGAAGGAGAAAAAAATTGAGTAGTTTTTGAATAAACTGAATTAAATCTATATAAGATTACTTTGTGTTTGTGAGCGAAGCAGTTATAAAACATTTGATGACGAGATTTTGATTTTGATGACGACATTCGGGTCACACACATATGACCAGATACGCATGTGAGCCTGCAACTTCATTTCATTGTTCCTGTAACTTCATTTCATTGCATTACTGGGCCTTTATACCTATCTGCTTTCTACTAGTGCTGCTGCTGCTGCTGATTGTTTCCCTAGCTTCTTGACCTGCATAACCCCTGAAGGTACCTTTTCCTTCTAAATCCTGGACTCTGTTGTTCACTGGATGCCCACTGCAGCATGGCTCAGATCTAGGGATGTGCAGAACAGGTCTGGCGCTCTGCGGTCCGACGGTTCGGTCTGGGGGTTCGTGGGTTCGTAATCGAACCGAACCCACCCACCCCTGGTTCCGTCCAGACCAGAACCGAACCGATAGTCCGGTCCAGCAGGTCTGCTAACTTTTTTTTTTAAAAAAAAATAAAATTAAAAGTAACTACCTGTAGCCTCTTCGGAAGGATTGCTGTAGCCGCGGTGGGGTCCGCGAGGATTCCCTCTCCAACCGCCAGCCTCCTTCATCACTGCTGCGGCCAGGTAAATGTAGTCTTAAGAATGAGCGGTGGCCATTTTTGCCACCGCCACACATGTGCAAATGCCCTCTGCGGGGCTACAGCTATATGTGGGTAATTATCTGTGGTCAGGTAATTAGTACCCGGCCTCAGCATACGCAAAAAAACGTGGAGGATGGGTTAAACCTGCATATCTGCAAGTCAGGGTGGCCAGAAATGACCTCAGAGGTCACCATTTTGTTTTGGGGAGCCATTTTATGACTCATTTTAACAAAACATGGGGCAAGAACAGCTATTTTCGGCCAACTTTCACAATGGTGGACTACTGGAGAGCACAGTAGGGCACTTTGGAGGATTATTGGAGGGATTATTTGGGGGGGAAACACCTATTTTCAGCTGACTTTGGATCATTTTTTGGCAATTTGGGCAGTCTGGGAACTGAACCCCTTATTCCCATAGCCCTCATTATTCATTATTTGCAGATTCGCTATCCACACACCCCTATGGAATAGAACCCCTGCGAATAATGGGGTTTTCCTATATATAGGGCCAGTTGCTCTCCCCCTGCTAAATAAAGAGAATATTTTAAAAGGTGCCTCTTTGCTTAGTCAGCAGGGGAATATATAATCATTTGCATTTCCTACCAACTTGGAAGGGGATGCCAATCTCCTTACATGCAAAAGTGATCAAAATTGCCCACAAAAGTCACCTGGGCATGAGCTTGACTCATGTGAATCAGAGAAAGTTTCTGGTGACCAGGTACAACAGTGGGGCTATTCTCATGATCAACAAAAATCGGGCTAGGAGAGCCTAGCCTGATTTTTGTTGATCGTGTGAACCACTGGGCTCGCAGGTGAGCCCAGTGGCTTACAAGCGGGTCACCCACTTTGGCAGCCCTCCCTAAAGCCCGGATTTGTGGAGCAAGTGCTCCGCAAACCCGGGCTTTCTGATTGTGAGTAGCTGCGGCGCGGCTCCATGGCTACTCACGAGGAGACCCCCAGAGGGGAGGCAAAAAGCCACCTCCCGGCTCTGGGGGTCTCGCCAGCATGCCCTGCGTGCTTATGCAGGGCATGCTGGAGCCTGCGGGGGCCAATTGGCCCCCACTCCCCCCAGCCCCTGCCGGCTCCATCACAGACCCAGCAATCATGTAGGTGGCCAATTCGGCCGCCCAGGGCTCCTTCCCCACTCACCACCCCAAACTGGGTCTCACTGATTGTGATACCCGGCTCAATGTGTTTACAAACACATTGAAAATGTAATCAGCACCATATGGCTTGTGCTGTATGTGACCAATTGCAGAAGGCTTTTACCACCCACTTCATTCCATAAGAATATCCCACTGGTCCCTGGTAAAAACTTGCTCTGGATATAATGGGGCCTTTTGATAACCAACTTGGAAAACAAAGATTTGTTATAGTGATGGTGGATTACTATTTCAGGTTGCCAGTAGTTTCATTTGCTGACAACATTACTACAAACAAGGTGATCCAGTTCATGGATGCATTTTTTGTGGGAGAAAGGCTTCCTAAAGAACATGTGACTGACAATGGGACACAGCTTATCTCATTTGAAATGGAGCAGTATTTGTATAACCATGGAATAAAACACAAGACTCGTTCCTTGTAATATCTTAGTGGAAAGAATGAACAGATTAGTGAAAGAAAGTTTACAACTGGCTACTACGGCCAGAGACATTAGTTCTGGGCAGTATATAAGTATGTAAAATAAATAAAATAAACAAACAAGAATCCTGGAAAGAGGCAATTGGTGAAATTCTATTTGCTTATCGAACTAATCCTTATCCCACTACAGGAAAATCATCTTTTGAACTGCTGAAAGGACGCAAAGCTACTACCAAAATTACACAATGACAACAATTGATAGGGCTTTCCATATCTTTTAAGAAGGCAGTTAAGACACATTTGTTTACTCAGGCTTTTAATTAGACTTACAGTTTTTAACATTGTGTTAAACTTTACATTTTTAAAAAATGTTTTAACATTTTAATTTTGTTTTAATTTATACTGCTTTATTGTAAGCTGCCCAGAGACATAGGTTTTGGAGGTTAAGTTGTTATGTTAAAATAAATAAATAAATCTCACCCTGAGGATGCAGACATTTGTGATTGGGTAAGGGAGAAGCAACAATCAGTGTTCCCTCTAACAGAGATTCCCAAATGTTGTTGACTACAACTCCCAGAATCCCCAGCTGCAATAGCTTTTGCTTGGGGATTCTGGGAGCTGAAGTCAACAACATCTGGGAATCCCTGTTAGAGAGAACACTGATGTGGATCAGAAATGTGGTGCAAACAGCGGACATTTCAGGTGGGGGACTGAAATGAGTATGGCTGACTTATAAAGAGAGAAAGGGATGTTCCCAATATTCTGGAACAAAACAAGCACAGTAATCTAAATCCAAGGAGATTCTGTCATATTGGATGATGAAAAGAAATGTTTGGAGACTTTCCAGCATGCATACTATGAGAAAAGAGGGAAGGGAGTCTGGTCTGGAGAGAGGAACTGGAGAGGACTTTGATCTTGCCTCCAGTTTTGACCTCACACAGGAGGCTGATGAAAGTGATGGATAATCCTCTTTACCTGAAAGAACATCACGAACAGCTCCTGTGCAAGGGGGCCCAATAATTAGGAGAAGTGTGTGTGACAGGAGGCCACCTAAAATACGTCAAGACTTTGTCATTGATTTGTAAATCAATTTAATTCTGGTTGTTATAAAGGGGAGGGATGTGTTGTCTATCCAGCATCTTTTATGTTTTGTTGTTTAGAAGTTTTCTGCAGAGACTGTGGGAGGTGGAGTCAGAAAGGAAAAGGGAGGGAAAAGAGAAGGAGAAAATGGAGTTGTTCCTGAATAAACTCTTAGTTAAATCTATATAAGATTAATTTGTGTTGGTGAGGGAAGCAGCTATAAAACAATGGCCCTGCACACAAGCATCATGTTAGGGGTCATTATAATAATTGTCTTCTTGTTTGCAACAGTAATATTCAAGCTCAAAGTTGTATCCTTTTGAGTCATTATGTAATGCCTTCTCATTTAGTGAAGCTGGCTTGTAGACCTAGGCAATCTCACATTTTTGAATGATAACCTTAGATCATGTGATGTCAATGAATATCAGCAGTTGTTAATTTCATCAAGGGGAAATTTCTATGGAAGAAGTAGCACCTAAAAGGTTTTCTAAAGAAATATTTTAAAAGCCTATTCACACAAGCAGCCTAACACAGGCTAGGACAGTCCAGCCTGGGTTGGGTTGCTTGTGTACAGCACTGAGATCGAACCTGATCCTGATGCTGCCCTCCCACCCAACCTGACTTTTAACCCCAGCCTTTAGCAGAGGTTAAATGAACCTGAGGTTTGTTTAACTTCAGCAGGTAATAGTAAGAATGATCGCTGCCAGGGAGTTTTTCACACAGTGCTTCAGATCTTGGAGTAGGCTATGAGCAAAGCCACTTTGAATAAGAATCACAGCATGACAGAAGGCAGCTTCCTATTTGCATCTTTAAAGCTTGCATCTCAAAAGCTTGACTGGCAGCCACTCTTGCTTTATCCAGAAAAAGCCTGCAGGGGGTTTGTTTCCCACCCCCCTGCCCCGCCCCGGACATAAAGCGGGCTATGCTTAAATTTGGAAGGGAAAATCCAAATTGTGTGTGAAGTGCTCCCAAAGATTTTGCAGGGACTTTGGCGAAAATCTGGCCGAAGTGTGAAAACACACACTCCCTTCTGGGGGAGATTCAAAGAAAAAGCACCATGTAAAAAAGCTCCAGTTAAAAGGCTTCCCTCTTGCCTGCCGCCATTTCTGGCAGCAAGCCGGGGGGGAAGGAGTGGACACACCAAGCATAATGCAAGCAGCCGTGCTCATGGTGTGGCACACCCTGTGATGCGGGAGGGGGAAAGTCCTCCCACTCCCGGCTTCAGCCTTCACCACACCACAGCTTGTGTGGGCATGCAGCATGGCGAAGACAACAGCGGCCACTGCTTTTATTCCAAGGAAGGAAGGCGAGTTCCTGCCTTCCCTACAGCCTCCCAGCATCGGCCATGTGCACAACCTCATTGCTGTGTAGAACTATACAAACTCTTTTCACTGGCTGACATTCACACTACCACTGTGCTTTCACAGACACCTTGTGCTTGATCAAAGATGTGCTATATAGATTCATTAAGTCAGGAGTTTGCATTCCAGACTGGGGTTGCACTAGTGCACTTGCACAACAGGGTGTGCTTGCACAAGGCACAAAAGTAGATTTCCATACCCTGTTCTGCTGTTGTTGTGTAAACATATTGTCCCCACACCCCAGTCCCAAGAAAGACACAGACACAATCGGCTTGGATAAAAGGGGCCATAACTTTATTGATGGAGCAATCAGCAAACTGTGCACAACAGACTCCACCCCCCAGCAGTGTAGGCCTAACTAAGGCCAGGTTAGAACAGTGCTATCCTTGTCCAGGCCTAAAATGGGCAAGAAACCCTAACTCAGGATAGAAGCAGGATAAACCTTGCTTCATCCCCTCATTGTCAATCCCTCAAGGTCAGGGCAACTTCTAGGGCTTCAGGCCCCCAAGCCGCTCAGGCTTTAAGGTTTATGAAGCTCTGAAGCAGACTTCCTGGTGAATCAAAGTCCCTGAGCCGCAAAGCCTCTAAGGACCCATTGACCAATCTGCCCTTCTCAAACAGTCCAAGGGTGATCTCCGGTCTCAAACCCATTTACACCTCCACCCAGCCTGCACTGTACCTGCCCAGCTGTGACCTAAATAACTATGGCAAGGAAATGCAGATTGGAGTAGGCAAAAAGACTCCTAGCATGGCCAATCAGCTGAGGGCCAAAAATTCCTACTTGGCCCCCGAAAGGACAAGGGAGAGGAGGCATGGAAGCCACTCAAGCTATGTGCGGGCCCCGCCCTTTGACAAGCCCCGACCAATCAGGGTGATCCTTGGGACTATGTGGTGGGGGTGGGACAAGGACCCATCCCCCAGCACAAGGCAGTAGGATGGGAGCAACTTTGAAGATGTTATGCTGGCTAGATGCTCAAAGTCAGGAGCTTTCATTTCAGACTAGTGTTGTACTAATACAACAGGGGGCACTTGTGTAACAAGATGCAGAATTAGATGCCCACATCCTGTTCTGCTATTGTTGCAGAAGTGCAACTTCAGTCAGTTCTATAACTTTCTTGTTTATGTGTACCACTTTGTTCACGGTACAAGCGTAGTATTAGTTTCTATGTCAGGCACAATACATAGAACTAGGAATGTGCACAGACCGGTTCGGAGGCCATTCTAAAGGCCTCCAGACCGGTCCGGTCACGGGGTGGTTTTGGTTCGGAAGGGTAGTTTGAGGGGTTCCATTAAGGGCGGGGGGGGCTTTACTTACCCCTCCCGCGCTTTCCACACTCTGCCACCGTATTTACTGTAAAAATTGCTCCTCCGATGGCTCCTCCTCCGATGGCTGCTCCGTTTAAAAAAAATGGCTGCCCCCTTGAAGCCCCGGCCCCCTGCTGCTGCTGCCCTCTGAAGCCCCCTCCCGCCTCCTTAAATCTCGCCCGGGCCCCGAGATGACTCTTCAGAAGCGGGCGGCGGGGAGATGTCCTCCCGCCCCCTTCCCTGCCGGGCTCAGGCTGCAAAAGACTTTAGGAAGGCTTCTGCGCGCGCACGCGCAGAAGCCTTCCTAAAGACTTTTGCAGCCTGAGCCCGGCAGGGAAGGGAGCGGGAGGACATCTCCCCGCCGCCCGTTTCCCTGCCGGTCTGCCAAAGTACTTTTACTTTTGCAGACCGGCAGGGAAACAGGCGTCCCACCCGTTTCCCTGCCGGTCTGCAAAAGTAAAAGTACTTTGGCAGACCGGCAGGGAAACGGGCGGCGGGGAGATGTCCTCCCGCTCCCTTCCCTGCCGGGCTCAGGCTGCAAAAGTCTTTAGGAAGGCTTCTGCGCGTGCGCGCGCAGAAGCCTTCCTAAAGTCTTTTGCAGCCTGAGCCCGGCAGGGAAGGGGGCGGGAGGACATCTCCCCGCCGCCCGCTTCTGAAGAGTCATCTCGGGGCCCGGGCGAGATTTAAGGAGGCGGGAGGGGGCTTCAGAGGGCAGCAGCAGCAGGGGGCCGGGGCTTCAAGGGGGCAGCCATTTTTTTTAAACGGAGCAGCCATCGGAGGAGGAGCCATCGGAGGAGCAATTTTTACAGTAAATACGGCAGCAGAGTGTGGAAAGCGCGGGAGGGGTAAGTAAAGCCCCCCCCCGCCCTTAATGGACCCCACCACCCCAGTGCCGGACCGCAGCTCCGCGGTTCCGTGCACACCCCTACATAGAACTATAAAAGAACTAAACATTCATTTTCTGGAGAATTTAGCTATTGGATAAAATAATGTACTTCTTTGAAATGCAGACCTCAAAATTGATGCATCCCTAGTAAATACTTTGTTTATGTGAGATGAGGGGAGAACTTGACTTTTTGAAGGAAAGGGGTTTGTAAGTAAATATAGTTCTAAAATCAGACACAAATTCCATCTATTCTATTTACAGGTCAGTCACACTTTTCTACCTTAGTCTTCATTTCTGCAACCACATAGCAGAGCACATAATACATGTGGAGATTTTCACCCTGAGGAGAAGAGGATGCAGTGAAAAAGCTGCACATGGCAGATGTGAACTTAATGTATACCTGGAGGGAACTCTGATAGCATTATGACAGCATTTCAAACCAAGGAGGGAGTGTTAAAAAGGCAAACGTTTGTCTGTGTTAGCATTCTCTTTGCCCACATCCTGACTCTTATGCCAACATTTTATTTTAACCAAAGATGATCAAAATTTCTGTCTTCAGATTTGCTTCTTCCTCCTTCATCGTTTACTTTGGTTTCCATGTAGACAGTCCTTCCCCCTCCCAAGTGTTCTTCTTTTTTGTGTGTGGACAGCTCAGCTTGCATACCCACATGATCCACCCAGCTCCTGGCAGCAAAGGCAACCTAGAGGCTGGGATAACACAGCCTGGTCTTCAGATATTCCTAAATGCACTGCATGAGGAGCGCTGTGCATTGAGAGATTCCCCCTCAGCCAGGAACTCTAGGCTGCCTGCAGCATGGGCAGACATAGTTGACTGGGGACCTGGAGGAAAGGGCAAACTTGCACTCTTCTACCCAGGTAAAAGCTCAGGTACAAACCCTGGGCTACCCAATGGGGTAGCGCTGGGATTGGCCATGATCCTGGTGCTTCAGATGAGTAGCCCTGCCCCGGTAGGGCTGTGAAAGCCCGGGTAGGGCTGCTCGTGTGAACAGCCTCTTTGAATTTTTTACTTCTGTTCATGCCTTTTGTTGTTGTTGTTAAAGGGATCTAATTCTGCATACCTGTAACTCAATGGCTTGCAGCTACACCTGCCTCACTCTTATGTTGACAAATTAGCTGTTTGTCTTCAGAGAGTTTCTCATATCTGTTAATATGACTTTGTGGCATCCCAAGACTACATAATGAACAAGATTTTTAATGTATGATTTTTGCCCTACACCTGCCTTCAAGTTATCCTTGCCACCTGGAAAATCCATAGATAGAGGTAATGCCTCTTACACGATATCTTCATCAACATTTATCAGAGAGATTCTGTTGGATAAGTGTCAGCCTATGAGGCATTAAACACCAACTAGTCATTATCGTGAAATGTAATTCAATTTCCAATAAGCATATTTTCATCCGTGTCTTTTTAAAATTTCCCTTTCGAGATTTGACTCCCAAATGACTATATATTGGCTGACATCTCGACTAGTGCTTACCATGTTACCTGAGCAAAGAGGCACCTTTTAAAAGTGGCAATTCTCTTTACTGAGCAGGGGGAGAGCAACTGGCCCTATCCAGCCCCAGCACAGCATTCCTCCAGTGGCTGTTGCTGGTGTCTGTCTTGTGTTTCTTTTTAGATTGTGAGCCTTTGGGGGACAGGGATCCATCTTTATTTATTTTTATTTCTCTATGTAAACTGCTTTTGGGAGCTTTGTTGAAAAGCAGTATATAAATATTAGTTGTCATCTAGTGCAATGAACAGAGATGCGCTAACACAAGAACGTTCAGTACCTGAGCAGATGCTAAAAGTTGCACAATTTTTTGCAGTTTCAGTCCACTTGTGCAAGTATTGCACATGGGCAACAAGGATAGAGGACAGCTTTGCATCACTCCTTGCAAAAATATATGGACTGAGGAAGAGGTTTTCATGGCAAGAGGAGTGCCATGTGTTGCGCCAGCACACCCTATTACACCAGTGTAGCAGATTGTTACACCAGATTGCTGGAGATTGCTGAAGTTCCACCACCTGCTGCCTGTCCTGAGAGCTGCTTGTGAGGGAAGTGGCTTCTGGAGCTTGCAAGCTTAAAAGCAAGGAGGCTTACCTAGAAGCAAGTGGGAAGGTAACGGCGGTGGGGGGAAGCGGGGCCATTCCATATGCCCTGTTGGGACTCACCATCTAGTCCCTTTGCCTCCTGTGGACATTCCAGCACAGATGGAGTGCAGCCTGCTTGTTGGCTGCCAAGTTCCAGCTGGCTGGTTGCCAGCCTCCCAGATTGCTGGAGATTGCTGAAGTTCCACCACCTGCTGCCTGTCCTGGAGGCTGCCTGTGAGAGGAGTGGCTTCTGGGGCTTGCAAGCTTAAAAGCAAGGAGGCACCATAGGCGTAGCCATTGGTGTGGCCATCAAAGCTGGGCTGGCTTTGGGGGTGGGACTGAGGGCTGGGGGGTTGGGTTGTGCCAGGCCTCTTGCAGACATGTGTTTGGGCTCTCTTGAGTGGGATGGTGCTGGGGGTGTGCCTAGCAGTTTGGGGGCAGCTATTACTGTAGTGGTGGGGAATAGAAGAATTGGTGCTGGCAGAGCAGCTGGCCGTTTCAGGGGAAGGGAAATCAGTAATTTAGTAACTGTTTCCACTTCCAACTGTTCTGTCAACTCTTCGGCCTCGGGGAGCAGCTCCAACAACCCACAGAATCTGGCCTTGCTCCTCTGCAATGCTAGGTCAGTTCAGAATAAGACCGAAATTGTCCACGATTTGCTCGTGGATGAGGGAGCTGACCTGGCATGTATAATTGAGACCTGGTTGGGGGAGGTGAGTGGTCCAGTGTGGGCTCAGCTTCTCCCAGCAGGTTACTCTGTTGTGGAGCAGGCCAGGGGAAGTGGGCGGGGGCGGAGTGGCTGTGATCCATAAGAATACCATTTCCCTTACCAGGGCCCCTGTGAGACAACTGACTTATATTGAGTGCATATTTTTGAGGCTGGGGACTAGGGAGAGATTGGGGATTCTGTTGGTGTACCATCCACCCTGCTGCCCAACTGACTCCCTAACTGAGTTGACGGAACTGGTCACGGAGTTGGTGTTGGAGTCTCCTAGACTTTTGGTGCTGGGGGACTTCAATATCCACTTGGGGGCTGGCTTGTCTGGTGTGGCTCAGGAGTTCATAGCAGCCATGACAACTATGGGCCTATCCCAATTAGTTTCTGAATCAACTCACGTTGCCAGCCATGCACTCGATTTGGTCTTTTGTTCAGATCAGGGGGTGTTCCGTGGGTGGGGGATCCAGTGGTTTCCCCATTGTCATGAACGGACCACTACCTGGTTAAGGTTGGTCTCACAGCCACAATCCACCCCTGCAGGGGTGGTGGACCTATTAGGATGGTCCGTCCAAAAAGGCTGCTGGACCCAGTGGGATTTCAAAAGGCCTTGGAGGATTTTGATGTTGGTGCGGCCGATGATTCTGTCGATGCCCTGGTAGGAACCTCGACCAGGCAACTCAACAGGGCAGTAGACACGATTGCTCCTAAGCGTCCCTTCCAATCTGCTGCAAAAATGGCCCCTTGGTATACTGAGGAGCTGCGGGGGCTGAAGCAGTTGGTTAGGCGACTGGAGTGCAAGTGGAGGAGAACTCGGTTAGAATCTGACAGGATTCAGCATGCGACCCATTTGAAGGCTTATGTGGTGGCAGTGCATGCAGGGAAATAGAGATTCTGGTCTGCGTGCATTGCGGCTTCAGGTTCATGCTCGGCGGAGCTATCCCAGGTTGTGAGGAGTTTGGTTTCTGCTCCTTCTACTTCCAATCAGTCCCCAGAGTTGTTCTGCTGTGATGCCTTTAATGGGTTCTTTGCGAATAAGATCTCCTGTATTCGGGCTGACTTAGACTCCACTATTTCTGCAAGGTCTATGGAGGAAGTGTCCAGCGATCCATCTTGCAGTATTAGATTGGATCATTTTCAATCTGTGACTCCTGAGGATGTGGACAAGCTGCTTGGGGCGGTGCAGCCTACCACCTGTTCTCTGGATCCTTGCCCAACTTGGCTGCTTCTATCTAGCAGGGAGATTGTTGGAGGTGGCCTAGTTAATATCATAAATGCATCGCTAAGGGAGGTTAGGATGCCCCCCTGCCTGAAGGAGGCAATGGTTAGACCACTCTTAAAGAAGTCTTGGTCGGCCTGATGGATGACCTTTACTGCGGAATCGACAGAGGGAGTGTAACTCTGCTGGTTCTTCTGGATCTCTCAGCAGCGTTGGATACCATCGACCATGGTATCCTCCTGGATCGCCTGGGGAAGTTGGGGATAGGGGGCACTGCTTTGCAGTGGTTCTGTTCCTATCTCTCTGGCAGATCCCAGATGGTGGAGCTTGGTGACAGTTGCTCCTCAAAACAGGAGCTGTTATATGGAGTCCCTCAGGGCTACATTCTGTCACCAATGCTTTTTAACATCTACATGAAACCGCTGGGTAAGGTCATCAGGAGGTTTGGTGCTGGGTGTTATCAGTATGCTGATGACACCCAAATCTACTTCTCCTTTTCATCTTCAGGAAATGGCACACATTCTCTTAATGCCTGCCTACAGGCAGTAATGGGCTGGATGAGGGAGAACAAATTGAAACTGTATCCAAGCAAGATGGAGGTGCTCATTGTGGGGGCTCAGAATCTGAGGGGTGAGTTAGATCTTCCTGTGCTGGATGGGGTTACACTCCCCCAGAAGGAGCAGGTGTGTAGCTTGGGAGTACTTCTGGACCCAGGCCTCACCCTGGTATCTCAGGCGGAGGCCATGGCCAGGAGTGCTTTCTATCAGCTTCGGCTGATTCGACAGCTGCGCCCATTCCTCGAAGAGGATGACCTCAAAACAGTGGTGCATCAGCTGGTAACCTCCCAGCTTGTGCTCTACATGGGGCTGCCTTTGTACATAGTCCAGAAACTTCAATTAGTTCAGAATATGATGCCTGTTTTGAAACAGTTGCACTGGCTGCCGATATGTTTCCGGGCAAAATACAAAGTGCTGGTTATTACCTTTAAAGCCCTGAGCGGCTTTGGTCCGAGATATCTTAGAGAGCGCCTTCTTTTACATAATCCCCACCGCACGATAAGGTCATCTGGGGAGGTCCATCTCCAGTTACCACCGGTTCGTTTGGTGGCGACTCAGAGGCGGGTCTTCTCTGTAGCTGCTCCTGGGCTGTGGAATGCACTCCCAGCAGAAATTTGTAATCTTAATTCTTTACTGTCCTTCAAGAGAGCCCTTAAAACCCATCTGTTTGCCCTGGCCTTTCAGGGTTTTTTTTTAGTTTTAATTGTTTTAATGTTAACCTGGTTTTCAGGGTTTTAATTGTTTTGATAGTTTAATTGTTTTTTAAAGATGTTTTTAAATTGGTGTTTATATTTGTACTAGTATTTTTAAGCCCGTTATAACAACGGGCGCTAGCCTTTTTACCCCCCTTTATGTGTTCTTCATCTTTTTTTTCTTTGTGTGTGTGTGTGTGTGTGTGTTTGTTTGTCTCTCCTGTCCCACCCTCCCTCCTGCCCCACACTCTGGCCTCTCTTCCTCCCCCTCCCACCCCGCTCACACCCTCCCCTTCCTGTCAGCCTCCTGCCCCAGTCCCTCCTGCCACCCTACTCCCTCTTGCCCTTCCCTTCCCCCTCCCCCTGCCTCCCTCTTGCCCTTTCCCCTCCTCCTGCCCCACTCCCTCTTGCCCCCCTCCCCCCTGACCCACTCCCTCTTGCCCCACTCCCTCTTGCCCTCTCCCCTCCCCATGCCCCACTCCCTCTTGCCCCTCCACCCTGACCCACTCCCTCTTGGCCCTCCCTCTTCCCCCCTGCCCCACTCGTTCTTGCCCTCCTCCCTGCCCCATTCCCTCTTGCCCTCCCCCCTCCAACCCTCCCTCTTGCCCTGCCCCTCCCCCACGCCCTTCCCCCTCTCCCCTGCCCAGAAGAGTCTTGCGCTCCCCCCCCCCAACCTGGCAACTTTACTCACTGTTTTGAACGCGACGGAGAAAGGAGCTCGCAAGCAGAGCTCATTTCTCGGGCAAGCCTCTTCCCGGACTGTTGCATTGGGCGTAAAGGACGCCCAGCGGCAGTCTGGGCAGTGTCTTTGCCGAGAGAGGAGCTCTTTTTGTGAGCTCCTTTTTCCTCGGTCGTCAGGGTTGGTTCTTCTTTGGGTAAGGAGGTCTCGGGCAGCTGGGTGGGCGGTTGGCGGCGGCAGCCGCAGAGGCATTTTCCTGGGCCATGTTGGCCCTTGTTCATGTGTGGGGGAGCGGGGAAGGCGGGATCGGGCTACTGGGAGAGCGGTTGGCGGCGGCCGCCGCGGTGGCATTTTCCTGGGCCATGTTGGCCCTTGTTCATGGGGGGGGGTGCGGGGATGTCGGGCTCTAGTGTGGGGAAGTCAGGCCCCAAAGTTTTCCCCCTGGCCGTCTTTAGCGGCAACGCCAGGCCTCGGCGGCGGCTCCGCCACCACCTCGGCCAGCTTCCCCCGCCGCCTCTTTCCCCTCCGCCTCTTTCCTATCTTCGCGGCGGCCGCTTCTGGCCCCGCCGTTTCCCTCGCCGCCTCTTCCCGGCTTCTTCTGAGCAGCCGCTTCTGGCCGCCCAAGATGTCCGCCGGGTACCGGCGAGCGTGTCTCCCTTGCCCTGTTCTGCGCCTGCGCTTCGCGCAGGCGCAGAACAGGGCAGGGAGGCACGAACACACGCTTGGTGCCCGTCCACGGACGGACACCAAGCGTTTTATTAGAGAGGATTTCTGTTTTGTTTTTAATGATTTCTGTTTTTTAATTGTAAACCGCCCTGAGCCAGCTCGGAAGGGCAGTATGAAAATAGAATGAATGAATGAATAAATAAATAAATAAATAAATAAATAAATAACACTAGTCTGGGACACAAGCTCCAGATTTAGTGGAACTTGCTAGCACAACATCCTTGCACTGCTGCAGTGTTAGTCTAAATGTCAGCCACCGCAGTTTGCTTCCATATATTGTGAACAGTAGCAGTTAACTGACTGAATCCCTTTTCCACCATTCCTTGGTACAAATTAAGTTGTTCAACACCTGTCAGAGATCTTATGACCAGGATAATTTTTTGTATTTTTTATAAAATGCTTTAAGTGAAGATATTGCTCCCACCCCAATTTATGAACTTAAAATACTGCATTTTCATCCATTACTTGCATTACATGAAATAAAATTTCATTGCTTGAACTGTACATTGTCATGGCCTTTCAGGAAAGGAAATAATCATCTTGCATCAACTCAAACATTTAATTATCAGCCAAATGCTTTGCTCAATTTTATAATATCAAAATTAATGCAAGTTTATATTGGGAAATTCAGAAATAAATTCCCAGCATCCAAAATCCAAAAAACCATAAGAAGACTGCTCAGCCCAGTATCCATTAAGATTTTCAGGAAATCAAAGGATACGTTAGCGTGACCATAGTTCAGCCTAAAAAAGTAACATTCCATTCCAATTCAAAGATAGAATGTTCTGTTCCAGTTCAAAACTCTAATTGAAAAGTCTTGGATTTTAAGAAGATGGCACTTTAAAATGCAAGGGCTGGGGCAGGAAAGAAGCATAACCTTAGAATATTGCCTTTCTGTCTCTTATATCTGTAATGAAATATGTTTAAAATGCAAATAATTTACAGATGGTATAGCAACTGTATCAATTATTATCAAAAAATGTCAAACTAATTGCAATTGTTCAAGCTCTGGAATTTTCATATTTATTAAAATTAAAACCCTGGAAAAATGTATCCCAGGTAGCACCTTCTTTATTTCAAAAGGTTTATATCTTTTGTATGGCATAGTTCCACCTCTACCAGGTTAAGGGGACTGACTTTGGCCCATGTGTGCCCAAAATCTAGGAGACAACACTAATGGGACCCAGAAAAACAAAATGGTTTCAGGTTTGCAATTATTCTACTGAAGCAATGAACAACAAAAGGCTTTCTCTATTAAACACTTTCTCAGATGTGTTGTCTGCAACAACACAACTGAGAACGTATCCTACAGTTAAAACTCAGGAAGTAAACACTGGCATGATTCCTTAAATCACTAAAGGATGAGAATGGGCTTATCTACACTGTAGGCTAGTACAGGTTGAATTATATACTCTAGGGATGTGCAAAACATTTCAAGCTTGAAATGGGCCCTTTTTGAGTGTTTCGAGCTTGAAACAGAATGCCCTTATAATAAAGTAGGGGTGTACATGGAACCAGTTGGTCCAGTCCGAACCCCCTTGAACCCCCCTGGTTCACTTTGGTCCAGGGGGTTTGCCAGGCCACACAGAGGCCCATTGCACAGGCACAGCAGCCTCCAAAATGGCCACTACACCACGGGGAAAGGCCCAAATGGGATGAAGAATGGCCGAATGGGCCGGTTTTGGAAGGGAGGCTGGCGGGGGGGGGGACCTCCACAGACACCCCACCCCACCACCACAAAGAAAAAATGCCCGCAACCCCCCACCCACCCCCCAAATGGGCCAGGGTGGTTCAGTCTTGGGTCAGACCGGATAGGGTGTAGTTCGGTTTGACCCTGAACTGTCAAACTGAACCAGTTCAATGTCAAACACATTCAACATTGAACCAGTTTGCACATCCCTATAATAAAGGGCCTGTTTCGAGCTCAGAACAAAACAACCCCATTTTGACTGGAAAGTTTCATATGTTTCGAGCACCATTCCCCCGCCCCCCCCGCCTGTTTTCCCCTTACTGGTTAGTTTTCTGACACTGGCTTCCGATTGGCTTGCAATCTCATTGCTTCTTGATTGGCTTTTTATCATCCAAATCAAGTGCTGTCATGGGCAACTATGCCCCCATTAGCTGGGAGGAGGGGGGGACACAAAAGGAGGGAGTTTCAAAATATCTTCTAAGGGACTAGGAGGCAGAAAGAGCCCTTATAGTGTACCTCTCTTGAAGAGGAGGATACTTCAGGAGAGGAGCAAGGAAGGTTTGATTTTGTGGTTTTCTTTTCCCAGCATGGAATATAATATGCTGTGCATTGCTGTTATAATTATATGATTTTGTTGGATCAACAAAGGCAGAACTTGGGTGCCTTCCTTCCTTGAGATGTGGTTTGTTTTGTTTTGTTTGTGAGATAGTGTTGTGCTGAGAAATGGACAGTCACAGCTCTATATGTGTGATTATTGTAATATTTCTTGGTGATTGCTGTGATGAGCTCGATGTCTGGCCTTGAAAATAACTTGTGCTTCACTCACTAGGGATATGCAAGGAATGGCTGGGCAGCTCAGAAGCAGCGGATGTGGCACTTTAAGGGCAGGGGAGGGTCACTTACCTCTCCTGTCGCTTTCCCCCCACTGGCATTATTTTTTCGTAAAAACCTTTGGGGTGGGAGTGTACCTCCCTGTCACCCCATTGCCCTCCTCAGCCGGATGTGGCCGGAAGTACCAGGCGCACGCGTGCCCATTAAGTGCATGTGCATGCCAGACAGGTGCATGCACATGTGCACCCGGTACTTCTGGCCAAGGAGGGCAACAGGGCGGCAGGGAAGTACACTGCCGCCCTGATGGTTTTTATGAAAAAATAACTCCAGTGGTGGAAAAGTGGTGGGAGGGGTAAGTGCACCCTCCCCCCGCCCTTAAAGAGCCACCCTCCTGGGGCCTTCGAATGTCAAACCAGCCCTGTGTTCGAACATGTTCGGAGGCCCGTAAAAGGGCCTCTGAACAGGTTTGTGCACATCCCTATCACTCACTGCTCTGGTCTGCAATCTGTGTCGCTGGAGTTGCTCTAGCTGAGCTTATGGCTATGCTTGCTGCTAAGGGTGCTGTTATGGCAGCTTTTGCAATGCTAGAAAGTAAAGACTTATAATTGTATGTGAGAGAGCAGCTTGTACCAATGATGTTACTGCAGCACAGGCACTGTGGCTTGCAGTTGATTCTGGGTCAGTGATGCTTTTTTGGCCATTTTTGGACCAGTGTTTGAAAATGTGTTTGAAATGTGTGTACTGTGTTGGGAGGGGCAGATTCCCCTTTACTGTGTGCATCTCTTCTGCAGTGTTGCAAAATGTTTGTACTCTGCTTGTTCTGGCCATAAGGAACAATGGAGAACTAAAAAAAACCCAGGGTTTTTGCAGGGTTGCAAAATGTTTCTACTCTGCATGTTCTGGCCATAGGGAACAATGGAGAACTAAAAAAACCCAACAATTTTCTCCATGGGGAGCTCCTAGAGACAATAAAGTGTGTGGGTGGTAGGGCGTGATGGGTGCTACATACCACCCAACCCCCAAAAGAAATGGGCAAGTGGGTGATTTTTAACAATTTTTTAACCTTTCCCTCAAACCCCCATAAGATCCTTTGGCAGCAATGCCCGAAACCTCAAATACACAGCTATTAACTGAATTTCTCTAGTAATCTCTATTCTGTATCAGGAATGTCTCATCCAATAAACCTTTTACTCAGAGGATCTCTACAGCCTTGTTCATGCAAATATCTGAGATATGAACATGTGAAGGTCATGCCTGCTGGATCTATCACCCATGCATTAATCCTGTGCTTTGAATAGCACTTCAGAAGAATGTGTGCAGGCAGGGAAGCGGGACCCCTGGAGACAATCCAAAACCCCAAATATATCATGTTTACAGAGCTTAAGTTTGTTTGTTTGTTTTCCTAACATGGCTACTTTGATTAATGCCTCACATCTAAATCTTATCACCCATGACTGAAGCCTTTTAAAACACCAAATTCAGCATTTTAAATTATGGGAGCCAAAACAATTAGGATGCAATGACTTCTCTTTTTCTGAAAAGGAAAGTAAAGATTGCTTTTGTACCAACTGTGTGCTCTATGCAGCTGTAACTACCTACCTAACACACAAACTCTGATTTCTTGAATACCTGAAGATTGAGTTTATGATTGGAAATCTGACCTCCTCAAGACAAAAAACCTGGGAGAACTAATCTAGTTCATATAGGCAAGATGTTTTCATTTGCTAAGTAATGTACACATGAAGTAATCTCATGCTGTTTGACCAAAATGGATTTTCCAGATTTAAACATCAGGTAGAGGGTGTGTGTGTGTATCCTTGTCTGTTCTAGCCTTGTTTGCAAGTAATGCCATGTTGTTCCTGCAGTGTAAGGATTTTATATTTTTATTCTCCCTGTGTCCCTTTCACAAGTAAGAAACTTTATGCAAACACTGAAGAAAAAAAATATTGTTTTTTCTCTAAGTATAGGTAGATCCCTGTAAAAGGAACATCATAGCTTTACAAAGAACAAAAAGTAAACTCCTTTAAAATTTCAATTACAAAATTAGCATTGTATGATTGCACTGGGTGCAATGCAATATAGTCAAACTTCATAGAACAGTTGGCAGCCTACCTCCCTTGATCTTCAAAAATTACTTCACCTCAGGATTTGCTAGTATGCCAGTCTTTTCGACTGAAATATACTTGGTGAGAAGAACTGACAAATGATGGAACAGGAAAGAGAAAACTATCTACTTTGATCTTGTGCACTTTTTATTGGAAAGAAACAGAGAAGCAAACGGGTGCTGAATACTCCACTGAGCTGCAGAAATTAGAAACTTTATGAACATCACCAGAATAAATTTGTATTTATCTGTCTTTATCAAGAACAAGAAAGGTCTTTATTATGAGAACCAAATCCGTAACTTGAACCTACACATTTGTGCTAGGGATTCTGTCTGCATGCTGTTATGATGCCCTTGTAACAACCCTATGACTGGGGGGCTGAAGAGAGAGAGAAAAACCAGCACTTCAGCTTCAAAATCACTTCTTGACTTTGGCGGTGAACAGAGCCTGTGTCCTTTCAGGGGTTCTGAAGGTCTGAAAGAACCATCTAATCCAAGCTCCTATTCTAAAATGCTGAAAAATTCTAGAATGTTGTAGACATTGCAGCACAAATCCATGTAACCCCCAGAAAAGCCCCACAACACAGACCACAGTGTGCTACGGATGAAGTTTGTTTAGTTTTTATTTGGGCCTGTGTGCTATTTTTGGGGTGTTTTGTGTAAATTGTTTATTGGATTTATTCCATATGGTGCTATGTTCTATGGGAGGAGAGCTGGTCTTGTGGTCACAAGCATGAATTGTCCCCTTTGCTAATCAGGGTCCACTCTGGTTTGCATTTGAATGGGAAACTACATGTGAACACTGTAAGATAGTCCCCTTAAGAGGTGGGGCTGCCCTGGGAAGAGCATCTGCATGCTTGCATATAAAAGGTTCCAAGTTCCCTCAGTGGGATCTCCAGATAGGGCTGAGAGAGACTCCTGCCTGCAACCTTGGAGAAGCCACTGCCAGTCTAGGTAGACAATACTGAGCTAGATGGATCAATGGCCTGACTTGGTAGAAAACAGTTTCCTATGTCCCTATGACTAAATGCAAATAAGATATACCGCTGCTGCTGCTGCTACTACTACTACTCCTCGTGATAAAGGTCGTCTTTGATAGGTGCTTCTTTCAGGGCAAGTAAGTTAGCATACACTAAAGAGAAAGAGAAGAAAAACAAACATTAGGGAACTGACCCAAAAGGAAATCCAGCCCAGAATGATTAACCCCTCTCCACTATGACCTACTTCACTCTGAAGTTTTGCAGGTGAAGGAAAGGGGGTTTGTGCCACATATGATAGGCTGCTTTCACCTACTTGTTACATATACCTCAACTGTCTGCATGATTATAAGAAAAAGATACTTATTATAAGAAGACAGGATACACAAATGCTCCTCAGTTCTTTAAAAAAAATATGAAACAGGAAGGAAGGGAAGGGAGAAAGGAGAAACCATATGGATAATGTAAATTAAATCAGATGCTTGTATGCCTATAGACCACCCTACTTCCCCTGGAATAACCTGTTCACACACACATTAATATATTAATGTACATGGGTATGGATGACTCATTCATTCTAGAAGAACTCTAGAATGTTGTTGTGAGCAAGAAGGCACAGTTTTATATTTCTACAGTGGCCAAGACAGTGGGCAATAATTTTTGTTACGCTCCCTATGCACTCCTAAAACCTTACAGTAGCAACAGTAATAAGCGTAAGAAAGTAAACTAACAGGCTTTTTAGAATCTTATCAGTATCGTTTCCTTCTGCCATTTCTATTTACCTTCAGTGAATTAAATCCAATATTCCTTATAAAATGGAGCAGAATACCATTAGTGGCGGTGGCGGTACATATGTTTTATATTAATTAAATCAACTGCCCCCAAGGAATTATGCATTTATATTCATGAACTCAATGAAGAAGCATCCAAAAGACCTGCCAATGGCAGCAAAACTGAAGGAACAAGGTGAGTTAATGTGCTGGCAAGAGACCATGTCATTGTGGCTGGAAGACATTCCTCTGAAACAGATATCACTTCCCGCCCCCCGCCCCCATACGTTTGTAATATTTCAGGCTGCTTTTCACTCCAACAGATATTTAACTACTACCAATTGACTAGGAATGAATTCCACTGATGCACAAGGAAGTCTGAAGACAGTTTAACTTGAAATCTAATCTGACAGTGAGGAAAAATGAAGGTTACTGTGAAAAAGTCTATATCTGGCACTTGCTTAAAGATGAGCAAGTGAACTAAAGATGAGGCTGAACTTCCCTCCAGCTAACAGGAATCAGATTAACAAAGAGGAAACCCAGCAACACCTAGGTCAAGCTTGTCAGGAAATAGTCACTGAATCTGGCTACAGGAGCAACTGGCTACATAAAGTGAAAAGCAATCAACATAAATTATAAAAAAGGATTGTCCAATTTGTTGAAAAGGCCTAAACCCTGAGTCCTTAGGGACAGTGAGCTGCCCATTCTATTATCCAAGATATCAGTAGCTGTTCTGAGCTATAGTTGCACTTACATTAGTCTAGGTTGCAATCCCATAGAAACAAATAACTGCAATGGCAATGCCTCATTTTAAAACCTAAGCAAGCAATATTCAGCCAACCATTTATCACAAAGAACACTTTTTTGTTACAATAAAATAGCAGTTGAAGGCTTGTAATCAATCACTGTATGTGTCTGAAATTAGAACTTTGATGGTATTATTTCCACATGGAGAAATCCTTACAAAATCACAATATTCTCTAGTGTTGCCAGCTCAGGAAATAAAAGGCAGTGGCTGACAGCCAGACTAACACTGCATTACTGCAATGAGCAAAGATGCATACGCATAAGAAGGTCGCATAGCTGAGTGGGTCCTCAAAGCTGCTCAATCTCTTGAGCTCTTGGTCCACTTATGCATTGCACTTGTGCAGCAATTGTAGCGTTGAACTTTGCATCATTTCCTGAAACATATGTGGACCAAGAAAGATGTTTTACAGCAGGAGATGCACCACAGGAGATGCACCACACGCAAGGCAATAATTTCAGATACAGGAGGCCCTTGTTACTTGCGGGGGTTCTGTTCTCACCTACATTCGCAAATACGGAAACTGCAAATAATGAAAACTTTGGAAAAAAGAAAGTATTGCCTCTCAACTCAGAGAGCCTCCCCATCTCTGACATCTTTTTAAAAGTCTCTAAAGATGCATTTCTTCACCCAGATTTTTAACTGATATTGTTTTGATTGTTTTAATGTTGTTTTTGGAATATTGTTTTAAAATTTTAAATTGTGTTTTATATTTCTTGCTTTTAAATTTTTTGTTTTTTGTTTTTAATTAATGTTTTACTTTTAATCTTCTTGTAAACCACCCAGAGACGTAAATTTTGGGTGATGTAAAAATATGATAAATAAATAAATAAAATAAACTATAGCCTTTCCCTTGCTCCAGTGCCTGGGCACCCAGGGTCATTTCATTCGAAGACTTGCATTTTGTGGAATGGGAAACAAGGCTGGGCCCCACTTTCCCAATCTTTATGTGGGGGAAAAATAGAACTTGGCTGCTCAAGAATCCCTGGTTGGAGCTGCCTTTTAAACCAGACTCCAGGGCACACAAAACCCAGCCATTTGTTCCTTTTCCAGGGCTGAGATGGGGTGCCCTGCTTATGTTGTCACCTGGAGTGTTTGTTTTTGTGAACATACAACACTGCCACTACCTTCTCAGGGAGCAAAGGACTTAGTGCCCAAACCTGTCATCCCGTCCCCTTTCCCTCCTGCTTGCCAGGTGCGGGGAGCAAGGGACAGAATGGGAAGAGGCAATGCCCCTGTGTGACTGTGCCACTTGAGAAGCTGACAAGTCTGGGGTGGGACGTGGTGGCATCCCTGTTGCCAGGCAACTCCACAGCTGGATAAATGACAGGAGGAGTGGGGCTGGTGCTCAGAGAGGCAGCCAGCGAGAACTGCTGCAGCCATGGAGCGGCTGAGATCCCAGGCGCATCTGCACCACCACATCTATGACTGCGGTTGAAAATTGGCATGAAACAGCAGTTGTGGTGGCATACAGGATTGGATGTAACACTTGGCAGCCAAACTGGAGGTCTCGGCAGTGAAACCTTGTGCAAACCGAAGGTTCGATTTGAGGTTGCTTTTGCCGCGAAACCACAGTTTCATGAATTCATGGATGTACTGGAGTTCTAACCTCTGCCCCGTTTAATTCCTGTTTCATGCTATGTTTGAATTCAGCCCTTGAAAAACACTGCAGAAGCACACAGTAAAAGGGAATCTGTCCCTCCCAACACAGAACACACATTTCAAACACAGTCCAAAAATGGCTAATAAAGCATCACTCACCCAGAATCCACTGCCAGCCATAGTGCCTGCGCTGCAGTAACATCATTGGTACAAGCTGCTCTCTCACATACAATTATGACTCAAGAACATACATTGCAACAGCTGCCATAGCAGCAACCTTACTTAGCACCAAGCATAGCCAACTAGAGCAACTTCAGCCACATTTGTCTGAGTACACCTTGCAATGCAGATTGCAGAGCAAACCAGAGCAGCGAGTGACGCACGTTAGTCTCAATGCCAGACGTCAAGCTCATCACAGCAACTACCAAGAAATATTACACACACAGAGAGTGAGTTTTGCCACTGTCAATCTCACGCCACAACAAACAAAACAAACCACAACTCAAGGAAGGAAGGCACCCAAGTTCTGCCTTTGTCAATCTGAGTTCCAGCAAAAGCAGATAGTTATAGCAGCAGCACAGCATCTTACACTCAGTGCTACGAAAAGAAAACCACAAAATCAAACCTTCCTTCCTCCTCTCTTGATGTGTCTTCAAGAGAGGTACACTATAAGGGCTATCTCTGCCTCCCAATTCATTTGAATACATTTTGAAATTTCCTCCTTTTTTGCTCCCTGCCTCTCTCCTCCCTGCCCACCCCCCAGCAAATGGGGACACAGTTGCCCACAACAACACTTGGTTTGTATGCTAACTAGCCAACCTGAAGGACTGCCTGCTCTCAAAGGTTTCTGCCTGTGACGACACTGAGAAAGGCTAAATTGTCATGCATGCAGGACAGGGCCTTCTCTGTTGTTGCCCCCAGGCTCTGGAATTCTCTCCCAGTAAATGTCCAGCTCTTTGACATCTGTGGCTGCTTTAAAAAAAACACCTTTTTATTTGTTCAGGCTTTTAGCCCTTAGGTGTTGCCAGGCCTCTCAGCACTCACACATCTGTTCTCTTTTTTATGGTTGTTGGGGTTGTTGTTTTTTGTTTGTTTCTTCGTTTGATGGTTTTTACTGTTTAACTGATTTTAAGATTTAAAATTATTTTTATGGAATTGTATTGTATTGTAACTTTTGTAAACCACCTTGGGATGCTTTATGAAAGGCCGTATAAAAATTGAATAATAAATAAATAGCCAAGCAAGGAGATTACAAGACAATCAGAAGCCAGTGCCAGAAAACTAATCAGCAAGGGAAAAACAGGCCTCCAAAATGGCACCTGAAACATTTAAATGTTTCAATCGAAATGGGATTGTTTTCTTCCGAGCTTGGAAAAGGCCCTTTATTTAATGGGTATTTTGTTTTGAGCTTGAAACACTTGAAGTAGTCCATTTGGAGTTGAAATGTTTTGCACATCCCTAAAGCACACTGAAATAGCAGGTAGATCCTCTGCATTTGATTTAGCTACAGCTCAGTCACCAACATATTCATTCATTCATTCATTCATTCGATTTCTATACCGCCCTTCCAAAAATGGCTCAGGGTGGTTTACACGGAGAAATAACAAACAAATAAGATGGAACCCTGTCCCCGAAGGGCTCACAATCTTAAAAGAAACATAAGATAGACACCAGCAACAGTCACTGGAGGTACTGTGCTGGGAGTGGACAGGGCCAGTTACTCTCCCCCTGCTAAATAAAGAGAATCACCATGTTAAAAGGTGCCTCTTTGCCCAGTTAGCAGGGGTAAAGGATATTCCTGGCTAGCAGGACAAAGGCACATCCATTATGACTACATCTGGTGACTTATATTTATATTAGCAATTGCTATTAGCAATAGCAATAGCAATAGCACTTACATTTATATACCGCTCTATAGCCAGAGCTCTCTAAGCGGTTTACAATGATTTTAGCATATTGCCCCCAACATTCTGGGTACTTCTATGCTACCTTAATGGTGTGGAAAAGTAAATAAAATGCCATACAAATGGGCCAGAGACTCTCATGCCCACCAGAGCAGCATAACAGCTGTGCTGTGACCAGAGTAGCCTGATCTATGAATAGGAGCTGCCACATTTCAGTTTTTAATAGAGTTAAAGTCATCTGGACACTTTTCATTAATATTTATCATAAGCCTGAATGTCCTATCTTTCGACTCCTGCCATTCACCCTCCAAAACTGGCTAACAGACATGTCCCCATTCTTCTATACACAGATGATATGGCCATCATGACCCAGACTCCCATAGGATTAAAACATTCCCTTAGTATATTATATGACTTCTGTAGGGAGGAATCCATTGAGGTCAATTATCACAAAACAAAAATCTTAGTGTTCGCCAAACGTCCAAGATATCACAGTTGGGTTATGCAGGGGCACAAAATTGAGCAAGTAAACTCGTTTAAATATCTTGGAGTTGTTTTCCAGTCTTCTGGCTGGCAAAATGCCCATTTAAATTTGTCCATACAAAATGCCTAAATTTCTATAAATAAAATAAAATCATTCTATTTTATGAGAGGGGCCTCATTTATCCCGGCAGTGATTAAGTTATTTGTTGCTAAAGTTTATCCCTTAATTTTTTAGGGTGCCCAACTGGGGCCTCCTAGTAATTTTGGTCCACTGGAAGCTGTACAGTCTAAATTTATTAGAGCTATTCTTAAAGTCCCCCCCCCCCGCGTTCCCAATACTCTTACCAGACGAGAGGTAGGTCTCGCTAGGGTTAAATTGGGTTACTGGACCTGTATTATAAAGTTTTGGTTAAAACTGGGTTTTGCCAATGTAGGCCTGGCTTCCTTGGTAATGATTGATAATTTTAATCATAAGTGGAAGACCTTGGTTAAAAATACACTTCTTCAATTTGGGTTCTCCCATGAGGAAATTCTTAGATGAGGACATGATCTGGCCTGGCAGGTTACTAAGCAGCCTGTTGCCAATACAGAATTACAAGTGGATACAGCCTGTCTAAGGAGTGGTATATATTTGGGGAAACAACTTTTTAATTCCAAACTGGCAGCGTATTTAGATAATATTCTTATTCCTAAATTTAGGTGTCCATTTACTCTTGCCCACCTAAACGCCCTTCCAACGGTTGTCAAGGATGGTAGATATAAAGGGATTCCGTTTAACTTAAGATTTTGCCCCTGTGGAATGGGTGCTGTAGAAACTACCCCTCATGTTATTTTATACTGTAAATTTTATAGTGATGCTCGTTCAAAACTAATTTCTTCTTTTGGGGGGAAGTTTCCAGGTCACTCTGATGAATTTTATTTAGAATTTTTGTTATCTAACTTTTGCAAAGAGATCATTTTCAACGTGGCTAGGTTTTGCTACATTGTTTGTATTACACACTTGAGTCTTATGTAACGTTTTTTGCTGTATTGTCTGGTCTATGACCATAATAAAGTTTATATATACATAAGCCAGAATCCAAATGCTTTGTGATTTAAACACCTAACAAGTAGGGTTGTCATCCAGTTTAAAAAAGCAAATTAATCAGATAGATTTTAGACAATTGATCTGTTAATTAACTGATCAAATTTGAATTCAAGTAAAAGTAAAATATGAATTTTGAAGTAAAAAACTTCCTTTGTATTTGTCATAGTAGCCATTATTTTATTTTATTTTATTTATTTATTTATTTATTTATTTACACAGTCCGACAGGTGTTATTGACTGGTTTGTTTTATCCAGACATCGAGTCCTTCCCAAGGACCTGAGATGGCTGGATTTTATTATCAATGTTGTTGCTGTTATTATAGATATTGTCTCAGAATATAGGCTGTTCCCAGTAAAGTTGCTTTTTGTAATTGGCTGATGGTCATTTCTGCGGCCCCTATGGTGTTGAGGTGCTCTTCAAGTTGTTTTGGAATTGCACCTAGGATGCCAATTACCACTGGGATTATTTTGGTCTTTTTCTGCCACAGCCTTTCAATTTCAATTTGTAGATCTTTGTATTTGGTGATTTTTTCTATTTCTTTTTCTTCTATTCTGCTATCCCCTGGTATTGCTATGTCAATTATTTTTTACTTGTTTTTCTTTCTTCTTGACTACAGTTATATCTGGTGTATTGTGTGGCAGATGTTTGTCTGTTTGTAGTTGGAAGTCCCATAATATTTTTGCATCTTCATTTTCTACAACTTTTTCAATTTTATGGTCCCACCAATCTTTGGCTACAGGTAGCTTGTATTTTTTGCAGATGTTCCAGTGTGTCATCCCTGTTACCTTGTCAAGCCTTTGTTTATAGTCAGTCTGTGAAATCTTTTTACAACAGCTGATTAGGTGGTCCAGTTTCAGCTGCTTCTTTACAAAGGTGGCACTTGCTGTTTGTTGTGGAATTTTCTGCTTTTCCTCTTCTTGCATTTGTTCTTAGTGCCTGTTCTTGTGCAGCCAGTATTAAACCCTCAGTTTCTTTCTTCAAGTTGCCATTCTTAAGCCATTGCCAAGTCTTAGTGATGTCTGATTTTCCATTTATATTGTGTAAATATTGACCATGCAGTGTAGGGATGTGCGTTTCGTTTCAGATACAAAACGTTTTGTGCACAAAACAGGCCATTTTCCAATGCTCAAAACAGAAAATTTTGTAGCCAAAACAAAACGTCCCTGTTTCTGATACAAAACGTTTTGTTGTTTTGGCTGTTTTGGAACTCCATTTTGCAATCGCAAAAAGTCTTTCTCCTTCAGTCTCCATTTTGAGTTTTGACATCTGTTTGAATTTCCAGCCCTTCCAGCCCACAGATTGGACAGCGAAAGCATGGGCTGATTTGCTGGCAATTGCCTCCTTATTCGTTTTAAGCAAATTTAAGGGTAAATTTTACCCTCATTGGCCAGTGGGGCAGTGTGCATTTCATGGTTGTTGTTTCACACTATTGTGTGTAGATCAATTGCATTTCGGGTGGGGGAGATGTGGATGTGCATGACCTTTGGAAATCTGCCTGATTTTTTCCAAAGCTCGGCTGTTGTTGATGTGTGATGTTGATGTTATTTGGGGTGGATTGGGGGCAGAAAGGGGGCTTTAGGGGCAGAAGAGTGGTTCAGGTGGTAGTGCCCCAATGGGTGCCTTCTGCCACCCAGATTCCAAAGGAATTGGGAAAAGGGCTGATTTTAAAAGAATTTCTGAAGTTGAACTGTCTTTGGGGCAGATTCGGGGCAGAAAGGGGGCCTGAGGGGCAAAACAGTGGGTTGGGTGGCAGTGCCCCAAGGGGTGCCTGCCACAACCCAGATTCCAAAGGAATAGGGCAAAGGGCTAATTTCTTAGGAATTGTTGGAAGTTTATGCTTCTTTAAGGTCCCCCCCCCCGGAATAATGGAGGTTTTCAGCAGACCCATAACTCCACCTCGGAGGCACTGGGGTGGCCAGGAGTGAGTGGTGGTGTAGTGCACATAGGGTGCCAACCACCCCCATGGGTTGCTAACCCATGGGGTGCTGGGTTCTGTTGTTTCTGAAGTGTTCTGAGTGTAGATTCTCTGGTAGCATATGAGATTTCCAATGACAAACCATGAATCAACTCTCATATGCCACCAGAGAATCTGAATCTACACTCAAAACATCTCAGAAACAACAGAACCCAGTACCCCATGGGTTAGCAACCCATGGGGGTGGTAGGCACCCTATGTGCTCTACACCACCACTCACTCTGGGCCACCCTGGTGCCCCCCCAAGTGAAGTTATGGGGCAGGAATTATGGAGGTCCATCATTCCCTATGGGGAAGAACTTTACAGACATGCAAACTCCATTACATCTTTAAAAATCAGCCTTCTGCCAAATTCCTTTGAAATAATTCTGGCAGCTTCCTTGCCCCCACTGGGAACTGCCACCCACCCCACTCTGCTCTGGGCCACCTCTTTCCCCCCAACATGAAGCTATACTTTTGCTAAAACCTCCATTCTTCCCTATGGGAAAAATCCTATACTTCAAAAATTCACCAAAAACCAGCCCTTTGCCCAATTCCTCTGAAATTTGGGTGGTAGTTTCCACCCATTGGGCACTACCACCCCCACCCACTAGTTTTTCCCTGGGGCCATTTTTTAAAATCCAAAACGTTTCAGATTCGGATTTTGCACTTTCGAACAAAGAACAAAATTGGAGTGTATCGGATTGGCTGGTTTCGAACAAAGAACAAAACAGGGGTGTTTTGGATTCGGGCCAGAAACAAAACAGGAAGAGAGAGAAAAAACAACCCTAAAGGAGTGGCTTATTTTCCATTTTTCTGCTCGCTTCTTGACTTCTTCTTTCTTGTAGGCCTGCTTTGGCTCAAAATTAAAATCACTTAGACATTAAACCAATTAAACAATTAAAATCATTTAAACATTAAAACCATTGACATTAAAATAATTTTAAAAAACCATTAAAAGTACTAAAACTTTAAATCTGATTAAAAGCTTGGATGAATAAATATGTCTCCAGTGCCTTTTTAAAAGTTACCAGAGATGGGGAGGCTCTTATTTCAACAGGGAGCACATTCCAAAGTCCGGGGGCAGCAACTGAGAAGGCCCGTTCCCAAGCAGCCGCCAAAAACATTGGTGGCAACCGGAGACATACCTCTCCAGATGAGCTTAACAGGCAATGGTGCTTATGGTGAAGAAGATGTTCTCTTTAATACCCAGGGACTATGCTGATTAGGGATAGGTATTATCAGGATAGGTATCTGCTCCTGTGTGAGGGAAAGGGAGCAATGCTTCTTTTAAGATTAATAATTATTATGATGAATATGTATACATCACTATTCACGAAAAAGTTCATAAAGTAGTTTACTTAGACAAAGAAAAAAATGGTGCTTGTGATCTGCAGCTTTTGTCCATGTATTAATAACAATTTAAAAACAAAAACTGTCTAATTAATCAGGGTTTGCTTTTTACCGTAGTTGATTACAAGTTTCTAATGGCTAACCTTACCAATTAATACAATTTAGTAGTGCAGTTCTACTAAAACATTTATTAAAAACTGGTAAAGTCCCCAATAGTACTAATGTTAAAAATGGGCAAATATTATTTCCTATAACTATATTTGTTTGCTTCTAACTTTCCAGTTAACACTACTCGTCCTCATTGCCCACACAAACATTTAAAAAGCATTTGAGGATAAATGGCATGTACAGCCTCTAAACTTAGACCTTCTAACTTAAATTTTCCAAACGCGAGTGATATAATTGCTGTTTTTGTCTATGAAACTCCTACTCCTTCAATCCCCATGAAAAGGTACAAAGTCACTACCTTCCTCATAATCTTTGGAATTATTCATTTTAAGTGTCATCTTCATTATGATGCATACAATCAATTCCACTCTAGATCCTAAAGCTACAAAAATAGCATGCAGAGTTCCTGCACATTGGGAGTCCACCTCCTTGCACACATTAACCAATTTTACGAACAAACGAACTATATCTGTTAAACCAGTGACAAATCTCTGTGCCCTGAATTTGAAAAGCCACTTCTGCAGTTGTCATATGATTCCACTATCCCTTCTAATATGAGACAGGAGGAAGCCAGCATCCATGTACCTCATTTCTCCATTATTTTTTAATCATCAGAAATCATCAGAGTTTGTGCAGTCTAGTTCAGTGATTCTCAACCGCCAGCCCACAGACCGGTGCCAGTCCATGAGGAGTTGAGTGCTGGTCTGCGTCAGTCTTTGAAGAATTAAACAAACCCCCCCACCACCCAATTTTGAGCTGGTGGGGGCCACCACCACTGCCACCACCGGGAGCTCTCTGTAGCTAATTTTTAAGCAAGCAACCCTCACCGCAGGGCTCTGCCTTCCTCCTGAGTCCCAGGCAGCCATTTCTTGCTCCCAGCCAATCTCTCCAGTCTCTCATGTGTTGAGGAGAGACTCAGAGTAAGTGATGTCACTAGTATACAGCCATCCCTCGAAAAAAACACACGAGGCAGGTAGCGGGGTGAGTGTGAAGGAGTGCTTGGCTTGGCTGGAGTGCTGCATTCATTAACTCTGTTCTGAGTCTGACTACTACTACTACAGAGGAGGAATGAGGAAGGAAGGCAAAAGATAAGAAACAACATAAACAAAAGTAAGCAACAGTGCTGATCAAAGGAAAGAGGAAAAGGGAGGTGAGGGGGAGATAAGAAGAATGAAAGGGGTGGGGGTGAGGGGCGGGCTGATAGTTGACTGACTCACCAAAACAGGATGAAGATCAAATAAAATGGGATTTTTAAAAGCAAGCATGCAGGGGGAGAACAAGTACAATTTGTGTGAACTGAGAAATCAAATGAGGGGGGGTGGATGAGGGAGATGAAGAAAAGGGTGGCTGGGGTGAGCTACTGACTTACCAAAAAGGGGATGAAGATAACATAAACTGGGATTTTTAAAAGCAAGCATGCAGGCAGGAGGAGAACTAGTGCAATGTGTGTGAATTGAGAAAACCAGTGGAAAAAAGAGATCATGAGAAAGGGGATGGAGTGGGGGCTGGGTGTAGCAAGGTATGAAATGGTGAATGGAGGAGAGGGAAGGAGGGGAAGGAGGATGAAGAAGAGACCCACTAAAAGTTTTCCCACTCGTGTGTGAGTACATAGCACTTTTTCTCCTTAAACTTCTGCTTAAAAATCATTACAGTTGTAAAAACCTGGATATATATGAATGTGTGGTATGAAGGGTTAATCTCCCATCCCATTCTCTGTGGTTTACTTTTCTAATGCCATATGTATGTGTAAAGTTCTCTGGCATGACATTACCTTTTCAAGGGCTGCATGTTTTAGCTATAAATGTACTTACTGCTTGGAGATTTTTTGGATGATGTTTGGTTCTAGACTTCCAGTATGATATAAGATTTCGTGTTTTAAGCTTCCTATCAATTAAGCTGATATGCTGGTTTTGTGGTAGCAAACATGCATTGTCCCATTTGCTAAGCAAGTTCTACCCTGTTTTGCGTTTGAATCTACCTGTGATCACTGTACGGTATTCCCCTTAGGGCAGGGGTGAGCAAACTTGGCCCTCCAGCAGTTGTTGAACTACAACTCCCATCATCCCTAGCATGAGTCTCTCTCTCAATCCTATCTAGTTGCTCTAGCTAGGAAGCAATTAGATTTATTTAATTAGATTTATAGTTTTAATACTTAATGGTTGATTTAAAAGGATTTTAATTTTAATGATTTTAATGCTTATAATATGATTTTAATTGTAAACTGCCCAGTTTTGGGCAGTATAGAAATTTGTTAAAACAAACAAACAAACTTAAACTTGAAACCCCTTTACTAACTGCTGGTCCAGGAAACTCTGCATGAAGAATGTACCGGTCCTTGACTCCGAAAACATTGAGAAACACTGATCTAAAGGACTGCCTTTGCAACCTGAGCACCTGAAAAGCTGGTTTTTTTGGGGGGAGGGGGTCATTTACAGGTGTTTAGTACCCCTTTTTCAAACTGTGCCCTTCCCTTCATTCAGTGCTGTACCTGAATTTATGCCTCTGAGGCATGAATGCCTCTTGTTCATGCCTCAGTGACTCTGAGCATATGCTGAGTTCCTGTTCAGTTATATCCTGGAGCAAGACCCGAATCCACTGCATGAAATTGAGCATGTCCATACTGCCTGATCATGTGCAGAAACTTCACAGCTACACCTGTGTCCAAGATTAGAAATGCGAAAGGTGCTGTAGTAGTTAGAGCACTGAAGCATCGATCTAGGGAGAGGGGGGATCCAAGTTCAAATCTTCATCTTAGGCATGAAGCTAACTACCTTGCACCAGTTATATGCTCTCAGCCTAATCTACCTTGCAGGGTAATTGTGAGGATAAAAGGGGGATAACAGACTGGAAGGGATCTTACAGGTCTAGTGCAATCCCAGGAAACTGCTGCAGCATCCCTGACAGATGACCTTCCAGCTTCTGTTTGAAAACCTGTAGCAAAGGAGAGCTCACCACTGCACAAGGTGGATTGTTCCAGTGCCAAAGACCTTGTCATGACTCCTACCAGAGCCAGAGGGGAGTTCACTGGGGTTCAATCTCTGTCTGTAAGTGATTCACAGTAGGCTGCCACCATCCACTTTGTTTTAATGTGCGACAAACCACTCTTTCCACATAAGAGGTTAACGGGGCAAAACCTTCCCCAAAAAAGCCTGAGCAGTCGTAGGCCTTCAAAGGCGTGAGACTAGAGCAGACCCAAAATGAAGAGTTGCACACTTCAGCAATAATAAAGGATTTATTATTGGATTAAAAGGGAAAGGTATGCCTTAAGAACAATGGTCTTTTCATCTAACAGATTGTAAGAGAGAGTTTTCATTAACCTGGCAATGCAGATTCCAAGCAATCAGTAAAGAAAGATACTTCCCTCACACAACTGATTTGGCCTTAACTTACAACTTATTACTTACAGGCCCTCCCATCTCCCCAGCAGCTCTGAGCCTGCTGCTTCCTCGGGGCCCTCCTGGGACAGAACTAAGAGAACAAAGCTTTCTCTTCTTCAGTAGGTGGCTGTGTGGGTAGTTCCCATCTAGTCCTCGGGACTGGTCCTTCTATTTTGGATTTCCTGGGCTTTCCCCTTTATTAAGAAAGGCCTAGCCTGCCAATAGTTGCTCTGAGTAAGACCTAGTCCTCCCCTGAAACCCTACCATCACTACACACTTCTTACAGTTGGGAATTCTTCCTAGTGTTTAGCCTAAATCTGCTTCAGTATAATTTTAACACATTGGCTATAGTCCTGCTCTCAGGAGCAGCACAGAAGAAGTTCACTCCTACTTCTGTGTGACTGTCCCTCAGATATTTGGATGTGGCTGTCATATCCTGACAGAGTACTAACTCCAACATGCAGCAGTGAGAAGTGTGTGTAATAATAATAATAATAATAATAATAATAGTTTATTATTATTATTATTATTATTATTATTATTATTATTATTATTATTAAATTCGATTTCTATACCGCCCTTCCAAAAATGGCTCAGGGCGGTTTACAAAGAGAAATAAAACAAATAAGATGGCTCCCTGTCCCCAAAGGGCTCACATTCTAAAAAGAAACATAGAACACACACCAGCAACGGTCACTGGAAGTACTGTGCTGGGGGTGGATAGGGCCAGTTGGAGTGTTGGAAGAACAGGGACTTGCAAGGACCCATGAGGTGTCAATGAGGTGGCAGGGGGCCTTGCAAGGGAATGTGAGGCAGCGATGGGTTCGCACATGGATTTGGGACATGGGCAGCAGTGATGCATGGTGGCAGTGATGTGGCTGGGGGACTTATGAGGTTGCAGAGGTAATGGCAGAGTGGCTAGTCGGTTTGCGAGAGCACACAAGGCAGCGGTGGGGTGGCAAATGGTGAGGTGATGGCAAGACTTGAGAGGGCAGCTAAGTTGGTGGTGAGGCAGCAAATGGACTTGAGAGGAAATACAAGGTGTCAGAGATGTGGGGGGCTTTGAGAGGGCATACAAGATGTGGCGAGACACAAGAGGTGGTGGGGGCTAGCAGAAGGACTTGTGAGGACATGGTGAGGTGGCAAATTGACTTGAGAGGGCACACAAGTTGGCAGTGAGGTCCTTGCAAGGGCATGGTGGGGTGGCAAATGGATTTGCAAGGGAATGTGAGGTGGCAGCCAAAGTGGCAGGGAATGCAAGGGAATGCAAATGTAAGGGAATGCAAGGCAGTGAATCGATTTGGATTTACGAGGGCACATGAAGTGGCGGGGAGCCTTGTGAGGGCACTTGGGGCAGTGGCAGGGTGGCAAATAGATTTGTGAGGGTATGCAGGGGCGTAGCTCTAATTGAACGAAAGGGTTCAGAGAACACGGGCCCCCAGCTCCTGAAGGCCCTCCAGCTCCATCCCTCCCTATTTTCTTCATTGTCTCCCTCACTCTGGGGGGCCACCCAAGAGAGGGATGAACACGGGCCCCCTCTCCCCTAGCTACGCCCCTGAGGGTATGCAAGGTGGTAGTAGGGCTACGGAGGGCATTGTAAAGGCAAGCTGGTATGGGACTTGCAAGGGTATGTGTTGTGGCAGTGAAGTAGCAGGGGAGAAATAAGGCGACTTTGCGGGAACAATGTGTGTTTGTTCATAAACTGCTTTACCAAATAAAATAGAATCATGCTTGTGGCATGATCTGCTTTCTTTTTTCTTTTTTTTTTCCTTTTTTGAAAGCAACAATCCATGAAGTCTCACTTCTTTCTGTCCCTCTTAATGGCAGCCAGGCACATTGTTTTTCTTCCTTTTTTTCTCCTGGATGAGGGGCATACTTGGAAAAAATGTCTTGTCTGGAAAGCTAGATTGGCTGCTGGGGGGAAAAGACCCTCCAAGTTTTTTAAAATTCAAAGATTACTTACAAATTTGGCAGTCCCCGTCCCCCCCAATCATTCTACCCTTCCTGAGAATTTTTGGAGAATATTGAATGGGGGCATTCTGCCCCAGTCTAATTACAGATTGTTTGTAGAAGACTGTAAACTATAAACTTGCAGAATGAATTACTACACATAATAATTAAAATATAATCCCCTGTGTTCCCCCAAATAAGAGGTTTTTAGGAATGCAAAATTATTTCAGGATTTTTAAAAAACACCCGACATATTTCACCCATTCTTCTAGGTGCTTTTTTCACATATTCAACACAAACAGATTACAAAATAATTAAACAAACTATCCCTAAAGAGCAATCCATTCCATTGCATATTCGTCTTTGCTCTGCAGGCAGAGAGAAAGGGATGGAAGAGATGGTATTATTAAGCTGTAAAAAGATGTGCTAGGAATGAATATAGCACACATTTATAAAGGTACAGTTAAGAGCAAATTACTGCCACAAATTTCAATCAAAGTGATTTCATTTTTTTAAAAAAAAGTCAGCTTTGATTTAAAATAGAGGCTGACATTCTGGCTTAAAACAAAGACCTACAATCTCAACAGGAAAAAAGCTGCTAGTGGAGGGAACACCTGAGTCAATAAATATTCCAACCTAGGACCAGAACTGTCCCCAAATACAAGCACTTAAGAGGAACAGATTTTACTCAGAGAGACCCGTCTATTTCCCAGTTAATGGCATTTTGCTAAGGGAGCCCAATGGTGGAGCTTTGCTGACATCTACAAGCCCTTTTTCTCTCCTGACCTGTAAGCAAAATCGCGTCTTGTGTCCCATGTCATATAGCTCCTGGTGCTTTCTGCGGCTTGGCTGGCAACCTGCCCACAAGACTTCACTCAGTCATATGACCGCCCTCCCCTCACTGGAAATCACAGTCCCACCTACCATAGTTTTGCCTAAAGTAAATGTTTGCTTTCTGTTGCCTAGCTACGAAAAATGTTCTTTTCTCTTTTATCTGTAAGAACCATAATACATTGTCCTGCACTTCATTGTGGGGCTTCGGTTTTGGTAGATTTTTTTTTTTTGGTCAATTCAGGTTTTTTTAAAGTACAGTTTGTTGTTTCTTACTGGTATCTTCAAAAATGCAGACCAGAAGAATATATGATGCTATAGCGGCTAGAGTGTGAGAGTAGGACAGGAGACCTGAGTTCAAATCCCCACTCAGTCATGAAGCTCCCCGGGTGACTCTGGGACAGTCACATCTCTCTCACCCTGACCAACCGCACAGGATTGTTGTGAGGATAAACTTAACCATGTACACCGCTCTGGACTCCTTGGAGGAAGAGTGAGATATAAATGTAAAAAAACAATTAAAATAATAAATAGATAGATAAAGTAAGTAAGCCTATGTAGGTTCTAACCAATGAGAGGGCAATAATGAATTGTGTAAGCAAGCAATTACAAACAGGAGCTCTTTAAGGGCAGCTTCCATATTGCAGAAGGGATACCAAGAAACCTCACATCTTCTTTCTGACATCTTTCTGTAGCAGATCAACCAAAATCCTTTGCTTCTGCTTTAAACCTGATGCTAGAAAGATGTTTTCAATGTCACCTGCTTGTGAGATACAGGCCCCATTCGCATGTAACAGGAAACCAGACTTGAATGGGCCAGAGGTTGCCAAATACCTCCAGATGCGTTAAACTCCAGTCCTGCATGGAGAACAACCTGAGGTTTTGCTCTCCAAACTCCAGTTTGAACCCTCGGGTTGTAGTGAGTTTTGCCGCTCCTACCCAAGGTTAACAGAGCCCCTGGTGGTGCAGTGGTAAAAACTGCTGCCCTGTAACCAGAAGGTTACAAGTTCGATCCTGACCAGGGGCTCAAGGTTGACTCAGCCTTCCATCCTTCCGAGGTCGGTAAAATGAGTACCCAGAATGTTGGGGGCAATATGCTAAATCATTGTAAACCGCTTAGAGAGCTCCGGCTATAAAGCGGTATATAAATGTAAGTGCTATTGCTAACAGCCCCCTGCAGTAAGTCCTAATGTGGAACTGCAGGCTGGGCTGTCTGAAACTGGAGTCGAGGGAGGAAGCTCCTCCCTCTCTTCAGCTGTGATGGTTGTCCTTCATGCAAGGAGGAAGCCTGCACAGCCACTTCCCCCTCCTCTCAGCAGTCTCCCTGACTGGAGAGCCTCCTCTCCGTTATGTCCGAATGCAGACAGCAGAGTGGCAGGGTGGGGAGCAGAACCCCAGGTCCATTGGACCCAGGGTTCTATGTTATGTGTGAATGCAGGCAAAAGGTCCCAGACAGCTGCCCTGGCAGTGCACAGGAAAAAAAGAAGCGAACTGCTGGTAGTTTCTCCTCTTCTTCCAGTCTGCTGGGAAACTAGCTAAGCCTTGGAAGCTATTTCTTGCATTTTCCCATTCAACCATTCCCTATAGTTCATGTCGCTGGTTTGTCCAGGTTTGCATATTGACAGAGTGAACTGTAACCCATTGATTCAATGAGATCTTTTTTTTTTTTTGCTATTATTAGTCATGAGGTTGATGATCAGTCCAGAACTCATGTTTGCCAACAACTTAGGATGGGGGGGGGGATTATAATAAAAATTATTAATGAAAATAAAAAGTATTAAAGTATTCCCGATGACCAGCAGATACCAAATTTTTCATGGACAATCCTGATGCTTATATTAGCTGAATGCACTACTTCTTAGACCAGAATATGCTCAAGGGAGGGGAGTGAATTTTGGTGGGAGGGGGATTGTTTTTTGTTTTCTTTTTTGCATTTTTAGCAGAAATTTTGAATATAATATTTAAACTGTTATTGTTCTCAACGGATTTTAACACTCAAGAATCAAATCAGTAATTCCAAAGCAACATTGTGCCCAAGAAAAGTAGAATTCCTCTTCCCCTCTCCCTTACCCTCCACTCACTCCACCTTCTTTTCTCCTCCTCCTCCCTATTTCTCTCACTCTTCCTTTCTTCCTCTCCCCTCTTCCTGTTCCCTTGCCATCCACTCCTTGCCCATGAAGCCTCTCCCCTCTTTCTCTCATGGACAAGTGCTTTGTGTGCTGAAGAACCAGCCACAATGTTTGGAGGAGGAGTGAGGAACCTAAGAAAATTATTATTTACTGCATAGAGTTGTTGGCAGGATGAATTCATCAATTCTTGATTTTTAAAAAATACAAAAAGAACAAATTGGTGATTAAATAGATGATTTAATTAGCACATTCACTGGTGTGTTTGCATCTGCTGCAATGGGAGTGCTAATCTAAAAGACTGAAATGTTCTCAAAGTATCATTATTTATTTACTTCTCTCAAAATATGAAAGATTAACATTTACATGTAATTATGCCAGGTTTCTGAAAGGAAATGTTTTTTTTTTAAAAAAATAAGATGTTATTCCAAGGCAAACGAAGCCATGGGGGCGGGGGGTGGGGGCGGACATCTTAATGGTAATGGTATTATGAACTATTTTTGTAATTTCTGGGAAGTGTGTAACCCAAATTCTCAAAAGGGCACTCACAGTATGAATATCCTTTAGGCTTTATCTGGCCTTTTCACTTCACTGTTGGTTTATTTTTAAAAAAATAAGCTCCAATCATTTCCTTTAAATCAGAACATAATTTGGTATATGTGATAAAATATTGAGCCCCGCCCCCCACACACAATCCTGATAATGTTGTTTGTCTATCTGAACAAACAACCTAACTTATTTTAAGTTCCAATGGGGGGAAAGACCCAGGACATTGATTTATTAAACTTAGTCTTTAAGTTTTGAGACAAATGCAGAAAAATAATTTTATCATAGAACTCATGCTGAAAGAAAGAAAAATTAACATCTGTTCCAAGACAAAAGATGAATATCCACAAAGGTATTTAAATAGTTCCATATGGAACCTTACTGAGGATGTGGATAGCATATTGATAATTAATGCTACAAACTGAAAACTATAAATTAGCAGCTTCCTATATCATCAATCATCATCATCAATTGACACCCTGACTAATGCAGAGTAGGTGTTCTTAGCATCAGCACCCACGTAGCACTAGCTCCTGCACTGGTCTGTGTGCTTTCTAAAAAATGGGTGCTCTTGTGCAAGAGTGCAAATACTTCTGGAGCTTCTTGTGATTTGGAACTGCTCTGTTAGAGCAGTGGTGTCCAAAAGCTATGTTTTGGGGTAGCGCAGAATGCACCCCTCTGTTGGATGTACTAATAGCATGGGACTATGAGGTCATAGTTCCCACAAACCTTTCACCTCATGGGTTGTCACGAACTGGTCATTAAGCACAAGCTGAGGTTGGCAGCGTGCCTTCAAGTTAAGGAATCTGCAAACTGAAAACAGGATGCAGCTGCCCCTCCCTAAGGAGGAAAATACTAGCTGAAGAGACCCCAAATAAATAAATAAATAAATAAATAAATAAATAAATAAAATGGCTAAGGGAGGAGAAACTCATGCTCAGAGATAACTATTGAAATGTGCCTCAGAAGTAGCACAAAAATGGCTGTTTCTCACCCCATTAAACTTGACAAATTGGCTAGCGCAGATAAGAGGAAGTCCATAAACAAACAAAAGAGTCTGTATCTTTGCATCTGGAGACACCACAGTCTTGAGATTGTAAGCAAACATTTCCTTATTATCTTCATACAGCCACATTTGCATAGCTTGTTTCTGCCTTTTCTCCAGAAGGACCCACTTGAAAATTACTAAGTCAATTTAGCAATAGACCCTGTTGTTTTGAATGGAACTCCTTACCCTCTGAGGAGGGAGAAACCATCTGATTGTATCAATAGTTGCCTCAAGGCAAGTTTTTGGATATAAATACACAGGCCAAAATCGCAACGGATTCTGCTTGGACTCTGGTTGGACTCTGGCTAAATTCCACCAGCCTACAGATTCTCACAGGTGAGCTGTGGCTGCTGTCCCACACTCTTCATCCCCATTTCTACCCTATGCTTTACCCCAGAGAAAGCATGTTTGCCCGGCCATCATGCAACCAATGCACCTAGGTAGTCGATAATACTAATTTCTTGACTCTCCCTAAGCCTTCTTACTTGCTTCCCTTTCTGCATCCTTCCCCACTCTCCAGGCATTTTTGACTGCAAAAGGAAAGGAAAGGAACGGAAAGGAAAGGGGAAAGGAAAGGAAAGGAAAAGTTGTGCCATTGAGTTGGTGTCAACTCTTGGTGACCACAGAGTCATGTGGTTTTCTTGGTAGAATACAGGAGTGGTTTACCATTTCATTCTTCCGTGCAGTATGATATGATGCATGTTTTTGGCCTGTTCTGGGCCTCTTTTTACTGGCAGTGGCCATTTGGGAGGTCACTGTACATGTGCAATGGCCACCTGTTTGACTAAAGTCATGCAGATGGCCACTGTGCATGCGCAGCAGCCTCCAAAGTGGCCACCGCCAGTACACAGAGGCCCAGAACAGGCCAAAAATGGCCCAAACCAGGCCCTTTCAAGATCAGGGGGAGGCCAGCAGGGGGAGGAGGAGCCACCAGAGACCCCCCCAGCCCACCCAGCAGCACCCCCCAGAGACAGTGAGTCTTTAAAAATATATATGCTCAAACCCCCAAACTGGCTTGAATTGAGCGGGGGTGTTCAGGGGTGCACAAAACCAAATATGCCCAGTTCTGTTTAAGTCCAGTTCAGACACAAACCGAATTGAGCAAACCAGTTATGCGCACACCCATATTTGGTGAAGCAAGGTTACCGGAGCTGCAGACTGCAACATAGAGGATAATCTTATTCAAGCAAATTCCGGCCACACACAGCTGATTTTTATAGCCACTGCCCAGGCAGAATGTCTCTGTTTCTTATAGGGACATTGATCCAGTAACTCAAGCACTGGCTCTGGCAATGCTGGGGGATTTCTGCTAAGATTGGTAAGTCCTCAGAGGACTGCATCACATTGGACCACAAAGGCAGGCCTTTGTCCTTGGGTCATGGTGAGGGTGCTGGCTTGGGTTCCTGGCATGAGACGTTCCAATGGCATGAGGTCATACAGGATCTTGATCTTCCCACCCTGTCTCCTCCCCTAAACATTCTGCTTCATCCTTCAACTGGGTGGATCCTGGATCTGGGATATGAGAGTGTATTTTGGTCTCCTTCCGCATAACAATGGCAGGGGTGGGCACCTCCTCAAGCACCCTATGGGTTTCCACATAGGGCTGTTACTGCGAATCTCCTTCCGAAGAGAGTGTGTGCATTCACACACTGGCCAGACTTACCCTGAAGTCTATTCAAAATCTTTGGAAGCACCCCACACATAAACCGGGCTTTGTCTTCCGAATTCTAGTGTGTCCTGATGTATTTCTGAGTTTTTAAAAACCTGGTTTTAAGAGAGTTTTTCTTAAAACACCACAACAAATAACAAGGAAAGGCAGAGACTAGAGTCTTTACATAACCATTAACATGATAAGAGGAAAGCACTCTTTAGGAATACAAATAGGACTGCCTTGCCTAGATGCGAAGAATGGAAAAACCAGTTTTCAGGAAGCAAACTTGTTGAACGTTCTAGTTACAAAACCTCTGTATATACTCAAATTGCCTTTTTGAACAATATTAGTCTGCTTGCTTAAGGTTTTCACTGTTTAAAAAAGAGGTTTTACCAACAAACTGATTTAAAGCACTCCACACGTGTTGGGGAAAAGGGAAGAAATGTGTTAGTGTATACAAATGCTCCCAGTATAGGACACAAGGTTCATGGAGGCATGCAAAGTGAACCTGCACAAAAAGGAAAGCTGAGAGCAGAGGGGAGGGGCTGCTTCCCTTAAGCTGCGAGTATAATTCAAAGTGGCTTCACTCAACATTTACCCCGAGATCTGGAAGTTATGTGTGGGAAAGCTCATGGTGTAACTACTAGGAAATGTAAACATAGCATGCACAGGAATCCTTAGGAGCATGTGGTGCCAGCAAGACTGGGCCCATCACTAAATATCATTGTTCATCTTGAAGGTCATGACAATTGCTGCTGTACCATGTGTACTATTACATCTGTAGGTGAACAGTTCGTATCAAAACATTGTATATCTCTAGGTGCTGCAAAAATAAAATATTATTATGTATTATGATTAGGAGTGTTATTTTCATTGCAATGTAATAATAGAAAAAATATTTAAGTCAAATTAAAAGTCAGCATGTTGTGCAAGACAATGCCAGCATTTCCAACCTGCCAGGGCTATTGTGAATGTGAAAGCCTGTCCCAGTGATGAAAGCCCTGTCCCAGAACTACTAAAAACAGTGGGTGGGCACTTGCACTTGTTTCTAATGGACAATGATCCTGTGCAAGTGCCTGTTCATTTGGTCCCAGCTCAGTCACTGTGGCACCTGGAGTGCATGCCAGCCACAAACAAATGTCAAGTCCCCTCTTCTTCCTAAATTGCTGTTGCTTTCCGGTTGCAATCCTGGGTACGCTTAGTTAGGAATAAGCCTCACTGGGAACACTGGGAATATTTCTGAGCAAACATGCATCGAATGATGCTGTAACGCAGTTTCAAGGAGGACAGAGGATGCCCCACTTGGAGAAGGGGGAACGGACCCAAAAAGTGAGCCTCTACCTTTCTGGGCGGCTGTTGCTACAGGATATTCCTACCTGCAGAGAAGGTCCCCGTAGGCCATATTCAGCCTGCAAGCCTTATGTTGTGCAAGCGTGTTTGCACTAGTAGAAGGTGCAGAAACTATGGCACACCTCCTAAATTGTGTTAGAAACTTTTGCACAAGAGCACAATTCTGAGAACTCCCACAGCTTAACACAGCTATTCAATCTTCTTGTACTGCACAACTTTGTTGTACAAGTGCTCTGTTCTTCTGGATAGGGTGGGTATGGGGAGGCAAGGGTGAATACTGAGGGAAATGTTTGTAAACCACAACATGCCAATTAAAAATGTGAATTAAAAAAAGATCAGTAAGATAAAAGGGGCTAATACTGACAAATATTCCAAAAGCGACTGTCATCCTGAAAACACTCTACATGCAAGTTGCCATGTAAAGCAGGGGTTCTCAACTTTGGGTCCCCAGATGTTGTTGGACTTTAACTCCCATAATCCTTAACCAGAAGCCACTGGGGCTGGGGATTCTGGGAGTTGAAGTCCAATAACATCTGGGGACCCAACGTTGAGAATCCCTGATGTAAAGGGTTTAGGCCAAGGCCTTGTGTCCACTGCTTTGAAATATTTAGTATTTAGCTTTGTTTCAAAGTGCTTTTTGTGTAATGCAATTGATTTGCAATTGATTTGCTGATTTGCTGGCTCTTAATGATTCCTAATGGTGGAAATATGAAATTATTCATTTCTTTGTGTCAAGAAATTCATTTGGGCTAAGTATGCTGTTAAACTGCATAAAAACAACCAATTTCCTCAATCAAATGGAAGCCAACATAGTAATATGGGGGAAAGCAATTCCTAGTCATGTATTTTCCCTCAGGAACGGCTGCCACAAAACAAACACTTCATAGGATTTGTGAGAGTATGCAGACCACAGAATCAGAGACATAATTTCTGTAATTCTTTTTGCACTCACAGCAAGACAAATTGCCTTGTTTTGGACATCAAGGATTATGAAAATTGCACAATGGGGTACAAAATTGCCACTGCAACTGGCTCAGTTGGGATATAGTAAACACTACCTTGATAATCCAGCAGCAATTTTAGAGCATTTTGAACAATTACAGAATATATTTATGTTCTGTTTTCAAAATTATGCCAATTCATGAACTTATATGCAATTCATACTTTCCCTCCTTTCATATCTTATACTTGAAATAGACAAGAAAATGCAAACTTCCTATTTGGAGCATTAGCAAGCTCTACACATTTGAGCCCACAGATGTTTTAGAATGAGATTCCGTGTTATTTAATATGAATGGCTTTGGAAGCCTTGAGCTCTGCTTATAATTAACTCCAAGTTTACTGCTGTTCCTTGTTTTTGTTCGGAGGTGGGCCATGGAAGTAGGAGAAGTGGGAAGAGCTCCAGCAGCACTCTAGGGCATTAGCTACCATTGCCCTTAAGTTAAGGGGGAAGATTTGAACAACCAGGACAAAAGTTTGGCTTATTGAAGTGGTTAGGGGTGGGGTAATATATTGTCTTTATCTTTCCAAATAAGGCTGCAATTAGGGGAGAGGAAGAAATGAATCTTAACTCCCCCAAACACATATTCCGCTACAAACATGGGTTTAACTGGCTGGTTTATTTACATAGATAAAAATCTTAGAATCCAAATTAATAGCTCATGCAATAGTTTGAGTCCATTATTTTTTCAGTTATGTAGACAAACCTGCCAGTTAAGTTAAACTGATGGTTTTAGCCTTCTGTATAAACAAGTAGATGTCAACACAGCCTAAGCACAAAGGTAAAGGTGATGTACCATGTATCTCTTTGCAAATGTAATGGCTTGGATTCAAGCTGCTCTTTTGCTAGCAAAAATCTTCCTCTGCTATTGGAAGAGCCATTTTTGACCTCTCGTAAGAGGATTGCATGAGAAAAGTGATCCCAAAATCCAGATAAGTTCTTTGGTTTGTGCAAGCTCTTATGCATATTTTGCACACGATCTTTTATGTAGCTTCCATATTCACCATGCTTTTCATACCTGTAATGCAACCGCTAATAGATACATTATAGTACATGTGCAAGAGTTCATTGATTTTCTGCTTCTACCCACACATCTTTGGATTCAAGCCATTATGATTTCAGAAAGCCACTCACACTCGCACAGAAGAGAAAATATGTTCAATAAGTAAAGGACACATAATCTAGCTAACCATTTCTCTGACTTTCAGAGAGGCAACTGAATATATTGCTGACGGTGATTCTGCAAATGAGTTAATCACAGCCATCACCACATATGCAGTTCAGAGTCAGATCACGTAGTCCAAATCTGTTTTGTTAAGTAACCACTCCCAATATTACAAACCTTAAAAAAAAAATTCCAAGATGTTTTAACTGTAATAAGTGACTTCTTGCTTGGATAATGCCCCTGTCAACATTATGGCTGTCACTTGTCACTGCTTAGCGTTCTGTAATCAGCCCCACATTTCATGTCATTAGCTGTACATCCATATGATAACAGGCACAGTAAGTGTCAGTTCAAGCATCAACAAAGTATCAGTTCAAGCATCAACAAAGCATGAGGGTATTTAGTGATAAGAAGGAGAATGGGAACCATTTGTGGTCACCAATACAACCTCTAGTGAGAGAAGTACCTCATAATTTAGTCAGGAAAGAGGGTGTGTTTTTGCACTACTATAATAGAGAAATGTTTAAGGCAGAACCATCAATAAGCTATACATAACTATTGCAAGAGTTCTCCATCTGTGTCACACTGAACTTTCCCAAATGAAGAAAAAATAGTTTGAACTTCCAAGTACGATTATAACAATGCCAGATCAACTAGCAGCATTCAGTGTTGCCTTAGGTGGAGAGATGTAGAACAATGAACCCGAGGTGTGAATTACGAATATGGCGGATATTTATATACCAGTTTTCAACAAAAGTTCCCAAAGTGGTTTAAAAGGTAAAGTGTGCTGTCAAGTCAATTTCGGCTCCTGGCGCCCACAGAGCCCTGTGGTTTTCTTTTGGTAGAATACAGGAGGGGTTTACCATTGCTGCCTCCTGCACAGTATGAGATGATGCCTTTCAACATCTTCCTATATCGCTGCTGCCCGATATAGTACCAGCGGGGATTCGAACCAGAAACCTTCTGCTTGTTAGTCAAGTATTTCCCTGCTGCGGCATTAGGTGGCTTACATAGATATAAATAAGTTTGCTCCCCAAAAGGGATCCTAGGAAGCTAAAAATCCTGCAGAAACCAGGAAGTAGCAAGCAGAGAACTGCCATGTCATGAGGACAAAATAAATTGTACATACAGTAAGTTGAGTGGTTTTGGATTATTTTTGGCATTTAGCTTTTTAAGATTATTTTTTGCTTTATACAGACTGTCACCCCAGTTCAGCTGGGGCATAACATATAGAAGCAGGTCTCAGCAAGAGTACACTTCTGAGGATCTTCATGAACAAACACTTGTTCCATGTGTAAGAACTGCCCAGATCCAGCAGTTGGGGCTGAAGATCGCACTGATTATTATACTTGCACGGTAGCACCTGTATAGTAAGATGAGGAGTTGTTTCAACATTCTACCATTATAAGTCCTGAATATTATACTGTAAAAATCAAAACAGTCTATTAAATCTGCCCGAATCAACTAGATGACAAGCGACACCAACCCTCCAAAACTTGGTGCAGATACACTGAAAAATAGCTGAGAAACAGCATTTTAAATATCGACTCGTAAAAAAAGGGGTTCACGTGGCTAACTTTTTTGCCATCAGATAATATATCTTATAATTGTATTAATGTTCCTTTAATTTTTTTTATAAAAAGTTAGGTATATGCTGAATCATTCAGCATATTCTTTGTTGTTTTGAAAAATATTGATCCAGAATTTCCTGAGTTATTAGCCTCTGAACTTGTGCGGTGCATTATGGAAGTTCTTCCTGGCTCCCAAACCTGCTGGCAGCAGCAGAGGATCCTCTGGGCGAGTGATCTGCACACCCAGCAAAGAGGAATGGATCACCTGCAAGGGAGTTAAGCTTTTAAAGGACTCCTCCCCTCGCCCCTTGGAGCCCTTTCTCATGATTTATTTTATTTGTGAGTAGACCCCATGCCCTTACTCTTGAGAACCTTGCACTCTTTCTTGTGAGCAGATAGAAGCCTAACCTTACTTTGGGGTAGGCCTTTCATTCCCACTTGCCAGTAGACCCTCGACCACATGCATACATAGACCTTAACTTCCTTGAAAATGTGGCATTTAAGGATGCAGTGTTTACTCATGAGTAAGATAGACAGTCTACTGGTGAGTAGGAATGGAAGGTCTACTCTTGAGTAAGGATGAGGGCTAATTGCAACCAAGAATGCAAGGTTATCTCGGGCATAAGGTTGTGGGTCTACATGCAAGTAAAGTTATAGGGTGTACTTATAAGGGTGATGTCCCACTTGTGTAAAGCTATTGGTGTATGGCACCTCATCTCTAAACCAACAAAGTATAAAACTGTACAATATGCTTATATGAGACAGAAGTTAAGATAGGCACTTTAACTTGCAATTTCCACACTTTTTTGAGCATGAGTGAAAATTGAAAGCATCTCAGTCTCCTCTTAAACCAAAGGTTTTTTGAATAACTGAATAATATCTTCAAGAAGAAGGGACAGGGGACTGAATTTCATCCCATTCCCCGCCCCCAATAGATAACTGAGGATGCACGGACATACTATTGGATTGGTGCCTATTATCCTTGAAATAGCAAAAAACATAATGAATGCTTGTACTTGTTCTTGAAAATTAGAAGTATACAAATCTGTTTCAAAGATAGAAAGCACTGAACAATCAGTCATCAGCATCATGCCCATATGTCAAAAATATGTCAGCCTTGAGAAGAATTATCTCCACCATGTTTATCAACATATTTGTTTGCATAAAAACTAGGCTACCTAATGAGACAGCGAGGAAATGGCTTGACTACCAAGCCAGAGGTTGCCGGTTTGAATCCCTGCTGGTATGTTTCCCAGCAGCGATATAGGAAGATGCTGAAAGGCATCATTTCATACTATGTGGGAGGAAGCAATGGTAAACCCCTCTTGTATTCTACCAAAGACAACCACAGGGCTCTGTGGTCACCAGGAGTCAACATTGACTTGATGGCACACTTCAGCTTTACCTCCATTTTGCTTGGTGTAGGAGTACAAATAACGAATAAGAAAGGCACACATTGTTGATAAAGACTGGCATATATTTCCATTAAATTTTTTAACCACATATTAAATATTTAAATATTATTTCACTATTATTTCTGAAAAATAAATTAAGCTGGGACTCCAGCCTGGTGGGAGCTGAACAAGATTGTAAGCTGATTTACAGTCTACTGTAACAAAAGCAAATTTGGCAGGAAGAACTAATAACTAGAATGTTTAAAATTAAATATGGAATGGTAGGTTCTAATCAAATTACCAGCTATAATTATAAATATAACAGTAAATATACCACAGAGCATGCCTTAGCTACCAGCAGTTTCAACTCCAAGTGTTCAGACTTGGTTTTTAATAAGTTTCAAATAAGTTTAATAAGTTGTCCAGTATTCTGGGCAATACTCTCCCACCCCGCACCATCCGAACTCAAAATTCAAGCTAAAAACTTGCATATGGAATTAACTTTTAATAAAGTTCATCAGAGAAATATTAAAAACACAAACCTACAAAAAACATTCAAGCCCACCTGCATTGCCGGCATACATTAACATAACTATGCTATAAAACATGGGAGCTCCAAATATGAGGGAGAGACTTACATTTTGGGTGGTATACAAATACGGTAAGTAAGTAACTTTGTGAATTCAGGGGGCAATGCCACACTCACTTATAGGCTAATAGAGCTGTACTTGTGTAAGCTGATGTCAGGACTGGCCCAAGTCCCCTTCCTTGTCTCTCCCCCTCCTTCTGCCCACATTACAGTCCCTGCCAACTACTATACTTTTAGAGCCTTCATTTCTCCCCTTTTTACCTCATCCATGATAGAGGTTTATAAAATCATGCATGGTGTAGAGAAAGTGGATAGAGAGAAATTCTTCTCCCTCATGTAACACTAGAACCAGGGGTCATACCATGAAATTGATTGCCAGGAAATTTAGGACCAACATGCGGAGGTACTTTTTCACACAACACATAATCAACTTGTGGAATTCTCTGTCACAAGATGTGGTGACAGCCAACAACCTGGATGGCTTTAAGAGGGGTTTGGATAACTTCATGGAGGTCTATCAACGGCTACTAGTCAGAGGGCTATAGGCCACCTCCAGCCTCAAAGGCAGGATGCCTTTGAGTACCAGTTGCAGGGGAGTAACAGCAGGAATGAGGGCATGCCCTCAACTCCTGCCTGTAAGCTTTTAGCAGCACCTGGTGGGCGACAGTGTGAAACAGGATACGGGACTGGATGGGCCTTGGGCCTGATCCAGCAGGGCTGTTCTTATGTTATTATGTTCTTATCCTGGGAGCTGCCTTCATTCCCTGTACAACTGAAAGCTGTCAAAGTTACCAAATATCACCATTTACACTGTGCCTCTGCTTTATCAATAAGCTTTATTTTTTCTTTGTTTCAAAACCCTTGCATCTGAGTCTGTTGCTCCTCTGAAAGAAACCTTGCATCTCTGTCCATTGCTCTGAATCCTAATGTTGGCATCTGCCTGTGTCCAGACTGTGGTCTATTATTTAGGCTTGGACATTCAATTTTGAGCAAAACTCCCCAAAGTTAGTCCCAAAATGTACATTCGTAGTATACACGTGTGAGCAAGTGTGGTAACCAACTTGTGAGCCAGCGTGGTGTAGTGGTTAGAGTGCTGGACTAGGACCGGGGAGACCCGAGTTCAAATCCCCATTCAGCCATGAGACTTGCTGGGTGACTCTGGGCCAGTCACTGCTCTCTCAGCCTAACCTACTTGACAGGGTTGTTGTGAGGAGAAACTGAAGTATGTTGTACACCACTCTAGGCTCCTTGGAGGAAGAGTGGGATACAAATGCTAATGCTAATGCTAATGCTAATAATAATAATAATAATAATAATAATAATAATAAAGTGTCAAAGAAGATTAGCAGCAGTGTCAAAGAAGATTAGCAGGTATGAAGCCAGAATTACACAACACAGGCAGAATCTCCAATTCCAGTCGAATCAGAGACGTTTCTACCAAAGCATAGAAGGAGAAACTGCAAGAAACCTAGAAACACCAAATAAAGAAGGAACAGTGCAATTCTGGGGGAAATTATGGGACAATCCAATAGATTATAATAAAAAAGCAGGCTGGATGAAAGAGGTCAAAAAATGTAACCAACAAATGCAAGATCTAATAATAACACCAGAATTAATAAGTGAAAGAGCAAAGAAAATCAAAAATTGGACTGCGCCAGGCGACGATGAACTGCATGGCTTTTGGCTTAAACACCTAACAAGCCTTCATAAACAACTATCAAAACAGTTCAATCACATTTTGCAAGGAGGTGATATTGAACAATGGCTAAGAACTGGGAAAACTCATCTCATAATGAAAGACCCAGCAAAAGGTGCAGTTCCAAGTAATTATAGACCGATAACCTGCCTGCCAACCATGTTCAAATTATTAACTGGAATAATAGCAGATGAAGTCATGCAACACTTATTAACTAACAAACAGCTTCCAGTTGAACAAAAAGGAAATTGCCCGAACACCAGAGGCACAAAAGACCAGCTGCTGATTGACAAAATGATTTTAGAAAATTGCAAGAGAAGAAAAACAAATCTAAGTGTTGCATGGATTGACTACAAGAAAGCCTCCGATTCATTGCCTCACACATGGATACTAAAATGTTTAGAAACAACTGGTGTCAGCAAAAACATTCAGATATTTATTAAAAAAGCAATGAGCATGTGGAGTACACAGTTAACAATCAATGGTGAGACACTTGGACAGGTTAGCATTAGAAGAGGCATTTTCCAAGGGGACTCACTATCCCCTCTGTTGTTTTTAATCGCCATGATGCCACTTTCAGAAATACTAAACAAAACAGGCCTCGGATACCAAACATCTAAAACATCCAGTAAAATCAACCATCTGCTGTGCATGGACGATCTGAAGTTGTATGGAAAGTCCCAGTCAGAAATTGAATCACTGCTAAACACTGTCCGTATATTCAGTAGCGATATAGCAGTGGAGTTTGGACTAGACAAGTGTGCTGCATTAATAATGTACAGAGGGAAAATAACAAAAACAGAAGGAATAGAACTGCCCAATGGAAGCAAGATCAAGAATCCGGAAGAGAAAGAACATTACAAATACTTGGGCATTCTCCAGGCTGATAACATCGCACACACTGAAGTTAAAAGAAAAATGGGAAGTGAATACATCAGGAGAGTTAGAAAAATCCTCAAGTCCAAACTCAATGGCAGGAACACCATACAAGCCATAAACACCTGGGCTATACCTGTTATCAGATACACTGCAGGAATAATAGACTGGATCCAGGCAGAGCTAGAGACGCTGGATCGTAAGACCAGGAAAATCATGACCATCAATCATGCTCTGCACCCCCGCAGTGATGTAGATAGGCTATACCTCCCTCGCAGCTCAGGTGGAAGAGGAATGCTGCAAGTCCATCAAACAGTAGAGGAGGACAAAAGAGGCCTTGAAGAATATATCAAGGACAGTGAAGAAGATGCACTTCAAATGGTCAATAATGAGAAACTATTCAACACCAATGAAAGAAAGCAGGCCTACAAGAAAGAACCAGTCAAGAACCAAGCAGAAAAATGGAGAAATAAGCCCCTGCATGGTCAATATTTGCAAATATAAGTGGAAAATCAGACATCACCAAGACCTGGCAATGGCTTAAGAATGGCAACTTGAAGAAAGAAACAGAGGGTTTAATACTAGCTGCGCAAGAACAGGCACTAAGAACAAATGCAATAAGAGCCAAAGTCGAAAAGTCAACAACAAACAGCAAGTGCCGCCTTTGTAAAGAAGCAGATGAAACAGTGGACCACCTAATCATCTGTTGTAAAAAGATCGCACAGACTGACTACAAACAAAGGCATGACAAGGTAGCAGGGATGATACACTGGAACATCTGCAAAAAATACAAGCTACCTGTAGCCAAAAATTGGTGGGACCATAAAATTGAAAAAGTGGTCGAAAATGAAGATGTAAAAATATGATGGGACTTCCGACTACAAACAGACAAACATCTGCCACACAATACACCAGATATAACTGTAGTCGAGAAGAAAGAAAAACAAATTAAAATAATCAACATAGTAATACCAGGGGATAGCAGAATAGAAGAAAAAGAAATAGAAAAAAATCACAAATACAAAGATCTACAAATTGAAATTGAAAGGCTGTGGCAGAAAAAGACCAAAATAATCCCAGTGGTAATTGGCGGCCTGGGTGCAGTTCCAAAAGACCTTGAAGAGCACCTCAACACCATAGTGGTCACAGAAATCACCATCAGCCAATTACAAAAAGCAGCTTTACTGGGAACAGCCTATATTCTGCGACGATATCTATAACAACTGACAATAAAATTCTGGCATCCCAGGGCCTTGGGAAGGACTCGATGTCTGGATAAAACAAACCAGTCAATAACACCTGTCTGACTGTGTAAACAAGAAATAATAATAATAATGTTTGTCCCCTTTGCCCACCCCTTCTGTACCTCTGCAAATTATTTATAAACAATGGAAAGATGGGACACAACAAATGGCATTTCTCAAATCCCTTTTCTGTATCCCTGGGGCACTGAAGGGATATATTAGAGGGATCTTCACAACAACAAAAACTATTACACTAGTGCCATTAGATTTTAAACATGTAAATAAAAGAATGGCATCACAGATGGTGATAGAACCAAAGGTTGTTCATCCTTGACATTGGGTATAGTGATGCCTAAGAGCACTCTGAAGCTACAGTTTTACTACTATATCTACAGTATCTTCCACTAATTCCAAAAGAAGTGTTAAAAGGTCTAGATGAGATTTGTTCAAGATAACTAAAGCAGAAATCAACTCAACTGAAATGTAGCAACTCATTTTATTCCAAAAAGTGAGACATTTTAATATAAGTTGAGCTCTGCTATCTTTCTTTTTCAATGAGGTTTTCATTTGCCAGTCATTATATTTTGCGTAGAAGATTAAATTATTTACTATTTGTCACTGGAGGGACAGACTGTAGACAAAATTTAAGAAAACTGACAAGTTATATGATAGAAATGAATAGAATTTATGTTCTTATGAACCTAATGGCAAGTAATTATCTCTGCAGCACAAACGTGCTTTTTCATCATGAATACTAGACATGTTAGAGAAATTTCTAGAAGGCATTATTTATACAGCAGAAAAACAGAGTAGGAAACTGTAAAATATATGGCCTCTGTACTTAGTGCTTAATATAACTGGGTACTGAATTTCTGGAAGATTTTGCCATAGACTTACAAACTATACCTTAAAGCCCACGAAATGCATGCCATTATTTTTCTATTTCATTCTAAAAATGTACTTACTTATAATAGATGATATACAAGTTACAAATGAAGAAATGAGAAATATACAGGTTACAATGTAGATCAGAGACCCCAACTTGAACAGAACCTACATTACTATGGAATGCACTATTTTACAAGTGTTCTGCAGAAAGTCTTTTAGCATTTGCTGTTTTATCTAGATTACTAGTTAGGGTCTGGATAACTATATCATTTTAAAAGTTCCATCTAGTCTAAAATCTGCATCTGAAACAACATTATTCAGCAGGCAACTATGAATTGCTTCCTGCCGCATCTGTTGAACTGTTTGGCAATGGAAGGAAGAAAATGGCCCTCTAGGCAATAGCTAGACCACCTGAAGAGGCAGTATACCTTGACAGTGGACAGATACCTACTATGCACTAGGCTAGGGCTGTGCATTGCAACAGAGTGATAATTGGGTTGGAGGAGATGCGAGCTCTATTGGGACATTTTAAATTAGAACAATGCAGATGAAAAATGTCTCTGATATCAATAGATGATACAATGTATTGGATGGTATCAAAAGGAGGGCTTACCTTTTAATGAAGATCTAGTTTCTTTGAAGAATCTAGAAACACTGCCTTTTCTTCCCTGATGTCACCCAAAATGTACCAGGAAATGAAACAATTACATGATGTTACTGGGTGGGGGTGGGGCTGTATGCACCCTATAACTATAAGGTGTGGCCATCTTTTCCCCAGTAATGCGTAATAGGATGAAGGAAAGATGGAAGCTGGAAATGCTGCCATTTCTTCAGAGAAGTCAGATCTTCATTAAAGATATGCCCTCTCAACTCATCCCTGTCAGGGACCAGGACCTATCAGCACATCAGGCAGAGAGAGCTGAAGACGAGGCCCTTGGTCCCCAGGAGATACTTGCAGAACCAGGCTGCAAGGTTTTCCTCTGAGAACTTTCCATATCCCAGCCATATCTGGACCAAGTGATGAGAGCTCCAAGGATAAGGGAAACAAAGAGGCACCAAATCTGGAAGAGCCACCATCCACACCTTGCCCTGAGGACACACTGTTGTCCCCCATCCTCTGATTTGGAGGAGGACTTTGGCCCTCCTCCAGAGATTGAGGAATTGCCCCCACTCCTTAGGAGTCTGTGACTAAGAAATAGAACTCAGCCCTTTAAGCAGCCATTGTCTATAAGAATGTGGGCAGAGCCTAGGACTATACCCAGCAGAGCTTAGTCTGCAGTAAGTTCCTGATCCTTGGCTTCCCCTGATTATGCTCTTTGGTTGCTTCTGTGTACTTCTTCATATATACTTCCAGCTTCTGATTCCCGGCTATCCCTGACTACACTCTTCACTTTCTCCTGAAAACTGCTGTGTATTGACCCCCAGCCTTTGACCTCCTGCACTATGGACTATGCCTTATGTCTGCTCCTGTATAGTTCATTCCTTACATCATATGCATGATGCAAGAATGGCCTGGATTGTTATCAGAATCAGGCTGATAATTCAGCCTGTGCACAGCCCTACTATGGACAACTTTTCATGAAGAACTAGAAGTTTGTAATCACTTCTAATAGATGGCAAAACTAGATTGCTTATACTAGGGATTCTTAACATTGGGTCTCCAGATGTTATTGACCTTTGGTTGGGAATTATGGGAGTTGAAGTCCAATAACTTCTGAGGACACAATGTTGAGAATCCCTGGCTTATACCATTATTTCTTAGAGGTGATTCAAACATTACATGAAGGTCTCCAGAGAGGAAGAAACCATTTCCTCAGATAATTCCCTCAGTGTACAGAGAACCAGAATAAGCCAGCCCACTGTTTCACATAGTGGCCCACAGATGCCTCTGAGAAGTCCACAAGAAAGAGGTGAGGGCATGCCCTCTCTCCTACTGTTGCTCCCCTGCAACTGGTATTCAGAGGCATCTTGCCTCTGAGGCTGGAGGTGGCCTATAGCCACCAGACTAGTAGCCATTGATAGACCTGTCCTACATGAATTGGTCTAAGCCCCTTTAAAAGCCATCCAAGCTAGTGACCATCACCACATCCGGTGGCAGAGAATCCCTTAAATTAATTATGTGCTGTCTGAAAAACTACTTCCTTTTGTCGATCCTAAATTTCCCAGCCTCTGATTTCATGGGATGACCCCTGGTTCTAGTGTTGTGAGAGAGGGAGAAAAATTTATCTCGGTCCACTCTCTCTACTTCATGCATAGTTGTATACACCTTTATCATGTCCCCCCCCTAGTCTCATCTTTTCCAGACTAAGAAGCCTCAGATGCTGTAGCCTTGCCTTGTAAAGAAGGTGCTCCAGACCCCTGATCATCTTGGTTGCCCTCTTCTTCACCTTTTCCAGTTCTACAATGTCCTTCTTAAGATACAGTGACCAGAACTACACAAGGGCATTATAATATTAGCATTTTTATTTTCAATCCCCTTCCTAATTATCCCTAGCATGAAATTTGCATTTTTCCCCACAGCTGCGATGCACTGAGTTGACACATCCAATGAACTGTCCAACACATCCCAAGATCTCCTGGTCAGTCACTGACAGCTCAGACCCCATCAGTGTATAGTGAAGTTGGGAATTTTTTTTGTCCCAATACTACCCTAAACAGTTCAGTGTCTTCTGCAAATTAGGCCACTTCACTGCTTATCACAACTTCTAGATCATTTATGAACAAGTTAAAGAGCACTGGTCCCAGTACAGATCCCTGGGGGACCCCACTTCTTGCTTCCCTCCACTTTGAAAACAGTCCATTGATTCCTACCTTCTGGTTCCTGTCCTTCAACCAGTTACCAAACCACACATGAACCTGTCCCCTATCCCACAACTACTAAGTTTACTAAGAGCCTTTGGTGGGAAACTCTGTTAAAAGCTTTTTAGAAGTCCACGTACACTATGTCAACTGGATCACCTTTATCCACATGCCTGTTGACACTCTCAAAGAACTCCAAAAGGTTAGTGAGGCAAGATGTGCCCTTGCAGAAGCCATGCTTGTTCTCCTTCAGCAAGGTCTATTCTTCTATATGTGTAACCATTTTGTCCTTAAGTATGCTTTCCATCAATTTAACCAGCACAGAATTTAAGCTAACTGGCCTGTAATTTCCCAGATCCTCCCTGGATCTCTTTTGGAAAATCAGAGTTACATTAGCTACTTTCGAGTTCCTTCAGAACTCTTGGGTGGATGCCATCTGCTCCGACCATTTGTTAATTTTTAGTTTTTCAAGACATGCATCTGTGTTGGACTTTTTTGGCAGTGCTCCACTCATATATAAGCGGAATTGGACCACACTATGGTCACTTTTCCCCAATGGTTCTACAACTATGACATCTTGCACCAGGTCCTGGGCACCACTCAGGATTAAATCCAAGGTCAACTTCTCTCTATTTGGTTCCATGACCAACAGTTCTAAGGCACAGTCATTTAGCATATCTAGAATATTGCCTTTCTGAATGTGAATTTGCCCATCTATGTGAGGGTAATTGATGTCACCCTTTATTACCTCTCTCTCTCTCTCTCTGATGTTTCTCTAATTTGTGTCTCCAACTCCAAGTCACTCTCAGCGTTTTGATCCGGAGGGCAATAGCATGTGCCTAGTAACACATTTCCTTTCAGTCTCTATATTATCACCCATAATGATTCTGTGGAGGACTCTGGTCCTCCTAGGGTTTCTAGCTTGTTGGATTCTATCCCTTCTTTAATATACAGTGCTACTCCACCCCTAATCCTGTCCTTTTTGTAGGGTTCTAGAACTAGTAACATTCAACAATGACATTCAGAGCAGGGTTGAAATGGTCATCTAAGGCTTGAAGAGCACCTTAATAAGGTTTGACATCCCCTTCCAAGTTGGTGGGACAGGTCAAATAAATATATATTCATTAGCCTTCACAGCCCAGGCAGTGAAGCAATATAGGCTTCTGCTTTGCTGGAGTAAAATCAGGGCTCTGTATAGTGAAGAGGTAATTGCAGAAATAGGACCTCTGTAGTTTCCAGGGAAGATCAGGTTCTCCTGGGTTTGGGCAAGAAAAAAGATGGTAGTAGGATATGAGCCATGTTGCAGTGGACATCCAACGAACAACAGTGTCCAGGATGGATAAGGAAAAAGTACCTTCAGGGGTTACGCAGGTCAGGAAGCTGGAGAAACAATCAGCAGCAGAAGAAGAAGAATGCAGAGTTCAGGAATACGGGCCCGGTAACAACAAACAACAACAACAACAAAATATTTATATACTGCTTTTCAACAAAAGTTTCTGGAGCGGTTTACAGAGCGAATGAATGAATGAATGAATGAACAAGATGGCAGTAATGCATTGAAAGGAACATGCAGGAACTTTCACAAGCTTTGCAGGCTCACACGCATAGCTGGTTCAATTTCTCATTGCCAAATGTTTTATAGCTGCATCCCTCATAAACATAAAACAATCTTGTTTATGTTTAACTAAGCTTTATTCAGAATTAACTCCATTTTTATCCTTCTCCTTTCCCTTCCTTTTGATTCTGACTCCACCCTTCCATCCCCCATTCTCTCTCTCTCTCTCTCTCTCTCTCTCTCTCTCTCTCTCTCCAGGATCCCAACTAGGACAAACTTCTACCTAACAAAACATTAAAGGTTGCAGGATAGAATACAACAGGCACTCTCTCCAGAGGTCACTCTTCTCACTGGAGGAACCCAGAAGAGGGCCTTAGTGAACAGATGCATACATGTGGAAGTAGGCACTCCCTCAGATACCCAAGTCCCATACCATGGAGGGCTTTAAACAATAAGCTCTTGACTTGTAAAACACATTACGGTAGTAAATTGTGGAGGTTTACAACAGACATACTATTTTTAGGCTATCCCAGTCCAGAAGAGGCCTAGCTGGTCAAAGGTGCTGTATGCCACAGAGGCCTTAGTTTTCCAATCATAGTGCTGAAGTACCTTCAAGCTGTGTACCTCATTTTTTAGGGGAAGCATTGCCCATCCAGAACCAGCTGATCACCATGCCCCTGAGAGAAGAGCCACCAACTCACAGCAACTCCATCTTGTCAATTTATTTTAGTTTATTGGCCCTCATCCAGGCCATTGCCCATTCCAGCCATTGACTCAGTCTGTACTTTGAGGTATTGTCTTGCACCTAGAAACTCTGAATTAGAATGCAAAATATAAGCATTTGAAATGCAATACATGTTAAGGTCTCTTGTTTTCAAAAGCCCACGACATTGTTTAGATTGTATTATAGCTGATGAAGCTTCAACACTTTATGCAAGAAATTCTTTAATTTCAACTGTTAATTTTATTTCATTAAGCCATAACTCCACAATATTTTCATAATACATATTTAGTCTTCATGTTCTTTTTTAGTTTACTTGTAGCTATTTAAGAGTTGGTTAAGCCCCTTGGCTTTCTCTCAACTGTGTTTCATTAAAACATACACTCTCATTTGCCAAGGAGTTAATGACCTTATTAGCCTATATTTTCCCTTCAGCTGACCTTGAGGCAAAAATTACAGTAACAGCAATCGGCAAATTTACCAGCATTCAGCAAAGTATGAAAAGGGTAAAGACTCTTCATTACTCAACTCTAACATTCATCAAAGAGAGACATATAGAAACAAAAGGGCAGATTTCAATGACATGCATCCAATAAACTGGAGATTCTTTGTTACATTAAACGTCAGTTCAGCAGTTCTTAATCACAGTGTGTATCATTCTATATGTTGTTCCTTTTTAATCCTTGGAAGACAGGCAGGCAGAAACCCATTCTTTCCAGTTTAAGCAAATAAATAGTCTCCGAAATTCAATGCTAGTAATCAAATATAGCCTATTAAATAAAAATAAAAATAAATAAATAGGCTATATTTTTAAATATATATATTTTAAATATACATATTTTTATACCGCCCAAAACGCAAGTTCTCTGGGTGGTTTACAAGACAATAAAAACAATCAATAAAAAGATTAAAACATATCAACAATTAAAATTTAAATGTTAAAACTATTAAAACAAAGTTAAAACAGTAACTAATTTAAAGCCTGGGTGAACAAATGCATCTCGACTGCCCTTTTAAAAGTTGTAAGAGATGGGGAGACTCTTATTTCAGCAGGAAGTGTGTTCCAAAGCCTTGGGGCAGCAATGGAGAAGGCCCATCCCTGAGTAGCCACCAGATGAGCCGGTGTCAACTGCAGATGAACCTCTCCAGATGATCTCAATGGGTGGTGTGGTTCATAGCAAAGAAGACGTTCTCTTAAATACCCAGGGCCCAAGCTGTTTATGGCTTTATAGGTTATAACCAAAATCTTGTACTTTGCCTGAAAATTTATTGGCAGCCAGTGTAGATCTTTTAAGATAGGAGTGATATGGTCTCTCCGAGATGACCCAGAGACCAACCTGGCTGCTGCATTCTGGACTAACTGGAGTTTCTGAATTATGTACAAAGGCAGCCACACATAGAGCGCATTGCAGTAGTCAAGTCTGGAGGTGACCAGCAGATGTGCTACTGTTCTGAGGTCATTTATCTCAAAAAACAGACGCAGCTGGCGTATCAGCCAAAGCTGATAAAAGGCACCTCTGGCCACTGCTACAACCTGGGACACCAGGGAGAGTTTTGTGTCCAGAAGCACCCCCAGATGGCATACCCGTTCCTTCTGGGGAAGTGTGACCCCATCCAGAACAGGCAGATAAAAATAATCTCCCGAGTTCCAATCCCACACAATAAGTACTTCTGTCTTATCTGGATTCAGTCTCAGCCTGTTATCACTTATTTAATTGCCATTTTACTGTGTTTAGCAGGTACTCTTAATATGAGACAAGCAACCCTACTTACCTCCTTGGGCCTTTTTCAGTAGAGTCTTGTTCTCGCATACAGGATGAATGAACACATGTAGTGTTCTGATCTACATGCTTTCAGCAGAAAGTCTGTAGTATCTACGTGCTTACAATTATATGTGCTTACAACTCTCTCCCTGAAATTGGGAACTATGTTTTTCCATTAACCTGATTGTATGGTGAGAACCCTGAATGTATATATTTTTGTGCACAGACTCCATGCAGACATTCAACTGAGATAGATTGTGGGCAGGGCCTGCCATCATAGCTCCCTTCTCTAGACATATTTACTTACCCTAGATATGTAATGAGACCAGGGCTTGAATCGTCCTTAGGAAAGGAATTGTTCTGAAATTATATTTTCTGTACAGTTTGAGTTAATTTTCTGAATTTCTTCTCTGTATTTTAGTTTCTTGTCTTTTCTTCTCTCAGGCTCCTTCTCTGAATATCTTAAAGAAATTTGCTTTTCAAATCTGAGACTTTGTCATCACCCTCTTTCTAAATCTTTTTCTTCCCTAGGACTCAGTATTTAAGGACTCAGTATTCTCTAATTAATAATAAAGAAGGTAGGGTCAGATCAACCACTGGACAAAATGAGCTTCATAAGCTCTCTCATTTGCTTCACAAAGCGGAGTTCTCTCTTGCCCGATTCATGTCAGCTATACCCACAGGCTGCTGGACATTTTTGCCATCTGATTATTTTGCTCCATTTGTTTGCTCTTCTTTTTAATTAGGCATTCTACTTTTCAAATCTTTAGCAAAAAGAAAGGATTACTTAGGGTATTAGTATCAACTAGCTATGACAGATCTGAATGAAAATAACCGAGTAATCCCATCACAATAGACAATCCCAAAACAACACCAGTTTTATTGCAAACACAATTGCAAAAAACCACTGGTTTACATGATAAGTGTTGAGTAGAGAAGTGAATTTTGGCAAAATAGCATTAATGGAGTAGCACCGAAATGCCCACTATATGCAAAAGAGCTACTGGTCTTTCAAACAGTTTAACAGTTGACCAGAAATCTGATAATAGGCCTATATTTTTGCTAACATGTTTTTCATTAATGCATTCAGTCCTCTGAAATTACAGCCAATAATATTAATACAGTAACAAACAACTTTCTAATCAGTTTCATTTGCAATGAAGCATTTCTGACTGCTTTCTGTTATTATTCATGTCAGGCTTTCCTAGTAAGGTGCTGAATCTGACATCTGTCACTAAGATAAGTTAGAAGACTCATCTACAAAGACAGGCTAGTCTGTAAAGAATTAATTTACACCCTACTTCTACCAATCAAGACATTTTTTTCTAAATAAATTCTAGTCATGGCTTCGTCTATTACAAATATTAAGGTGAATCTATGAATTAAATTCATCCTTTTTTAAAAAAACAAGAAGTTAAGGATTCAAGTAACACAGCGCATGCCACATGGTTACAAATGGGAAACTGCACCAAAGATTTATATTTAAATTAAGTACTTCTAAGATGTATATTAAAATATAAGCCACTTGGATCGAGAGAGGCCAAAAGATACTGTCCTGCATTGGGAAGCAAATGAGGCTAACTGGGTACCTGAGCTTCTTTATATTGTTTCATAGTCAGTTCTAATGAAATGCCTGCTTGCACAAGCAGTCTACTCATGTGAGCAATATTCTTGCATGAATTTGCAACTACAATGTTCCTATGAGTAGGAATGAAAAAAGGAAAGATTGTGTCATCTCCTAGCTGACTATCCATGTGATTTTCTTGGCAGAACACAGGAGTGGTTTACCAGTGCCTCCTCCTGTGCGGTATGAAGTGAAGTCTTCAGCACCTTCCTCAGGGGCATAGCCACCAATGGGCGACCGGGTTCAAAGAAGTCTGATGTCAGATATGGTGGGAGGGGGCTGGTTTAGCTCTCAAACGGGGCTGCGCGGCCCCGTTCAGGAGTTAAATGTCCAGTGCTGCTTTCACAGCACAACCAGGAGTGGTTCTCCCTGCCGAGAGCTGCTTCTGGCCATGCTGTGTTCAAAGCGCTGGCCCCGATCTAGCTCCCAAACGGGGCCACGGGGCCCCATTCAGGAGTTAGATGGCCAGTGCTGCATTCACAGTGTGGCCAGGAGAGGGTCTCTCTGCCTTTAAGGCAGGGAGAGATGCAGCTGCCTGGATCTAACTCTCGAACAGGGCTGTGCAGCTCCATTCAGGAGCCAGACCATGCTGCCCCACCTCTGACGTAGGAGCAGGGCCACCATGGCAGCCGCACATGGGCTGCCACTGGCCTGGCTCTGCTACTGACCTTCCTATATTTCTGCTGCACAATATAGGTGACTACAGATATATTTACTAGGCACAGTCTGGGAAGCACACCAGCGGGGATTTGAACTAACAACCTCTTGCTCTCTAGGCAAGCTGCTTGCCTGCTGTGCCACCGCAGCTGATAGATCACTCACATAAACGGGGTGGATGGTTGTTTGTATTTTTGCAGAAGTCAGCTGCTGCCTTGTTGCTAGATCTACAGTTCTGCTCACCAGGGGTGAGTGCTCCTGGCACTCTGGCAAGGAACACAGCCACTTGTTCACATCCTTTCTCTGAACTTTCACTTGAACAGCAGTTTGGAGAAGGTATGAAACAGCAGGATTATCTTATGATGTTTCTTATCCTCTCCCCACCTCAGCACAAGTGAAGTAAGATAAGACCTCGCCTCTCTTTCAAGCCTGCTGTTTGTTTCAGAGAGCTCAAAGGAGAAGCAAACTCATCTCATTTGTTCTGATCTATGGAAAAGATAAAAAACAACACAAGAGTTTACTGCTGTTGTTTGCCCTCTCCAACTTGCAGAACAAATGAAAGGATACCTTATGACCTCTCATGCATTTCATATCGAACTGAAATTATAAACTGTAAAAGTCAGGATGGGGGGGGGGGAGCAGTAGGCACACCTTACTTAAACAATTTAACTCTTTTGGGGAGGTACCCCTCCGATCTATAAAATGTGTCTGCAGTTCACATGTTATTGGTAAGCAATAATAATGAGTATTAGATACAGGAATGGTATATTTGGAATACAGGTATGCTATAACTGTTAGAATTTCGTACCATAAAACCGGGGGGGGGGATTTTATGTTAAACCAAAATTCCAGAAAGCAGCACCTGGAAAAAGGAGGAGTTGTGTAGGAGTAGTAGTTCTGTGTTAACGTTCCTCTTTGTGGCCCTGTGATTCTCCCAGCCTACCTGGGAGTGGAGTCATTGAAATCTTTCACACAATCGAAAACTATGTTTTACCCGGTTTGGGAGCTGTGTGTGCTCCCAATTTTCAGTTGTGTAGAAGAAAGGTAAGAGGAAAACCTGGGTTGAAGTGATTGTGTGGAAGCAAGATAGGAGGAGCTACACAGATTTTCCTCCTATCTTGCTTCCACACAATCACTTATACCCAGGTTTTCCTCTTACTTTGCTTTCACATAACCAAAAACTAGTAACACACAGTTTCCAAACCCTGGTAGAACACAGTTTTCATTTGTGTGAATGACCTCATTGTGCAAAACAGCACAGTTGAATGTGATGTGGTGTATCAGTGTCCACAAGCCCAAATAAAAATCCCATGTGGATGTGTCCAAAGCCAGCCAGACAGCTCATATCCTTGCTTTAGTTCTTATTGCCTTTCTGTTAAATGGCATTCAGGTTTTTGAGGTGAAGGCAAGGGGGAGGTTGCCTGGTTATGATTTTGAAACAATTAAGCAACAGTGGCATCCTCTATTTCCAACACCTCCGACACCTGTGCCTGAGCAACATCTTCAGTTGGTGGTAATTCTTCTTCTATATCTTCAGCCTGTGTTGCTCTTTGCAGTTCTTTCAGCTCAACTTCTGTGAATACTTTTTTTCTTATTATGCATCTTCTCTGGTCTGCTAGCTTTTGTTCTGTTATTTCTGTATCTAGATGCTTCTCTTTCCAAATTTGGTACATTCTTTTTAAATAATCTGTTCTAGTTGGACTAGACTTGTAATAGCAAATCATTATTTCCTTGTTGACATTTTTTGTATATTTTTTCCAGTTAAGCGACGTTTCTTCCAGTAAGCTCGCAGTCTCCAGCCCTGGTTGCTCAACTGAAGATCCTGAGTCCTGTAGCCCACTTGCCACCAGATGTCCAGGGACTCCAGCACCTGGCGCGGTCCTTGTTGACCCGGGCGATGATCGATCTGGTATAGATTTATTAAAGTTATGTCTCACCATATTGTTAATGGGAGAGGCACTCTTCGTCTGGCTCCTCTGATGAGACCTGTCCAGCATGGTTGGACCTCTGACATAGCTCTCAGCTTCCTCAGAGCATGTAAACCCCACAACCACGCCAAGGTAGTGCCTCACTGGGGTGGTATTATTATTATTATTATTATTATTAATTCTATTTCTATACCGCCCTTCAGAAATGGCTCAAGGTGGTTTACAAAGAGAAATAATGAATAAATAAGATGGATCCCTGTCCCCAAAGGGCTCACAATCTAAAAGAAACATAAGACAGACACCAGCAACAGTCACTGGAAGTACTGTGCTGGGGGTGGATAGGGCCAGTTACTCTCCCCCTGCTAAATAAAGAGAATCACCACGTTAAAAGCTGCCTCTTTACCAAGTTAAGAGGGGTTTTAGCAGCACTATCAAATATGTTGCACAACCTTCAGCAAATTAAAATAGTATTAATAAATAATAATAAATAGTAATAATAAACAACATAACATAAGCATAAGTAATAATTATTATAACATAATAATAAACATAAACGTAAGTAATAATAATTACAACAAATAATAGAGTGGACAGGTTCAAAGAATCCGGGCCGTCCAGCTCCTGGGGGCCGCCTGGCTTGCCCCTTGCTCCAGACGACCCTCTTTTCTCAGCCGACGCCGTGTCCATTGCTGGCCGTATGTGATTTGCACGGCTGAGAAATGAGCTCTGGAGGGCTCACGTGACATCACACACAAGGGGGCATGGCTGGTGTTTGTGCATGCACACAAAAAAGACACCAGCAGGGAGGAGGGCAAACATGGGGCCCTGCACCCTAGCTATGCCACTGTACTTGACCAAGACCACATTGAGCTTCATGGCTGACCAAAGAACTGAACTTCCATCTAAATTAAATGTTCCAGCCCAGTGCATTACATTGGTCAGTAACACAAAGAAGAAACAGGTATGCATAATTTATCAACAGCTCAACTTTTCTTGTTACAGAACACTTTATTTTATGACATATATACCTATGTCAAAATGAGCTATTTCTGTGTTTTAAAGTCTGTTGAAATAATTGATATGCAGCCTTCTATCCCTCATTACAGCTAAGAAACCTGTTCATATCTCATTCTTGGTCAAACAGCAGGAACTTTCACAACATAAAGCACTGGTCTTAAATTTATGGGTCATGGTCCAGAACTAATAGGCAAATCTAAGGTAGGTCATACCAAAGGTTCAACCACTATTTTGTGGGGTTTTTAAAAGCACTGTTTAAAAGAGATGGGAAAGTAAAAATATTAGGGGCCAGGGGGAATCAGGAAAAAGTGAGACAGAAGGAAAGAGAGAGAAGCAGAAAGATGGACATATTTTGTATGGAGGAGGAGGAGGAGGAGGAGGAGCAGGGATGGCCCCATAGGATTAGAAGGAAGGCTTCAACCAGGAAAGGTTCAAGACTACACATCAGAGAATGACTGGGGAATGACTTGCTACTCTGCATAACAAGCCAGGTCTACAAGTTATCGTGTGTGTGTGTGTGTGTGTGTGTGTGTGTGTGTGTGTATTCACAGCCTTAAAAATCAAAGGAGTTATCACATAAAACAAAGTAAGTGCACATCAGAAAAAAGAGCTACATTTCCTTTAGCAGGAGTGAGACACAGAATTAAAGTGTTAAATGTTCTTACATTTTAATATTTACAATTCCTTTTGCTATGAACATGTTCTTGGAATATGTAATCTGCCACCCGGCCTCACTCTATTAAAAAAACTGGCTATAAGAATTCATGTGTCATTTCTGCAGCATATGAGATATTAAAATAAAACACATTCCAGCTCTTTGATTTCAACTGATTTTGTGGGTAATACAATAAACAGAATAAGATAGCTGAAACCAATAAAATCTGATTTATGGCATTAATGGCAATCTTTATAGCACTTATTTATGGTACATTACATCCAAAATCCAATTTCACAGGCTGCCGTTTGAAACTTTCTGCTCAATCATAAATACAGTACATAGTGCATACCTCAATGGCAGATTGCATAAATGTCTGCATTCCCTGAAGATATGGCAATTCGAAAACCATGGTGGTAAAAGTGTTTGACAGTAATTTCCCTAACCAGTTCTCTAACAAAGAAATTCTAGTCAGTACTCAATAAGCTAGGAAAATATAGTTATTGCAAAAGTAGTAGTAAGAAGATACATTTATTAATATAAAGTATATGTGCACTAGGAAGAGGAACAAAATTCACACACACACACACACACACACACACACACAACACACACACACACACAGAGCAGCCCATAAATACTGCAATTATGTAGGCAAGAATGAGTTCTCAGATGAGTTTAAAATGGGACATAAATAACTGGCTCTAAGTGAAGGATCCTCACTTGCACCTGCAAAACCGCAGGCTCCCAAAATGTTTAAGACATCTGTTCCCCGATGCAAGTAAAATCATTTTTAAAACTAGAAACAAGATTCCACAAATATCTACCTCTCCCAAACCTCATGGTAAAATGAGCTTGATGGGATTCTAAATGCACATTTTTATATTTTAAAATGTAATAATAAAATACAATAATTATAATTTTTATATTGTTTTTAAAAATGTACTTTAAATTATGTGTTCTATCTAGAGATACATATATCAGGTAGTATACAAATATGATAAATGAATAAACTGCACACCAAAATTCAGAAATTCTTTGACTGTTTCATGTTATGAGTTCACCTCAATCGCCTAAGAAATAATGAAAATAGATTCAAATAGATTCCCAAGAAGTATCCAATGTAAATAGCTGTATAATTCTTGGCCAGTCACTTATTTCTGGTTGTTGGTTTTTTTTGGTTCTGCATCTCACACTGTAACTGCTATGAAACTAATACTACCCACCATATATAAGTCTGTCTTCATGTACAGTATATTCAACTTGAATAATATTTTAGAACCTGGAGATACTTTGTTTGTTTGTTTGTTTAACATATTTTTATACCGCCCAAAACTCAAAACTTATGTCTCTGGGCGGTTTACAAAAAGATAAAAACAAAAGTAAAACACTAGTTAAAAACAAAAACAAGAAATTTAAAACACAACAATTTAAACTTTTTGAAACAATATTCTAAAACAACGTTAAAAACAATCAAAACGGTATCAGTTAAAAGCCTGGGTGAACAGATCTGTCTTTAAAGACTTTTTAAAAATTGACAGAGATGGGGAAGCTCTTATTTCACTAGGGAGCGCATTCCAAAGCCTTGGGGCAGCAATGGAGAAGGCCCGTCCCTAAGTAGCCACCAGACAAGCCGGTGCCAAATGCAGACGGTCCTCTCCTGATTATCTCAATGGGCGTTGGAGTTCATAACGGTGGGGGTTCATAAAATTTTCATTTTAAAATTTAGTTCGTTACAGTTGAACATTCTGAACAAACTTGGTTATGTTCCTGGTTTATTATAGGATAGTTAGTAGTTTATGACATGAAAAACCAAATAATTAAAACATGCTAATACAGGTGGACCTTGTTATCAACAGATTCCATATCCGCAGATTCACGTATCCGCGATCGGGAAAAAGACACCTGACCTGACCTTGGAATATGGTGGGGGGGGGGGGGAGAGAAACATTCTGACCTTGTGTATCCATGAGTCAGAGGTGGCTGGAAATGACTGTGGAGGTCATTTCCGGCCACCATTTTCTTCAACAGAGCCACAAAATGGCTCCTGTCTTTGTTAAAAAATAGAAAAGAAAAACACCGATTTCCAGCCAATTTGGGGGCATAGCATGACTCAGGAGGAGCAGCGGAGCACTGTAAGAAGCTCCCCCCCACCTGAAATTCGGCCGATTTTTGGCAGACCGGGAACTTAACCCCCACAATCCCATAGGATCCCACAACTTGATATTTGTGGTTTCCATATCTGTGGCTGCAGCCCAGAAAGGAAGCCACACAAATACAACTTAGAACTTTTTCTCCAGTTTACAGTAAAAGGCCATAATTATTTCCTGACTCTTGCCCTTTAAAATAAATTCCTTTGAGTGTCTTGACTCATTTAATTCAAAGGCATGAGCCATATTCAGTTTTAACTAATACAGTCATTGTCATGGAAAGGGCAAAGAATAGTATCTGACTTTTAAGGAAACACTGTCATTTGAATGAAGCACAAGTTTATCTTCATTTGAAATGGCTTCTTTTAAAAGAAAAAAATTTGAAAATTACATTTGTCAGGCTTTACACAAATTTAAGTTCAATGAGGTATTCTATCTGTGATGTAAAGGCAGCTCCTATATTCGTGTAATAAGCCACTGCTCAGTAATGACTATTGGATTCTTTCACTCAGATGGACCTTCTATCTATGGCAGGCTTTATGACTACTTATGGAATTGCTGGATGCATTGATTTCTATCAGACCAATTTCAATCATAAATTTTAGCCTGTATATGGTTTCTAACCAACAGTCTTTACTTTTCCATGTGGACAGTTCTATTGCATAAAAGTGTTTTCTAATTAAAACACACTTCCTTTCTTTTGAAAATATCACACCCTTTAATGCTAATCCTCTAGTTATACAAATTCCCAAAGCTTATTTTTAAAAGTATCAGTTGCTTTTCCAGCCATAAGGTGTGCTCATGTCATCTTTTTTTTTTTTAAACTAAGAGCAATGAAGCAATACACACAGGGGTGGACACACAGGTGTGTAATTGTGCAGACGGGTTTCAAGAACCTGTGCTCAGCTGCCATTGGGGCCACCACGCTCGTGGAGATGCGCACCCGGGAGCGGCCCCTCAGTGTCCCTATTACCCTGCTGTGTGTGCGGCAGCAGCCTCCCTGAGGGAGCAGCCCACCTGCCACTCAGCTGCTGTTGCTGCCACATGCACCGTGGGGAGAGAAAAGGTGTTCCATATGCGCAGTGGGAAGAGGGCACCATTAGTGGGGGTTAACCACTGGAGGGGGACAGCCCAAACACGAGCTGACTATGCCCTCACTATGCTACTGAATATACATTAAAAGAGCTAATTGAATACAATACTGAAAACCAAAAAAGAAAAAAAGGGGGGAAAGGAAACATCCTCAGTGTCTGTAAACTGCAATAAACTAAAATATGTCTAATTGTCCTGCTGGGTAATATGCGGGGTGTTTGGGGGGAAAGTTCTGGAGTTGGAGTGCCACTGCCAAGGCAACTCATCTCCAAACATCAGAGTATTGCAGTGAAGTGAAGGAGTTGGTTTTAAAAAAATCTTCACCACTGCGCCACAGTCCCAGTGACAATGGTACAATAATAGCTATCATTAGTCTCAAGAGAAAAGCTAGAATTTCTGCCAATGGCAGCTTCCCTTCTGAGGCAAACAGCTGTCATAGGAACCCTATTCATATGTTATATTCAACACGCATACAATGAAAGCCCAGCGTTATGATCATGCAACACCTGCCATCATGCTTACAGTGTTTGCCTATTCAGGAGAACACCATCGATTTGTACCAAATCTAGTTGATTCGGGTGATTTGTCAACAGAACAGATCCTGTTGTCCACTGGCTAGATTCAGGTCCAAATCGAATCATCCTGATTCGGACCCTAATAAATTCATAGATTTGGATCTCCATTTTATGGTAATCTCTTTTGCTCTCCATTTTGTTTCCCTGCAAAAATTTGTGAGAGAACCACCCTCCAAGCTTCAGATTAGTGACTTACAAATGTGAATGATTGGCCGGTGAATCCCCCTTGGTTCCAGATTGCCTTGTTTGCATTCAAATATTGGGTTGCCAGGGGTGACTGTGCCAGCATTGGCTAGGGGGAAGGGACAAAGTTGTCAGGGAGGCAGATGGAGGGATTTTCAAATGTACTTAAGGAGGGCTACAGCCACCATTCTGCCTCGTAGGAGAAGAGAAAGAGTACCAGAGAAGAGCCTGTGTGCCACTGCCTGTGTGCCACTTTCTTTAATTCTGCTGCTGTTTGAAGATTGAGGAAAGAAAGATCATTCCTCCTTCTTTTTACCTCCTTTGCTGCAGAGAGAGAAATCACTGCCTGTTCTTTGCTGCCATTACCCCCTTTAATTTTTAATTTCCCAGGTTTTTGCCCCTGAGTGGCTCCCCTTTCCCCCTGCCCCACTCCCATATGAAGAGAAGAAGAGAGGGGAAGAAGAATGAAGACTGAACTGAACTGAAGATTGAAGAATACGAAGAGAAGAGAAGAGAAGAGAAGAGAAGAGAAGAGAAGAGAAGAGACCAGACCACCAGACCATACCAGACAGAAGGGGGCAACTGGGATGCAACATGAGTGAAGTCCTAATCTGGCACTTCACTTTAGACATATTTAGACATATTTGTAAAAAAAAAAAACCACCCCTTTGGCCAATTTCTTTGGGATTTGGGTGGTAGCTGCTACACATTGGGCACTACCATCCAACCTATTCTGCTGCCCCAGGAACCCCCCTTTCCCCAAACCAATTCAGATTCAATTTGGATCCGATTCAAATTGGGGGTGATTCAGGGGGGTCAGATTTGGGCTCAAAACTAATCTGGCCAATTCAATTCAAGCTCATTTTTTTAAAAAAAAAAAAATCAATTCATGCACATTCCTAGTGTCTGTGTGTCTGTGTCACCTCCCCACATCAACTTCGCAGTGCCCGGACCAATATGAACCAAATTGGATACAGTTATAGGGACACATAGAGACACCTCAGCAGCATAGTTTGTGATGATGTCATCCACCCCAATTCAAGATGATGATGATGACGATGATGATATTTATATCCCGCTCTTCCTCTAAGGAGCCCAGAGCGGTGTACTACATACTTAAGTTTCTCTTTCACAACAACCCTGTGAAGTAGGCTAGGCTGAGAGAGAAGTGACTGGCCCAGAGTCACCCAGCTAGTATCATGGCTGAATGGGGATTTGAACTCGGGTCTCCCCGGTCCTAGTCCAGCACTCTAACCACTACACCACGCTGGCTCTTGTATGGATGCTGTAGGGACACATAGAAATGTCTCAATGGCATAGGTTGTAATCATGTCATCCCCCCAATTCAAGATGGTGGATACATGGACATCTGAGGGAGCTAACCAGTGAGCTAGCTTGCTGACACACAGGGATACCTCCATGGTGTAGTTTGTGATGATGTCATCCACCCCAATTCAAGATGGTGCACGTGTAAACTTTTTTAACAAGTGGACTAACTTGTGAACTGCCTAACTGATTTGAACCAAATTTGCTACAGATGTAGGGACCCATAGGGATGCCTCAGTGGCATAGGTTATAATGATGTCATCCACCCCAATCCATGTTGGTTGACACATAAACATTTGAGGCGCAAGAAGGCTAACTTGTGGATCACTTAATTGATTTGAACCACATTCAGTACAGTTGTAGTGAATGACACACAGGGACACCTCAAAAGCATGGTTTGTGATAATGTCATCCAACCCAATTCAAGATGGTGAACACATGAATGCAATTGGGCTAACTTGTGAACCCCCTGATTTGAACCAAATTTGCTACAAATGTAGGGACACATAGGGATGGCTCAAAGGCATAATTTGTGATGATGTCATCCACCCTAATTCAAGATGGCAGACACGTGAATGTTTGAGGTGCAAGTGGGAACTGATTTGGACCACATTTGGTACAGTTGTAGGGACAGTGAATGGAAAGGATGCAGATTAGTTCTCACTAGAACAACTTGTTTAAAACTGTCTGCGCATGCTTGAATGTATAGTGTACACAGGTACAGATCTGCACACAGGTACACTTATTCACACATTATGTTGAACACATTTACAGCATTACCTATCTGTACCATGCATTTGAGGAACCTGTAGCCAGGTCCATAAATGTCCATAAATCCACACAAAAACATGTACTAGTGTACAGACATCTCTATACTTGAACATAACATCTGAGTGTGTGAATAGGGCTAGGGAAGGAACATTTACATTGGAAATGTGGTGCAGAGATAGAAGATTAAAAATCCTTCCCACTTCAACATAGCCCTATTCAGACACTAGGGCAGTTCTCATGTTGATCACTAGGGTAGGAGAAGCCTCCGGCCCTAATTCGGGAGCCATACACACTTCTGACTAGCCATTGTTGAGAATTCTACAAGCAAGGGAGGAGGAGGGAGAAATGCTTGTCTGCGAGCTACTTATGGAGGTGGGTGGCAATGGTGAGCTCAGCACTTGTACCCAGCTTCATAGTGAGGGTGGAGGGAAAGTACTCACTGTGCCTCCTGCCTCTGCCCAGGCTATGAATCCAGGCTCTGTTTCTAGTTATTATTGGCTTCTGTGAGCCTGCCCCCTGGGCAGAGGACATTGGATATATGTGCTTGTACATTTTGCTTCAAATGTGTGGTGTAGTGGTTAGAGTGCTGGACGAGGACCAGGGAGACCTGAGTTCAAATCCCGATTTAGCCATGATACTAGCTGGGTGACTCTGGGCCAGTCACATCTCTCTTAGCCTAGCCTACTTCACAGGGTTGTTGTGAGGAAAAACTTAAGCATGTAGTACACCGCTCTGGGCTCCTTGGAGAAAGAGCGGGATATAAATGTAAAATAAAAAAATAAAATAGTAGGATTCATTTTTAGGGTTGTTGGGTGTTTTTTTTTAGCATGAGAAATCTATGTACAGATGGAACAAAACCGTAACCGGTCATTAAAATACTGAACCAGGTTAATTCAGCAAATATAAAAATAATATAGAGCAGATGGCCACTTATAGTTCTTTTGATTTCTGTAGCAGATTTCTCCATCTTAAAGCTTTTAAATAGAAAATTTCTCTTTTTACCACATCTACATTTTTTTCAAGCATTCACATGACCTAATAAGTGCCACAATTATATATTTTCTATTCAGAGGTGCTCTCACACACTCCCCAGACCTTAGGGCCCAAGTCCGTGGCCTCCAAGGTCTGAGAGGGGCTCCAAATGGCTGGGCCCCCCTTCCTCCGGCAGCCACCCCACACCCAGCCAGCCAAACCTCCATATATATTTTTTAATTACAGCTGCCACATGGCTGAGGGGTGGCTGCTGTGGGGTGAGCAGAACAATCCTTCTCTGCTCTCTTGTATCCCCCCTCCTCCAGTGGGGGCGGCTGGAGCAACGCTGGGCCCATCTGCTCAGGCTGGCATCTTCTACCCACTGTGAGGTGTGCCTGCACAGTTGAGAGATTGTCGCAAGCCTCTGACAGTTGGTAGAAGCTTGGTCGCTGTCGGAGAGGGGAGAACAGAGAAGGACTGCTCTGCTCACCCCTGGCAGCCACCCCTCAGTCATGCGGCGGCTGTAATAAAAAGGGAAAAATACGGAGGTTTGGCAATGGCCCCCCCCAATAGGTTTCGGGGAGCCTCACTGGGGGGGGGCTCATGGCTGGGAGGTCCAGGTGCCCAAATCAGCTATGTGCACCCTTGTTTCTATTAAAGAAAAAGTTAACCATTTATGCAAAAATTATTCATCACACCCAGTTTTTCTGGAATAATATGAAATACACTCAGCAAATGAAGGGGATATCTAAACACAGAGGGTTGCAGACACAGAATATTAATCATGACTAAGCACCATTGAAATCAATGAGACACAATCCAATTTCAATGGGATTTAGTCATGACGAATTTTCTTTGGAAAAATTTAAGCTATTTTTTGGATTAAACATTGGCTTTTTAAAAAAAGAAAACACTAAATAACATTAAGAAATATTTTCTAAACTAGTAGGTGAGGCCCGTCATTGACCAGGCAGAGTTGTTTTGCATAGATTACACTGTTAGGAAAGTTCAAGAAATGAAATCTAGAAGGCCCTCTACTATTCACAAATAACTGAAACTAACCCCCATGATAACTAATTGGTATACAGGGAGGTAGCCCGCAAATGGGTGAATCTGCTATTCGAGGACCACTGTGTATCTCATTTTTAAAAAAATCAATGTGCTTGGAAATGGTAAGTAAAAGAACAGTTTGAAATTTGTAGGATTTCAACTTCAAATATTATTGATTTTATTGAATAATTATCATACAGTGTATGGTAAATTTGCATCACTGTAAATTTGAATCTGAGAAAGATCTTCTCTTGGGCATGATTGTTATAATCGGCTAGTGGCAGCTGATTGTGTGAACTTCTTTATGGCAGGGTTGTAAAATAGCTTGCCATTAAGAAGGCATTAATGTTTATAATTAATGAGACATAGGTTTTGGGCGGTGCAAAAATATGTTAAATAAATAAATAATTGATCTGATTATTGAATGAAAAATCAGTTCATAACAATAACCGCCAAAATGTAATATTCAGAATTTCTTCTAAATAAATACCAAAAAAATTAAACCTTTCCCTGAGCACAGTGTAAAGAGTAATACATCCCGCTAATTTCAGTGGCAGGATTATTCATGCAAAATTTGATATCTTCAGGTAATCAGGAAGCATGATGTTCAGAATTTCCTCAGTAGAAACTACCATTTAAAAAAGTAAATAAATCACCAAGCATATTCCAGTGTAAAAAGTAGTACATTCAGCTAATTTCAGTGGCAGGATTGTGTATGCAAATCACATGTATAATCACATGTTTCATGTATAAAAAGTTTGCAAAGGAAACATAAGCAATGCTAAGCCTAGGTTCTGCAGAAATGACTATTTATTTATTTATTTATTTATTACATAAAATGACTATCTGAATATGCATTGATGATGCCCCCCTGCTCCCCTGAATTCAAATTTGTAACCATCAGTTGCCCGCTGTGACGCTTTTAATGATTTTTTTGTGGACAAAGTCTCTTGTTTTAGGGTCGATCTAGATTTAGACTCCACAGTTATCGCAGTGTCAGATGCAGAGGTATCCAGCAACTCCTCTTGTGTGGTTGGGCTGGATCAATTTCAGTTTGTGACTCCTGAGGATGTGGACAAGCTGCTCAGAACGGTGCGTCCGACCACCTGTCTGCTTGATCCTTGCCCAACGTGGCTTATACTGTCTGGCAAGAGGGTTGTTGTGGAGAGCCTGGTGGCAATTATAAATGCCTCTCTGAGGGAGGGCAGGATGCCTCATTGTTTAAAGGAGGCAATTATTAGACCTATTCTTAAGAAGCCTGCCTTGGACCCCTCAGAGTTTAATAGCTACAGGCCTATCTCCAACCTCCCATGGTTGGGCAAGGTGATTGAGAGGGTGGTGGCCTCCCAGCTCCAGGCGGTCTTGGAGGAAACTGATTATCTAGACCCATTTCAAACTGGTTTTCGGGCGGGCTATGGGGTGGAGACTGCCTTGGTCGGCCTGATGGATGATCTCCAATTGGGAATGGACAGAGGAAGTGTGACTCGGTTGGTCCTTTTGGATCTCTCGGCGGCTTTCGATACAATCAACCATAATATCCTTCTGGAATGTCTGAGGGAGTTGGGGGTGGGAGGCACCGCTTTGCAGTGGTTCCACTCCTACCTTTCTGGCAGATCCCAGATGGTGTCGCTTGGAGACTGTTGCTCTTCAAAATCTGAGCATTTATATGTGGTCCCTCAGGGCTCCATACTGTCTCCAATGCTTTTTAATATCTACATGAAACCATTGGGAGAAATCATCCGGAGATTTGGAGCTGGGTGTCATCAATATGCTGATGACACTCAAATCTATTTCTCCATGTCAACATCATCAGGAGAAGGCATATCCTCCCTGAATGCCTGCTTGGAAGCAGGAATGGGCTGGATGAGGGATAACAAACTGAGACTGAATCCAGATAAGACGGAGGTACTTATTGTGCAGGGTCATCACTTGGGAAGTGATATTGATCTACCTGTTCTAGATGGGGTCACACTTCCTCAGAAGGAACAGGTATGCAGTTTGAGAGTGCTTCTGGATCCACACCTTTCCCTGGTTCTCCAGGTTGAGGCAGTGGCCAGAATCGCTTTCTATCAGCTTCGGTTGATATGCCAACTGCGTCTGTTTCTTGAGGTTCATGATTTCAAAACAGTAGTACACTTGTTGGTAACCTCCAGACCTGATTACTGCAATGCGCTCTATGTGGGGCTGCCTTTATATGTAGTAAGGAAACTACAATTAGTACAAAATGTGGCAGCCAGGTTGGTCTCCGGGTCATCTCTAAGAGACCATATTACTCCTATATTACAGGAGCTGCACTGGCTGCCAATAAGTTTCCAGGCAAAATACAAAGTGCTGGTTATAACCTATAAAGCCCTAAACAGCTTAGGCCCACAGTATTTAAGAGAGCATCTTCTTCTGCATGATCCCCATCGTCCACTGTGTACATCAGGGGAGGCTCGTCTGTGGCTACCTTCATGTCGTTTGGTGGCCACCCAGGAACGGGCCTTCTCTGTTGTCGCCTCGAAACTTTGGAACGCACTTCCCGTGGGAATAAGAGTCTCCCCATCTCTAGCAGTTTTTTAAAAGTGTCTAAAGACTTATCTTTTTACCCCTGCCTTTTAGCTTTTTAACTTTGTAACTTTTTACATTTTGGATTATTTATTGATTTGTTTTAAGCTGTTTTTAATATTTAATTGATTTTAATGTTTTGTTTTTATTTGTTGTGAACCGCCCTGAGACCTTGGGTTAGAGCAGTATAAAAATGCACTAAATTAAATAAACAAATAAATAAATAAATAAATAAATAAATAAATAATGAACTTTCCCAAAGGTTTTGAAAAACATTTTGTTATAGATGGGGCTCCTCATTGTCTGCCATCCAAAATCTAATTAGTTCCACAAATTCTTCTAAATACTTTATATAATAGACAACAGCATTTTGGATTAAATATCACAGTATCTAACACTATACCACATATATATAAAGAAATACTGCAGAGCGGCTAATTTTGTGCCTGATGAGCTGTAGTGTATCACCAGAAATCAGCCAAAACAAATTCTTAATGTTAAATTAAACATTGCTACTTTCATATTTTTGCATGAATATATAGTAAGCATAATCCAACACATGGTTAAACCAAATTATTTCAGTGAACTTAGGCATGCCTAACTAAGTGCTGGATTGTGGCCTTTTGGTTTAAAGATTCAGGTCCATGCTGTGTCCTGTTTGTAAATATATATGCAATTATTTTTCTAGCATTTTGCAAATGTTCTACCTGATTAAGCACAAAGATCATTATTTTTAGGCATCACCGCATTTCAGCAGCCTTATTTGATGCCGCTGGCTCTGAGATGCTACAGTGGTGCCTAAACTTTATGATGCTTTTCTATAAAGCTGGAGTTTATTCACACTGGGGGGAGGGGGTACTTTGTAGAGAACAAAGCTAGCATCATGTCCCTGGACTTTTGTCATTAGCCCTTGCATGCAGGAAAATAAAAACTGGAACTGAAAACATATTCAGCTGCTTTATAAGGAGTTGATCCATCAAGCTGTTCTTGTAAGCTGTTTATCCATTAAGGCTGTTCTTACAAGAGAACCTCCAGGAACCTCCAGCTCATGAGAACCTCCAGGATCTATGAGGATTCTGGCACTGCCACACCACCAAACCTGACGCCATAGCCCGAGTTCAGGTTGCGCAAGTGGCTTTAACCCTGGTTCTCCACTCGTGTGATGGCTCGGGCTATCAATCCAAGCGGTCACAAAGATGGGCTCCTAGAGCACCCATCTCATGAGGGAATCCCCCATTGCATCACATTCATCACATGGTACATTGTGGGATTCCCAGAGGCAGAGACACATTGTCCCAGCCTCCAGAAAGTCGTGCAGCTCCCGGGACAGCCACTCATGTGCATAGCCAAGCCATGCAGCCAGGAGGCAGCAGGAAGGGCATGGAGATCATCTGGGAGGGAGGTTTTGCACAGCCTTCCCCGCCCCGCCCCCACTCGCAAGCCCTGCCTCTGGTCATGTGAATATCCTTATTGTCTTCTCAGATGAGCAGAGGCTCTTCAAAGCCCCAAATGGAGACTTTCCCTAGCTATGCATCCTGAGAGCCTTTTTGCATGAGATACCAAGAATTCTGTACAAAAAGCATATGCTCTACTACTGTCTCCAATGCTGCTTCCTGCTGTTGTGCCTGCATGATGGGGCAGGGGGAAGGATTGTGCCCTCATCACCTGAAGCATGCACGGGGTCTACCATCTTCATTCCCCCTCCATGTGACCGCAACCGACCAATCAGGAGGGGGAGGTGGGCCGATTGAGCCCGGCCACCTCCACTCTAATCAGTTGCCCTGCAGCCTTGCACAGGAGAGGATTGCAGCAGTGATAGCTCCCTCTGTTCAGCCATGTGGACCGGTGACACAGAGAGGAGTGCCGCAGTGATCACTCCAGGTGGCATGGGATGATGAGTGCCACTGTGGTGGGAAGGAGGAGGATGGTTGGAGATGCAGAGGCACTGTGGCGGGACAGGGATCGGCAGGCCTCAGATGAGGATCGATGGGCCATTGGCCCTGGGTGATAGTGGGCCACATAGGCCCTGAATGTTTGCCCCCCTGGGTCTCCTGGGTGGCTGCAGGCCCCCTGGTGGATAGGCCCTTAGTGTTGCCTACACAATGGGAGTGTCAGAGCAGCAGCAGCCCTCCACATAAGCCCTGAGTGTTTCCCCAGGTCTCCTGGGCGGTCAGGGATAGTGGGCTGCAAGCCCTGGGTGGATAGCGGGATGTATAGGCCCTTAGTGCTGCCTTCCCCGTGGGTCTCCTGGGCGGCGAGTGGCTTGGAGCGGCTGTGGCCCTCATAGGCCCTAATTGTTTGCCTTACCCACAGGTCTGCTAAGTGGGGGGGGGAGCAGCAGCACTGGGGGTGGCAACATGGCCTAGCCTGACTCTAGCTTGGGCCCTAGGCATATGCCTCAGGCATACAGTTAGCAAAGGCCACAGCAGGCCGCTGCTGGGAGCCCCCCAACAGCCAGGAACAGAGCTGCTCTGGCCTTGAACAGAGCTGCTCCTAGGCTCGAGACTCTGCCTGGGTTTTCAGCTGCCACTAGACAAGGTTCTGGTGTTAGAGCTAAGGCTGGGGCAGCTGCTGGAGGCCCAAAAAGTGATGTTGAGGGAGGTGCAATGCATCATGGGGCACTTGAACTCTGCATGCAGGGTAATAGCACGAGGGCGCACCTTCCTCAGGAAGCTCTGATCTATCTATCTATCTATCTATCTATTTTTAAAACTTTTATACCACCCTTCCAAAAGGCTCAAGGCGGTTTACATTAAAACACCATTAAAATCAGTTAATAAGTAAAACAAAAATTATAAAGCATAAAAACAATGATTAAAAATTAAAAACATCATAAAACAACAATTAAATAATCAGAACAATTTAAAAACAAGTTTTAAAAAGCTTAGAAAGCCTGGTTGAAGAGATGTGTTTTCAGGTATTTTTTGAAAATTGCCAGAGATGGGGAGGATCGTATCTCAGCAGGGAGCGCATTCCACAATCTCGAGGCAGCAGCCAAGAAGGCCCGTCTCTGTGTAGCCACCAAACGAGTTGGTGGCAACTAGAGACGGACCTCCTCAAGTGACCTCAATGGGCGATGGGGCTCAGCGAAGAAGACGCTCTCTTAAATACCCAGGGCCTAAGCCATTTAGGACTTTATAAGTTATAACTAGCACTTTGTATTTTGCCTGGGAACCTATTGGCAGCCAGTGTAACTCCATCAATGAAGGAGTAATGTGGTCTCTCCGAGATGACCCAGAGACCAACCTGGCTGCCGCATTCTGAACCAACTGAAGTTTCCGGACTATGTACAAAGGCAGCCCCACGTAGAACGCATTACAGAAGTAATGCCACCAAAGGGCTTAAAGCTCCCCCATCACTGGGTTTGAGTGATACATGAGGTTAGGGAGGATGCCAGGACGTGGGTTGGTTTTCTTAAGAACTTCAATGGCATTTCGCTCTGACGCTCCAGGTTCTTGCTGGAGGCCGAGGTACAAGTGCAATCAGATTTCCCTCAGTGAGGGAAAGCCTCATGGTGAAAAGAGGCCAGGACATGGCGCCTGAACAAATCAGTACCCGACCCTTCACCCTGGTGTGGAACAGCCATTCCTAGGAGGTGGTCCCACATGAGAGGAGTACCCACACTCTGGTTAGTTAGGTGCCTCGTTGCAAGTCTTATGCCTTGTGTTTTAATATAGTGGCTCTATTTTACTTCAACTAAGCATGTCCTGTCTTCATTGGGGTCTGGGGGTGCAATGGTGATGAGAACAAGAAGACTTAACAAGAAAGACTTTAAAATGGCAACTGTCCAGAGATATTCAGAGATACACTGCAATAATAATAATAATATTTTACTTATAAGGAGCTTATAATCTAAAATTCAACATACAGGGAAGAAAACTGAGGTGATTGTAAACAGAAAGGATATGCATTCTGCTCTGTTATATGTATTTAAACTTAGTTTAATATGTGAAGGGCTGCCACATAGAAGGAAATAACTTGTTCTTTGCTGATCTGAGGGCAGGACTAGAACTAGTAGATTGAAATTACAAGGAAGCAGATTTAGGCTGGATATTAGGAAGGACTTTCTAACGGTAAATAAAACCTGTTTACAGTCTGCCTCATGCAGTGGTGGGCTCTCCTTTGCAGGAGGTTTTCAAACAGTGGTTGGAAAGTCATCTATCAGAGATGCTGTAGCAATTTCCTGCACTGAGCAGGAGGTTGGATCAGAAGACCTCCAAGACCTCTTCCAACTCTAACATTCTGTTATGCTAAGCAGGGAATGATGTGTCATAAAAGAGCCCATTTTGAGGAGGGATTTGAAGGAAGGAAGAAATGACATCACATAAGTGTTTCTCTGTGTGTTTCATGAATTCAACATTGCAAAGGAAACATATGCAATGCTAAGCCTAGGTACTGCCGAAATGACTATTCCAATATGCACTGCTGATAATGTTTACTAATGAGTCCAAAGGTTTTGAAACACATTTTCTTAAACACCACTCTTACATGGGCTCTCCATTGTCTGCCATCCAAAACCTGTTCCACAGAAATGCTTAGAAATGCTGAAACATCAGGTGCCTCCCAGACTACCCACTGAGCTCTGCTGACTACCAAGTTGGAAAGTCTACTCCTATCTGCTACAGATGATCAACTTTCCATTGGGAACAATCAATCAAAGCTGCTTCCGTTGACATTCCAAATGTATAAGAAGCAATATTATGAGTGGGCTGAGAATGCAAATCTGCAAGTGTCATGTAAAAAGTGACTCTATAAGAACTTAACTGGAAGTAACAGCTTATCAGTGAAGGAAACAGAACTTCATCTCTAGGATGTCAAAAGCACTTTCCAAGAAAGATTACAGTGTTCTCCTGCAGAAGAGTAAGAGGCAAGAACAAGGTCATAAGTCAATAACAAATCTACCAACTTCATCTGAGTGCTATTTATAATTCTGAATGCTATTTTGGCTTTTGGTGTAACCAACATTCCCAAATAGAAGGTTAGCAAAAGGAGTTATGCCACAAAAATTCTGCTTGTTTCCTGTTGGTTATCACGATAAGCATAAATACTTGCCAGGTGCCGCAGCACCATATGACAAGTCTGAAGCTCAGGAACAATAATTTTATTTGTACCGTTTTTCAGCTAGTGAGACATTCAGCAAATGAGAAAACTGTATAAAAACATGGGGGGAAAGTTGGGCTTTAACTGAACAAACAGTCATGCCAACCCCGCCCCCGCCCCCCACTTTCCACACTTTTTTCTGTAGCTAGCTTAGCCCTGCCTTCCTTTTGCTTCATCTTCCAGGCTCTTTCTCTTAAGCCATCTGCTCCATCCATCTCTCATTCACTTGCTCGCTTTCCACTATCTGCGGATAGCTATGTCTGTTTCTATCCTTCAGGTCTCTGCTACTTCCATCCTTCTGGCCAGGGGTGTAGCTATAATTGATTGGATGGGTTCAAAGAACCTGGGGGCCTCAGCACCTGAGGCCCCTCCCCAGCTCCACCCTTCCCTATTTTCTTTATTATCTCCGCGACTCTGAGGGGCCACCAGGGAGAGGGGCAAACATAAGTGCCCTCTCCTCTAGCTATGCCCCTGCTTCTGACTATGCCCTGCTCCTTCTCCCAGGTTTTCCAGCTGATCCCGCTAGACTTCCCTTTTGCCTGCTTGGGTCATCCTTCCTTTCCTGGCTCAGCTTTTGACTAACACAGAACAATTTAAAATAGCTTCTGTGCGGTGGCCATGAACAATTGCATCACACCAGGCACCACTGATTTTTTTTATGATGCCTAAGAGCAACCCCATTTATAAAAGGATTCAAATAATTAAAATGATTTACACAAAGATTAACGTGTATTTCAAGAACATTTCAATCAGAATATAACATAATTTATAGAGAGTAATTGTTAATGTGGTGGCTTGAATTTTAGACTCCAAACAGAGAAACTCAGTGCAAAATTACAAATTATGTGGGAGATCATTGATTAGGTCTCCCGATATGGTTGTGGTTGTTACTGCTGCTGCTGTTTTTGATAAAAGCAACATGGGAGGGCCTGCTGTTGATCAGGGCTGTGAGATGGGTGAGGGATAATACTTGTTCCCATGCTAATTACACACACACACACCCCACAAAGCTGTTATTAGCTATGAAGGGGAAAACATACATTTGCAATTTGTACAGTCAGCATCCTGAATTCTACAACATCAGGCAAGTCACTAGTCCTCTACAGGCATTATGCTCTTCAGGTAGAGCAAATATAAGTAGAGAGGCACAGCAGGAACCTGCTTGCTTTCCATACCCTCTGCTGACTATCTGCTAGTAGCCTTGCCCCCAAGCAACCTCTTCTTTAGCATTTGCCTGCAGAGGTTGACCACCACCTCAGCAAATACTATCAGTTAAGCTAAGGTAGTATTGCTTATCTCCTTTTTTTAATGGCCTACTGCCTAGGACAAAAGGAATAGCCAAACCTTTATCTATCATGTAGTAGGCGCTGTCTACTCAAACAGCAGATCACATAATAAAAATGTTTCTGGACTGCATCACTTCAGGTGGTGATGAAACATTTGAATATGTTTTATTTCCTAAGAAATAAAAAATTCTGCCCTTAGAAAGCAAGTAAGTAATGGAAAGAACCAGGCTAGAACTCTTCTCCTAAACATTTATTTTTAATACATACATAGGAGCATTCAGTCATGAAATCTTCCACCTGCACTCAGAAGGGTTACCATCCAGGAATAGTTGTGCTATGTAATCTGGGTGCACAATGTAAGTCTTAGTTATCTGTGGGAAGCTCATATTGTTTGTTTCTTGACTTCGGGAGATTTTCTGTGTCAGTGCCGAGAAAAGGCCCAGAAACCTTCCCAAATAGATGGGAAATTGTCTGGGAATCACAACTGTTCTGAGAGCCTCAGAAAAAGAATTAGGTGTAGTTAATAGATACATGGAGTATACTTTATTCTCACCCCCTTGCTTTTCTCCTCACTAAAAATATTAAAGTAGGAAGAACAGACAAACCTTTCTCTCCCAGTTTCACTATGAACAGATACTGGAAGTGTGTGTATGTGTGTGTGTTCTCTCTCTCTACACACACACACACACACACACACACACACACACACACACACACACACAGCTTGTTACTGGGCAATATTTCTTACAACACACAGGGTTAAAAACTATAGATAAACATGGACTATAGATTAACCAGAAACCTAGGCCAGATAGTTCCTAGGTCAAACCTATACATTTTCCTTGTATTCAGAATCTTGTTGTGGCTCTTTAACAGATCGACTTATTATCCTGTCTTGGCCATTGGAGGCCCAGGGGCTTTGCTGAGGATAGGCTGGAATCACAAAGGACAGGTTGAAGATTTCAGAGGCTCACATTGATTAATATAGGGCACCCAAAGAAGTGTAACTGGCAAGAGCAATTGTCAGAACAGCAAGCAGAAGAAGAAAGCAGGTGGAAAGACAGGATCTATAGCTGAATCTATTGAATCTATAGTTCCTTACAGGAGAAGCTGTACTACGTGTTAATCAGAAGAATTGGCATGAAAAAGATCAGAAAGAGACTTGTGCATTTAGAACTTTATTTTGAGAAAGCTTCTGGACAATTTTTATATAGGCTTTTGAATCAAAAGAAGGATGACATTTATGCAGGGGAACCATATTTATTGAATTCATGGATTTCAGTGAGTTACATTCACGAAGGTTCTACTTTTTGCTGGGTTTGAATCCCCCCCCCGCTCTCTTTTCTCTCACTTGGCTAATCATAAGCTTTTATTGATATAAGATTAATTAATAATATGGTTATTAATATTTTTGAGTTTCTAGGTATGGGATGGGACCCTTGTAGTGGAAGTTTTGTTCTGCCTGAATTAATCATAATATTCTTGTATATGCTGCTGCCTTTTTTCTTGTTGTGGTTGTTCGTTTTGGCTCTCCCCTCTGTATTTTGTTTAACTGCTAGATTTGTAATTTTATTGATGGTAAGACTGAGTCCTATGTTAACATTTCTTATTCTATTTATACACACACACACACAATTACTATTTGTATCTTGCATATAGAGGAGGTTTTTTTTATGATGGACATGTTTCTGTGTGTAATCATGTATACTCTCAGAGATGTAACCTTTTCTGTTTTTTACTCAAACTAACAATAAACGCATTATAAAATCTGAAAAGAAAAGGAAAAGGAAAGTCAGGATTGGCTGAACCTACAGGACCTTGGACAGCTCAGAGGCAGACAACTTTCTCCAACAGCTGCCACATTCAAACTTTCCTTATCTTCCAGGGCAATCTTTGATGTCTGGACCAACCAACCTCCCTCTGGTGAAGGCCTATGCTCTAGCCTGTAGTCTAGATCTCCTTTAGAGCTCTCAGGTTTCTTGGCAGGCTCTCAAGCAAGGAGACTGGGTGAATGGGAAGTCTGGGGTAGTGGAGTAATTTTTAAGGGGGCTGCAACATCTTCTCAGGTGGACTGCTGTTATCAAGCCTTGTGAGTGACATTGCCATTTTCACTCAAAACTGTTTCTTTCTTGAATGGGCAAATGGGTGCTCTGGGTTATGGGTCTTTTAAGGCTGCCTCTTTCAGGTCAATGCTAGGGTCTGTGCTGAGGTCTGGATACAGTATCACTGCTTCCTTTGAGTTAGTGACTAAGTTGCTGAGCAGGATCATTACATCCTTCAGGAGTCTCACAAAGATCCCTCTAGGTATAGAAGCGATAGGTTTAAGAAACCATGCTAAAGGAAAGCACTGCAAAATTGTTTTCTTTAAAAAAAAAAACTGTTTTCACTGAAGATCATGAACTCTCTGCCTGTACAATCTAAGCTGATTTCTCTAGTATATTTCGCTATCAAATTTTTATTGGTCCCAGAAGAATTGCAGTTCATATGTATGTTTGGCATACGCATCAAACATATAGATGTTGCCTGTTATGATAAATGCCTACTGCTTTATTCCTATGAACACAAAGTTAGCAAACATTTGTTTTCCAAATACTTTTTTGTACCCTTGTAAAATTATTTCATTCTCCTCTATTGAAATGAGAATATATTTGAGATAGAAGTCCATAGTTTTCATTCATTTTAGGATCAGAATTTTTGTTCCAGACAAAAGAAACACATCAGGTGTGAATTTCAGCAAACTTCATTGAACAGAAATTAGCAAATCTTACTGAACAGTTTGTCTGTCTGTGTGTCCACTGCCTTTTCAACTACCATCCAAATACATTCTGCAGTAATAAACACTCATTCCAAGTCTATTCAGAGCCCTACTTCTCATGAAGTTTGAAAATATGTGTCTGGACTGTATTACTTCAGACTGAATGCAAGTACTCATGTGATTTAATAATCCTCTTTAAATAAATCAATAAAAACACCTCCACAAAGAAAAATCTTGACTTCTAAAATGTAATTTTGTGTGTGGAAAGATATATTATTTTTGTATGTAAGAACCTGTAGTCTGAAGTGATACAGCACAGACACAAGTTTACCAATTCAGGGAGAACTTTTTAATGACTATTTATCCACAGCTGTTACCACCAGGCTGCTGAGGTGCTGTAAACAAATTGATTTGGATCCAAAAAGTACCTTTATTCATGTGAAGTTTTTCAACTCAGGAAGGAGCACTTGTATACCTCACACTTGAGCAGGGGTGCACAACTCAAATGCCCCGGTGGGCCGGAACCAACCATGACTTGCTGTGTGGGGCTGAGGTCAATTTTCAGCACATTAATTATTGCATTAAATTTAACAATTTAAAATATTAATAAAGGTGAGGGGACAAAGGGTTGGAGTCTGGGAGAATGGTGAGGGGAAAGAAGGGCAGGTGACATCTGTTCTCAATTAGCCAATTGCATTGAGCTGCTACCACTCATCAGCAAAAAAGGCCAAGAGATATTAATTGCTCCTGCTGTTGCTGCAGGATATTCCTACCTGGGGGTTAGCAAAATAATCGCCATGGACTGGATCTGTCCCCCGGGGCCTTATGTTGCGCAGGTCTGCAAGTGTTTATGAGAAAAGTGAACATTATTCCATTTGGTCAAGAACTTGTGCAAGCAGAACTGCTATAGAGCATACCTCTTAAGAGTCCTGGGGGAACACTTCTGCTAGTACAAGTACCTGCAGAATAGTCCTAATGGTTATTTTCTTTCCATTCACAGTTCTTTGGATTCAACCCAAGTGGTGGGTAGAATTGTTTTAAGGTTTGAGATGTCTGTGCTCCAGCCTGAGTTCTAGGCTCATCTTGGCATCTTCTTATGGTGCTGCAAATATCCCCTTTCCCTTCCCTTGTTTGCCTTAATGATGGTTCAGCATTACACCTTTATTGACATTACCTATAGTTAAAGATAACCAGAATTTCCATCTTAGCCAGGATTTCAAAACAAAATATGAAATGATTTTGCAAGTGCGAACCCTGGTTAGTGCTGACTATGGTTACCACTAGAACAGCTAAAATTCTAACCCACATTAAGGCTGACAGATGAAGGGAAATTTGTAGGGATGTGCAAATTGATTCATGGCCAAATCCATTTGACTTGAATCTGGGTGATTCAAATGATTCAGCCACAAATTGAATCAGCCTGGGGTCTAGTGGCCAGATTTGAGCTTGAATCGATTCTCCCTGATTCAGGCTCAAATTGATTAGGCTATTCGAGTTGCCATTTTGTCTCTCTGTTTCTCTCAGTCTCCATTTTACATACCTGCAAAATTCCTGCCCAGGAAACCAGCTTCTCTACCATGCTGGTTGGTCATTTTGCTGTGCGCAATGATTGGCTGGCAATCCTCCTTGCTTCTTCGTTAGCTTCTTTTCATTCAAATCCTCCATTGCCAGGGAAAACTGTGCCAGCATTGTCTAGCGGGAGGTACAAGGGAGGTGGGGAGACAGATGGAGGAACTTTCAAATGTACATAAGCAGAGTTCCCTGAGTCAGCCATTGCATCTACCTCGTGGGAGTAGAGAGAAGAACCAGAGAGAAGAACTGTTGAGCTGCTGGAACTTCTGGCTTCCTATGGATTCTTCCTGGAGTTTCTTGGAGAACTGTCTTCTGCTGAGAAGAAGATTGAGGATCCTTCTGCGCTGGAAGAAGATTATTCTGTTTGGGTTTTTCCTGCTGAAATCACTGAGTGAGCACCCCAGTGCCTGCCTGTCTCATCTATGCTGGAGAGAAGGAGCCTGTGGCCAGCAGGCCATCTCCCCCCCCCCTCCTTTTATCCCCCCCCCCAATACTGTGTATTTTCATTTTTGAGGTGGCTGAGTACCCACCCCATAGCACCCAGCTGCCCTCCCCCTGGCTAGTGAGTGGTCTCCAGGTACTGGTGGCAGGTTCCTGGAGTCTACTCCAGCTGAAGAGAGAATAGGAGGAGGAGAACTGAGACTAAATGTGGGAGAAGACTTCTGAGGTGGTGAGTATTGAATAGTAACCCATTCTGTATTACACACTCACACTCACACATACTATACCACACAACACTACACACACACACACACACACACACACACACACACACACACACACAATTTGTACTTGTTATTGTGTTTCAGGTTTGGGGTGTTCCCCCCCACCCAGGTTGAAGGTCTTATGTGTGGTGCACAAAAGGTTTAATCATTAAAAAGGATTTTTATTTAGGTTTAACAACTATTTTAAACTGGGGTTTTGTAGAAGGAATTCCCATTAGGTAGATGTCAGGAAAGGAAAGTTTAGCAAGTTAGCAGTGCACACCTGAATAGAGGCAAAGACCCCAAGAATTTCACGATGTTGGTATACTGTTGCACCGTGGCAGTATCACCCGGGGGTCCTTGCCCCTGCTGGCACTGCTAGGCCGAGTGTGCCCTCAAGTAGCTGCAGTAAGTCAGGGCTTCAGCTCCTAGGTAGGAAAAGATAACTGTGTGGTGGGTCCAGCCTCTGGGGAAGCAGTCTGATTGTACAAAGGCATATCTTATTACCCAGATCATTGGGGAGATTATGGCTTTGGACAATCAGCCATTTAAGATGGTGGAGAATGTCAGCTTCCACTGGCTGCTCTAGCTGCTCACCCCAGAGTAAAAGATCCCCTCATGCACCACCTTCAGTAGGAGGGTGGTGCCTTCTCTGTACCGTGTGTGCATGGAGGCCATGTTAGCTCGGCTGTGTGTAACAGGGCCCAACACCACTGTGCACGTCACTGTAGATCTTTAGATGAGCTGCAGTGGGCTGCACACTACCTTCATGTCCCTGACAGCTAAGCCCACTGGTGGGGGCATAAGGCCTCCTGGAGGAGACATCTGGTGCTGCTGGCTCTGTACCCACCTCCTCCCATGCAGGCAAGACCAGTTGGGCAATGTTGCACATGGAGGCGATGGATATAGTCCGCAAGTCAGATGACTTGTTCACGGTCATGGAACAGCAGGTGGATGCTTGGCCTGCTGAGGAGTCAACCCTTCATCAAGGCTTCATGGTCACTGACAATGTGGCCAATGTAGGTAAGCTGGCCAGGCAAAGTCAATTTCTATACATACTTTGTGTGGTGCACAGTTTGAATCTGGTTGTGCACAATGCATTTGGACTTAAGGAAGTGAAGGCAAGCAAGACAAGGTAGCTTCCCATACAGGTACTGCTGCTTCTGTGGCTATTCTTATGGACCAGTGCTGCAAGATTGCCGGCCATTTCCATTGGATCAAGAAGGCAAGGCGCATGCTCAAGGCGAGGCAGCTTGAGTTAGGCCTGCCTGAACACCTGATCCCTCAGGATGTTCCTATCTGGTGGAACTCCACCTTTTTCTTGGTCCAGCACCTGCAGGAGCAAGAGGGAGTCATCTACAACTTGGCAAAGCATAGTGGCTTCAATATCTGAAACCTGTCCAACATGGATTGGCAGCTCCTGTCCAAGCTCGTCTTGGTATTCAAGCTGTTCTTTGTTGCCATCAACAGCAAGTGCACTGAGGCAGCTACGCTGAGCCAGGCGTTGCCTGCCGCTCTTCTCCTTGAGAAGACAATGGGTGAGCTTCAGACCACTCTGACCACTTGGGATGCAAACACCCTGGCAGGTCGGCTGAGGACGAGTAGTGAAATGGCTCAGCAAGCCCTTGGGTGCATCTGCATGGCATGTCCAGTCATGCATCAGCAACCCAAAGATGAAAGGCAGAGCTGTCACCCCTGACCAGCTGCCCAGGTGGAGGGACCTCTTGGTGGAACACATTAGGCAAGCTGAGGAAAGAAGGATAGGTCAAAGCCAGGAGGAGGGAGCTGCTGCACCTACCAGTGCACAGTCAACCCCCAGCAGCAGTGTCATGGCTGTTTCTCAGCCCAGCAGCATAGTCTCTCTGGCAGCAGCAGCAGCAGAGCAACCAGTGCCACCTATGCATCACACCACCTGGTGGTTCACAGAGGCATTCCTTGTTGCCTTGCTAGGGGGATGGGAGGAGCCAACCCAGCCATGCGGCCGAGCTGAGCAGTCTGTTCTGTAGTACCTGCAATAGCTAGTGGTTCTTGATTGCTACATAACATCTTCATAGGGAATCACTACGAAGAAGTTATATACCAACAAGAATCCACACTATGTCTAGATTCTTGGATATTAAGTTATTCATAGGGATTCATTAGAAAAAGTTTTAATGCACCAGATAATCTGAAGTACATTTTAAAAATTCCTTTAAAAAACCTTACTTGAGTGCCTGATAGCTTTGCGGGCTGGGTGGTAGTTGGCTCCCATGGTGCCCTACCCCTGAACATGCTTTTGAGCACCTAGGCACTACCCATGGGAAATAACGGGGCCACGTCACATCCCCATTATTCCCAATGGCAGAAAAAACATACACCAGGAAAAACTAAACAAAAAAATATTTAAAAATAACCCATTTGCCAGATTGCTTTGTGGTCTGGGTGGTAGACAGCACCCATGGTGCACTGCTGTCCAACGTGCTTTGGTGCCCTCTAGCTCTTCAAAATTTGATTCAAATCTATTTGAAATCAAATCAAATTCAAATCGAATCTGCCCTGATTTGAGGGCAGTAGATTTGAGACTGAATCAAATCAGGCTTATTCAATTCAAACTCGAATCGGATCACAAAAATTGATTCATGCATATCCCTAGACATTTGCTTTGGAGAGGGGAGGAGTGACAGGGAGGATGCATTCCCAAAGGTGACTTCTGATATGGAAATTCTGTTTGCTGGAGACAGTATTGTGTCTGAACCAAGCCTTTGTTATACTTGCATGCTAAATATATTGAATGTTCTATTTCCATAAGTATTTCTGTTCATATAACCAAGTGACTTGTTTGGAATAGTTTTGCTAATCATATTCAACAAACTTATTCTGTTCTACACAACATACTGATGTTTTAATCAAGACAATCTAACCCTAATAAAGGTACTCCTTGTCACATTTGCTTTCCTATGTGGAAACAATACCTTCTTAACCACCAGTGGTCAACAAAATGGTAGAATGATACAAAATATTTTTGTGCAGCATTTTATGTCTTTTACCTTGCTGATAATCTCAGCAACATCTTTGTCATAACTGCATTTTGTTAAGGATGCGAAAAGATAACAACCCTATACTTGACATCGACCTGCTTAGCAATTCAGGCAAGCAGCTCTCTGGGTGTTTTAATACACTATTCCTCCCATCCTGATTTCCTAAATTGTTAATACATTTAAATAGAACAAGACTGATCTTTATAATTAACATCAGAAGACCCAGAATAGGAAGTATTTTTATTTTCAACAAATGCCATTAGGATAAGAGTATAAATTATTCAAAAGGCAGAAGCTAGTGTAATAATAAAATAGGGCTTCTCCCTAGGAAAGTTAATGATTAATTTTGGGCAAGAGGTCCCACAGAACATAATGGTGTAAGATGGGGCATGCTGAAGTACAATGATTAATTCTTAGCCTT